>NC_090935.1:105120143-105423174 GCF_040938575.1 Ambystoma mexicanum | reverse complement strand
CAAGAAGGCATGTGACAGGCAGCGGCAGGAGCGCTTCAGTCGAGAGGAACTGCAAATGCTTGCAGACACGCTCCAGGAGAAGGCTGATGTTGTCTTCTCCAATGAGATGACCCGAACAGCCATAGGCCGCAAAAAGGAGGTGTGGGAACTTGTGGCACAACGTGTCAGTGCTGTTGGAACCACCCCACGCACCTCCAAACAGTGCCGCAAGAGATGGGACGACCTGCGGATCAGGGTCCGGGGCATCATGTCTGCCAACCGTAACCTGGCCCTGGGAACTGGCGGGGGAGCAGACTCCCCACTGAAGATGCAGCCATGGGAGGAGACATGTGCCTCTCTGATTGGCATTGAGTGCATCGAAGGTGTCGGCGAGATGGAGAGAGGGGCCCCGAGATCCGGAGACACAGGTAGGTGCCACATATCCAGCCTTGCAAGACACCCTGATACACTTGCACGTGACAATCACAATGTGGCAGACGCAACACATCAGCAGATGAGCCACACCCTGCGCACATGCAGCATGTACACTGTACAGTAGGCAGACACACACCTGCATGCAAAACCGAACCTAAAGGGAGGCAACCTGTATGTCACGGGCTACTCACTCCACCATCTATCCAATTCACTCTTCACAATGCCTGCTCAATGTCCGCTGAACCATCAATAACAGTGACCCTCCTCTGCTCCACCACAGGCTCGCAATCGGACACTGGCAGGGACGACAGCACCAGCACCCCAGCCAAGAAGGCCAGGAAAGTAGGAGAGGGGAACCATGCATCCACCTCTGCTGGACCCAGGCAGAATCCACGCCAGGCTGAAGAGCCCAGGGCAGCAAAGTCCCCCGAGGAAGGGGTCGTGACAGCACCTGCAGCCCAACCACACCCACTGTTGCCCACTGAGGGCAATGCGTCAGCAGGGAGCAGTACTGTTGGGGAGACTGCAGCCATCGCTGCCTGCTCCGACAGTGATGTGGAGGATGACACCGGACTTGACCACAACACACAACTGCACTCACCACACCTATCCCCAATCAGCCATCATGGAGATGACACCCAGGGCCCATCGCCAGCTAATTCATGGCCAGCAACTCCAAGCCCAGTGGGAGTTGTGGAAGATGGGAGTAGTCCCATTGGTCCCCCATTGGCACCCCCCATTGGGCCAGAATTCCAGCTGTCGCTGGAGCAGATTGCCAACAGGCAGGAAGCACTGGGCACACTCCTCACGCAGCATGTAGCAGAATGTGTGAGTACCAGTGCAGCCATGGAGAGGAGTGCTGATGGCATCAGGGCTGCCATCCAAACTGCCAGCAGGGACATTTGCACCGAACTTGCTGCAGGGCGGCAGATGATGAGCCAGCTCATCCAGACAATTCTGGACACATGCCGTACTGAGCAGCCCGGTACATCCTCCGGTGTAAGTTCAGCACAAGCCTCTCCCGTCCGCAGGTCATCCAGGACCCTGAGGAGCACAGGCAGGGGGGCCCCAGGTTCCAGGAGAGGGGGCAGTCAATAGTGTGCTGAACTATACTCACTTCACCACGGGCACTGTCACATGTTTGCAGGGTGTTCAGGGGGGAGGGGGAGGGGGGTATTGGGTGTGTTGGAGTGTGCAGGGGGGAGGGGGAGGGGGGTATTGGGTGTGTTGGAGTGTGCAGGGGGGAGGGGGAGGGGGGTATTGGGTGTGTTGGAGTGTGCAGGGGGGAGGGGGAGGGGTACTGTTGTACCTATTCAGTAGTACAATACACTTTTTCTTTACTCACAAACTAAATGTGTGGACATTGCTCATTGCGTATGTGTGCTTTATTGTTACAGTCCACAGTGTTGACATACCAGACACACACAGTGCCCCAAGTGCCATCCATGTGTCACACACTCGCTGTGTGTGCTAGAAGTATCGGTCAATGACATTCTGACGCATTATATGGCCCTCCTGTGCATCGCTGCCTCCCTGAGGTGCTGCCCCATCCCCATCATCATCATCCCCATCATCAGGTGGTTGTGGTTCTGCGTCAGGGGGCAGAGGCACGTTTCGTCTGATGCACATATTGTGTAGCATGACACATGCCATGACGATCTTTGCGACCTTCTCATGGCGGTACAGGAGTGCCCCGCCAGACCTGCTGAGGCAGCGGAAACGTGCCTTCAGTAGGCCAAAAGCATGCTCTATCACCACACGGGTACGTGCATGGTTATGGTTGTAGTCCTCCTCATGCTGGTTCGATGGGTTCCGGACTGGTGTGAGGAGCCACCTCTTCAGGGGATAGCCCGCATCACCTGTAAAATGTGAGAAAAGAATGTGTCAGGAACGAGATTGAAATGTGAACATGACGCACAACCATGCCTTGATTCCGACTGTTACTGTGCACCAATTGGAGTTGTGGTTATGGATTTACACTGTGCAACCAGTATGTGTTCATGGCTCTCATGTACTGTTTTGCATGCTAAAACACAATGCAGGGGGGACGATTGCCTTGTGAGTGGCCATCCACTGTGTCCGTTCAGGACGTCATTCATGTGACCTTGCACGTGTCCTGTGAGCTTGAAGCTCACATGATAGCAACATCGATGTCTGGCTCATTATGACCCCAGTGAGCATTACTGGTGTCAATGGGGACAGTTTGTGGGTCTTGTAGTGGTGCATTGATGTCCCTGTCTGTCATGTGCCTCCTTTGTGCGCAGTTGTGGGGGACAGGCCTTTCAGTAGTTGGTGCATGGTGACGTGCATGTTGGTGTTATTCTTTAGGGTCAATGCGGCCACAATTTGCACAATGCACTTGCAAATGGGTGTGTCGTTTTTGGGATGCACTTTCATTCACATGTTGGGATGATTAGGTCAGGCATGATGTGTACACTTCTCTGTTGACGTCAGTGCTGCCACAGGGAATGATCTGGCTACTGCTAGTTGCACCCACCCCCCTGTATCTGCCAGATGTAATATGCATTGGTACGTCATTCAACACCCACTTTGCATTTCCATGCTCATGTCATTAGACTCACCGAGTAGGTAGGATCTTGGGCCTGCATGTCGCTCCATGTAGCGTGGTATTGTTGAGTTCCGAAGGACCATAGAATCATGGGTTGATCCGGGGTATCTGGCACAACAATGTGTGATGATCCTGTTGGAGTCACAGACCATTTGCACGTTGATTGAGTGGAAATGTTTACGGTTGCGGTACGGTACCTCCATGGCATGTGGGACCACCAATTCGACATGGGTGCAGTCAATGGCACCAATGCAACCAGGTATGCCGGCCAGTGCATGGAAACCCACTTTGGTGTTGGCAATCTCCTGGGCAGACCGTGGTAATGAGATGTGGTCATCTGTGTGCTTGAGGAGGGCATCGAGCACTTGCATCAGTGTACGCGAGAATAATGGTTGTGATATGCCATGCATGTGCCCCACTGTGTGCTGGTAGGTGCCTGTGGCCAGGAAGTGGAGCACGGACACTACCTTCAGTAGGGGGGGGGTGGCAGTGGGTGTATCAATCATGCTGACGATGTCGTTGTGTATCATGTCCACAATGGTGGTGATGGTGTCCCGGTCCAGTCGGTACAGGGTGTGGATCTGCTCAGCGGTGAGGTTGAATGGGCTGGGTCTGAGGCGTGGGATTGGGGGCTGCCTGCGTGGTGGCACTGGCTGTGCTGGTGGGGCTTGCTGGGCCTGCCTTGCCCTCCTTCTCCTCCTGCGTCTCCTCTGTGCAGCCTGTTGTTGTTGTTGTTGTTGTTGTTGTTGTTGTTGTTGTAGTTGTAGTTGTTGTAGTTGCTGTTGTAGCACTCGCATTGCTATCAGGTCCTCCAGCCCCAACATTGCTAGTCCTATTGGTATCATTGTGGAGTGTGACTGGGTGTGGGAAGGGGTGGGGTGTGCTCTTTTTGTACTTCCTGTGTCTGTATTGCCTTCACCTGTGCTGTTTCTGTGCACCTGTGGCAGCTGCATTCACTTTACATGGCCCTTTACGGTTGGTTCGCGATGGCGTAATTTGCACCATGGCGGTAAGGTACTTAACGGCCTGGGTGATGGCGTTAGGGGCATGTCCGCTTGGGTCGGCATTCATGCACCTTTCCGCCATGGCGCTAAGTACGGTGTGGATGTTCGCGTGCGCGAGCCCTTGGCGCAGTCAGCGGCAGCGTTAGCTACGATGCCGCTAGTGACATCGTAGTTTACGGTCACGGGTCGTAATCGGCCCGAGCGGAAGACGATGGCGGTAATCGTTTACCGCCATCGTTTTTCGCTTTGCGCCTGAGTCGTAATGAGGCCCTATGTCGAACTGAAGACATGAAGTTGTTTACTTCATCTGTTTCTGTAACTGGTCTAGGGAAACCAAAGCGGCATTTGGTGTAGTATTTACCTTTGTTTTTGTATTTTCAGCGACAATATTTGCCACATTTGTGTCTTTGAAATTGTAAAATCTGCCTATGCAGCTCACTATGTGTCTGTTGTGAAGGGATTTCACATGTGACATATTTTTGGATAAACTGCAAAACAGTGCTATCACTGTCGTGCCCAAATTTCGGTTCACCTTTGATCCATAACAGCATGTGAATATGTGGTGCTCCTCTCGCTTGATATTCTTTTCTCCAAAAGAAGTGCTGCACTTCTCCAAGGGGAGGAACAGTTTTATTGCAAATAAAGTGTAGCATTGAAATGAAACGATGATGGAAATATCTTGAGACATTAACTGGATCTAGAGAGCAAAGTTCTCCAGGTGTTAATATATCTATGTTGTTTTTGTTGCTGTTTGCTATGCGTAGGAACTCATGTAATTCTTTCCATGCATATTCTGCACAACTTAGCGTAACAAACCAAGTCGGTGGTCCAAGGTTTCTGATAATGCAACGCTCCTCTCCGTGCCGTCTGAACCAGTATTCCTTTGTACCACGCATGTTTGCAAACAAATTTGTTATACTTGATTGTAAAACCTCATCTGTTTCCTGTACTTTTTGTATTAACTGCGTAGCTGACATAATTTGAAAGTGGGTTCCAGATTTAAGAATGTGTGCAACTCCATAACATAGGGCCTCATTACAACTCAGGCGTTAAGGGTTAACGCCACCGTCAACCCTTAACGCCTGATTCTGATTTTAACGCCTGCTTTTTAGCAGGCGTTAAAATCCATGGCGCTAACCTGCCATGGTGCTAATTACGCCGCCGTAATTTACGGCGGCGTAATTAGCGCCTTCCCCACTCCCATTATGCCCTATGGGGCAAAAATGGGAATGGGGAAGGGAAAATGGGAAATGGGGATTTACCGCCCCACTCACCTTGGAATGGGGCGGTAAATCCGCCATCCACCATGGTGTAAACAGAGTTTACACCATGGTGGTAAAGTTGGTGCACTTAGCACCAAGGTTGTAATGAGGCCCATAGTGTTGCTAATTCACTTTCATAGAGTAGGTGGAATATGTATTCCACATTTTGTCTAAATCTGGGATCTTGCAAATACATTCATAATGAGCGGTATTCTGATGCCCCAATCTGAGTGCGTCTATCATCGTATCTTTCACCTTTGCCAGTAGGAAATAGCAGTGGAAAAGCACATGCTTCTATACTTTTTTCCCAAATACTCATTGGTGACCCTTTGGTTTGTCGCATTTGGTACGTTTCTAGTGCATCATCTATGCTTTCATTGGAATGCAATGGATTAAAGGATAGTTCTGGGACTTTTTTTTTATTGTCCCTACAGTTCGGCCATGTGTTTTTAAGCATAAATCGGTAGATCGTAGAAAACTTTCCTATTGACCATACCCGACTTTTCGTCCATTAACGGACTCGAAATCAGCCGCCATTTTCTGATAATCCTCTCACTTGCCGCATCGCCCTGGCTCACCTGCTTTTGCGGCACTAAATCAAATCCCCCGCCCCTGAAACAGACTTTATCAAAACATTCATATTCCCCGCCTCTATCCGTGACGTGACTGAGCTGTGTAGGCAAACGCGCCCAGGCGTCTTCTACGCGACTCCACACAGAACCCGGAAATCAACACAGATGAGCTCACACAACACAGCGCGCCACAATCGGGAATATGAAACTGTACTTTTAAATTAAACTTCAAGATTGTAAATTTGGTAAAGTACATTTATTTGACATCAAATGTTTTGAGAATATTCAGCGATTTTCATTTTTATTTGCTCACGTTCCAAAAAGTTCGTTTTGAGGCACGCGATGTTCCTTTGCTGTACACAGGGTCTTAGATCATCTCACAATACAGCACCACAATTCGGAATATGAAACTGTGGTTTAAAAGCAAACGGCAAGATTGTACATTTGGCAAAGTACATTTATTCGACATCAAATGTTTAGAGAATATTCTGGGATTTGCATTTTTCTTTGCTCTCGATCCAAAATAGTTCGTCTTGAGGCAAGCGATGTTCGTGTGCAGTACACAATGTGTTGGTTTACGATAAAATAAGCTCTTCGGTCGCACTGATAATCGCATGGCTGTTCCAACAACGAGGCACTAGGCCACCACAACGGTCTGTATGTTGCATCTAGCCGTTAGTACCGCGTAAGGGCATACTTGCACTTGGCGATCGTCCCATAAAATGGTCAGGGTGGTAACGTTGTTCACGCGGAGAAGCAACTGGCGGTTAAAAAAAACGTCCGCCGGTGTCTGGTACTCGTGACACATGCAGTAATGCATGATGTACCTGTTTGAAAAACATAAAAAATGAAATTAGTCTCACCATCAGATCTTTATTAAAATTATTCATTTTATATATTAGGTCGGGAAATTATTTCATAGCTAGGACAGTGCAACTGGGTATTATACATCAAGGGGTGGCTGTAGGATACTGAGACAGTCCCCCAGTGCAGGGGTTGACAGGGAGGCAGTGCAGGTGGAGAGTGGAAGTGCCCAGGACCGAGGTCGCAGACAGTGGACCAGTTGTAGCAGGGGAGAGGGAGAGAGAAAGCAGAAGCAAAGAGGAAGGTTTTGAGGTGCTTCCGTAAAAGGAGATGGTTCTCCTCAAGATAGTGGCGGTACAAAACAATATGCCACATAGAACGAACAAGTACAACTTAACCCGTCTTTAAAGCTACTGTATAGTAATTACATTGCGGTATAAACTCATCTAAAGAGTTACTTACATTATATTAGCATTTTCCATTGTGTCTGTGCGTAGGGCAGCCCCGAAATACCACTCCTTCTATGCCGACGTTATTTCTTCTAATGAACGAACATGAAATGGCTTCATTATCGTTTCTTACGTTATTGCCCCACACCCCCAAAAAGAAGTCTTTCGGGATGGTCCCGGCCTGTCAAGGTCAAATAACAATACAACCTTATACTGAGTCGTGGGCCATTCCGGCACCCGAGCAAAAAATCAAAGCAGCTGACCTTCACTTTGAACGAGCGCACATTCCTATTTAGCAACATTCAGTGTAAGGCCATCTCACAGGACTTGAAATTTACACTCCATTTTTGCATTTTGTCTGCGTGCTTTGCAGCCCCAGAGAACCATAAATACGGAGACATTCTATATTTTTTGAAAAATGATTTATAATACTGTTTGGTTTAATTTAATGCGCAGATGAACAAGGTTGGATAGACACATTGCATGTACACTGAGCAATCACTTTAATTTACACATTACATAGATACACATATTCAATGGGCCTGCGACATGAGGAGACTCGAGAGAACAGACAATCAAATTACAATCATTTAAACCGTGATGTGTATTTCTCAATGAGCTCTTCTTTAGGTGGACATGGAACAGAGGCAATGTTGGGTGGCAATGCAGTTGTCCCCTGCACAGGTTCGTTCACAACTCCATTTATGTGCCTATCTAGGACGTCAACAATAAGTCTCTCAATAAACTCATATTGCATATCCTCAAACACTGGTTTGATCACCCATTGTTTACTTCTTTTAGTGAAGGCCTTATTGTAGCGAATCGTCCCTAAAGTTCCGGTCGTCCTACTTTGTTGACGTCCAACATTATGGTTATGTGCCAAGACCGCTAGAAGAGTCCGATTTATCATGCCCTCCATGCCAAAATGCAATCGTTTTGGCCTGTACTTTAGGCACATATTGTGGAACACCTCCAAATCTCCTGTGTGGCAGAATTCCGTGAGTCCCCTCAAATCTCTTGTTATAGTTTTATCAAATACAATCTTTTCAATGGCTTTGTAAGTGAGTGATGAAGGAATCAACCACTTCTTCTTCCGTGCCTCCTCTGTGGACAAATGGCCATGTTCACAATTGTGGAAATGTTGGTTTGTGTTCCAACGGTGAACGTTTGTGCAGTGTGGCATTACTGACAGCCATTTTTCCAGTAGAATTTCCAACGACCCTCCACATGTTTTTGAGCTCCACCAAAGATGGTTGCTGATTGACTTGGACCACTGTGAAATACCTTGCGTTTCTTTTTTTTTACCTGCAGCAGACATTTTTTTATTGATTGTTTTTGCAAGATGCCAAACGTCAAATTGGTGATTTATATTTTTGTACTCTTCTCTCATTGTCTTGGCAATTGAAACGTGTCTGTCCGTGGCTATCAGGTCGATCACCATTCCCCGCGATTGTAGTTCTTGCAATGATGCTACAAAGCCAACTTTCTCCATGGCCACTGAGGATGTACTTTGTGACACCTGCACGACCACCGAACTCACAATTTTCTTACTTTCCATGTCCTGAAAGTGGTAGGTGCAGTACTTGGCTGAAAATCCTGGGCTGTCGCACTGTCCATCACCGGCTAGCCTGAACCGTTTGCCCGCGAATGTACTATCAATAGACATTTTTTCCATTCTCCAAGCTTCGCTAATGGCTGGAAATAGATAATCGGTTTGGTATTTGTAGAACTGAGTTTTCGCAATGAAATGGATTCCCACAAACTGAAAGAAAGACTCTAACTTTTTAAAACTTGAACCACTAAAAAGTGCAGCCGCTGCACAAAGTAGATTGCCTGCTGGCAGTTGCCCCAGCATGGGTTGTGCAGACCATGAGAAAGGATGATATTTTGTACAGGTGGCATGTATTTTAAGGTTAGTGCCTCGAATTGCACGAGTCACATTAATCAATGGCTCCCCACATACTTCCCCACCAACCGAATGCCCACATTTCATCCGAATAATAATATCAATCAAACAACTATCGAATACAATGAATTTGGCCTCTTTCCTTATACTGTCACTCTGCATCCCAGCTGGTTCTGCCTGTAACGTTGAGGACATGTCACTCACATGAAAGGTAGAATCTCTGATATCGTCTTCCGCTATGTTCAGTGATATTGATGGTGTTTCATTGTCGTCCACTTCATTCTCTTCCATTGCAACATCTGTTCCTTCTCCGGCGATGGGTGAATAAAACAATTTCTTCAACTTTCTCGCGGTCTTAGTTTTTGCGGGTGTGGATTCTGTGAATTGATCTCCGAATGCATTCGAACTACCAGGAGGACATTCACTATCAATGGCTGGTGGTGGTATAGCTCCGTTGTCAATCACTTCATATTCTTCCCATTGGCACGATGCATCTCCAGTCTCAAGTCCCTGCCAAAAGGTTTGACAAGCAACATCTCTCGTTCGCTTCACTGTCTGTGTAGATCTAGTTCGTACACCCACTCGCAACTAGAGGACAGATTGGAAAAGGGATGTTCAGTTTAAACACAACTACAGTATTGAACTATTAACAGTGAAAAACAACATAATATAGTGACCAGGACACTAACCTTCTTTTGCTTTCTTTTCTTTGAAACTTTCTTGCCTCGAACTTCAACATCAGGACGCTGTTGCTCCGACTCGTGTGTGCATGTCTCCACTTCCTCTTGCGCTGCAACGACTATAATTTCATGATAAGCACATCCATCACGCACTGACGCTCCATCGACTCCCTGAAACATAGAACTTTCATTAGTATGTATAATAATATCGAACACACAAAATGTACTTGGGGACCAATACCCACGTACATCTCAATAGCAAAACACGAATGAACGCTTTGTGTAGAACATTCAAACGACAATTATTCACGCATTGTTGATCTAGTTAGATGGAACTGTCAAGATCCATACCTCGGGCTCCTCATAGACTTCCATTGATGATATTATTGAAGATGATGCTTCAGTGACTCCCTGAAACACAGAAATTGCATTAGTATGGTTTTCTATTTTGATAAAAAGAACAGAAACTTTGTGCAGGCGTCAACGGCTCATCTAAATAGACCTGCACAAATGATCAGTTGTCTAAAATAAATAATGGATATGTAAATATGATTCGATTTGCTCGATCGTTGGAAGTGTCACCACCCAGAGATCTGCATCAACTACTAGGGGTGATGTTCTTGTAGAAGAAGGTCCGTCATCTCCCTGAAACATAGTACTTGCGTTAATAAAGAAGGAAGTATAGCGGATGTAATCACGTCATATGATTTCGCTTGATCGAACTGTCAGTATCCATACCTCGAAATGCATATGAACATCAAGGGACGATGTAACTGCGGTGCACACTTCTGCAAGCTGTTGCGCCGACCCGTAACTGCATGCTCCCCCTTCTTCTTGGACTAATGCTCCATCGACTCCCTGAAACGTAGGACTTTCATTAGTAATGAACACAATATTGAAAAAAGAAGACACATAGGAGGGCGACGACAGAAGGACATATCAATGGCTAAAAACGAAAGAAACATTGTGTGTAACAATCACGCTACAAGAATGCAAGATCTGATGATCTCCATCGATGGAACTGTCCGGAAACGTACCTCGAGCATCTGAGTGACATCAACGGTTGTCGTCAATACATTGGACTCCTCAGCATCTCCCTGAAAGACAGTACTTGCATTATTTTGGATAACAATAATTATAACTGAAAACAAAGACTAGAGGACGAGTACAAGGGTGTACCATTAGGTAAAATAATTACACGATAAATTAAAACTATTGATTTACATGCCTAAAAAAAGTCAGTGGCAGAATAGCCAAGTAAGATTACCCGATAGGCGCTTGAAGTGGCTGATGACTGCAATAACGACACGGATGGAGAATCTCCCGCCTTCATATTGAGTGGATACATAAATGGGGAAATTATTGTTAGCTAATGCTACACACTACCGCAAGGCCGAGAGATAAATACGTAAACTTGACTCACCAGTGGAGGGATGTGGACGAATAGAGTGGGAATAGCGTTTGAGAGCAATTTTCGCCTCGCTCGCGGTGTGTTCTTCTTTATTAGCAATGATGTGGAGTACATGTCTGAGCTAAAGTGCCTGCTGCAGATGCGGTATCGATCACCCCTCTTGTCCGCAAAGAATTCTAGGACTCTACTTTCAAGCTCAGACGGTGGATATCCGCAATATCGGACCCATTCTCTTATCTGATCTATTGTCTTAGGGAAAACATGCATTATAGTACCTTCAGATTTATTATGGGTCTTCGAAGGGCAACCGCCAATGGAACAGGCAGGCATTGTGGAAAGTTCTGAAAAGTAAAGATCAACAATTCTCTATGAATACCAATGTAAACTCAGAACATGTGACTAGTTCCTTGCATGTACTGTCTTGAACAAAAAGAAATTGGACGCAAAATGATTATGGTACATGGCCTTACCTTGACGAACAAACAGTTAGATGCAGGGATCAGAGTACTTTCTTGTCGTACAACAGGGAGCAGTTCACCGGTTGCAAACTGAGGAGTTTCCTCGGAGTGGTCACGGAAGTTCACAGAGACGAAGAGCAGATAACCAGCACCTTCACGGGTTGACTAGCAAAGCGCAAAGAAGTGCTCATTAGAAATATGAAGTGGGTTATAAAGAATTCGAAACAGGGGTGTGTTTGTGAATGAATGACGTCTATATGTCGTGGCATTATGCGGATTGCAGGGGGCCGTCCAGCGTGAAGGGGGATGCTTGGCAGGAGACACGGGGTCTGGAGGTAGACATGGGAACAACAACCCATGCTCTATAGACCACTTTGAAGTGTACATGGTCTTTGGCACCTCTTGGCCTTTATCGCTCCCTGACAGCTCCACTTGGCAGCACAAGTACCCCGGTGCGAACTGCCTTTGATAGGGCGGGGGTGGATTGGGGCGCTGGTCGTGCAGACAAGACACAGGAAGACTCGTGAATGGAGACACACTTATGTGGATTGCAGGGGGCCGTCCAGCGTGAGGGGGGATGCTTGGCAGGAGACACGGGGTCTGGAGGTAGACATGGGAACAACAACCCATGCTCTATAGACCACTTTGAAGTGTACATGGTCTTTGGCACCTCTTGGCCTTTATCGCTCCCTGACAGCTCCACTTGCCAGCACAAGTACCCCGGTGCGAACTGCCTATGATAGGGCGGGGGGTGGATTGGGGCAGTGGTCGTGCAGACAAGACTCGTTTGCCGCAGGGCCTCACCAAGGAGAGGCCATCTAACTGCATGTAAGAGGCAGGCTGCAGGATCTAGTACATGGAAGGCAGGGGGGTGACTTTATAAATACCTCACCCTCCCAGGAGAATATATGGGTGCAAAGGTTATGTGGATTGAAGGTGGGCGGCCAGCGTGAGGGAGGATGCTGGCCGGAGACATGTGGTGTGACAAGACAAGGCACAGGAAGACTATTCAATGGAGACACACTAGATTCATTTAAAAAATGAAAACAACCATTGTTAAAATATATGTTGGGTTTTATTTTAGATCTTAATTTCAATTGAACATAAATAATAAACATTACACATTGTAAAGTTCCGGTTGCAGCACATCCAGGGAAAATCCGCGGTATTGTCCACTGTCGCTTGGGAAATGTTGTCTAATGGCAAGTACCGCACAGGCAGGTATTACTCTCCGAACGCGGTGTCCGAGCCTCCCGTGAAGCCACCAAGTGAAGCAACGATAGGCCACCAGCCTGTACCACCTGTGAAAATGAAAGATGCAAACTGTATTAAAATGACAAAACTTTCTTATCATTCTGCTTTGAAAAAAATTCTATCTAGAAAATGCACAATATGGACCCAATTTACATGCATTCGAATGATATGTAGATGTAATTTTATATGTGGGAGACGACCATGACATAGTAGTGGCATCACTGACATCACAACCAGAGTATACTTACTCGTTACTCGGATTACGCGGACGAACAGTGCCGCGAAGTTCGTGCATAAGCACCATCATCATCCTCAACACGGTCCGTGAGAGGCAGGCTTCCCTGAACTCTGGCAGCTCGGTGATGCATTGCGGACTTGGCTCGCCTTCCGAAATGTAGGCCAAGCACCCGGAATTTTCACGGCAGCAGCAGTTCTCCTCCTCAGTTGGCATTAGCTCGCACCGATTGCACGTGCAGCAGGTGGAGACGCCGTCCATGCGACATGGTCCAGGCTCTTCATCCGTTGACTGGTCCTTCCAACTGCCGTCCGAATCCCCATCGTTTTCGCGTGCTTGCCTTTCCAGTAGTTCTTCCTCGGTGTACTCGGGCTCGTACATATACGGCATTATTGTAGCCATTGTGTGGTAAAGAAAGTAAAATAATTTACAGATATGGTACAGGTGTTCACAAGGCCTAGAAGTGGCGAAGGTAGCTGACCAGAGCACAGAAACGAGTCACAGAATACTCAAAGTAACACAGAGAGAGTAATGGAATCGAAAATCTGCTGCTGTGTGTTGTGAAACGGTGTGTTTATACTTATTGAGGAAAGAGGCGTCCTGCCGTTTCCATGGCGACACGTCATTAGCTGAGGCGCAGCGATTGTTGACACGAAACGTGCTTTGGCGTTGGGAAATGGGCGGTGCGCGTCTGCTGATGTCAGGCTCAGGGGCGGGGGATTTGATTTAGTGCCGCAAAAGCAGGTGAGCCAGGGCGATGCGGCAAGTGAGAGGATTATCAGAAAATGGCGGCTGATTTCGAGTGCGTTAATGGACGAAAAGTCGGGTATGGTCCATAGGAAAGTTTTCTACGATCTACCGATTTATGCTTAAAAACACATGGCCGAACCGTAGGGACAATAAAAAAAAAGTCCCGGAACTATCCTTTAATTGTTTAATGGTCCAAAGGAGTGGATACTGTAGCTGGATCCAGAATTTCGAATTATCCAGTTTCTGAAGGCTCTTGAATTATTTCAGTTGTTTCCCTTAAGCGTTCATCAATATTTATTTCCTTGTAGTACTCATTATTGTCTTTTAGATATTGCAATGCTTGTCTAACTTTGTGTAAGTCCACTAATTTTTGCCAAATGTTTTTGTCTTTTGTTGGTACTCCATTTACCAAGACTATTAAAGAATGCTCTATTGAACGTTCCACTCCTAGAGTGTGTACATTTTCTGTTAGATCTAATGGCAAATAAACTACTTTGCACGAATGCCTTTCACCAATTCAGAGGAAGGTAATTTTGCTGTTTTTGGATGAAGGGGTAAAATTGCTTGAAATGGGTGAACTGTTTGAATTATTATTATGCTCTCATACAAATTGAGCTGTTGCAGGAGTTTTGGTAATGGAAACAATTCTAAATTATTTGCAATAGCACGTGAAGGAGTGTGGTTGTTGTCTAATTTTGTAGTACAGTAACTGCAACATATTGGGCGTTTTTGTCATATTTGTTTTTAGCTAAAAGGTACAAAGCTAATTCAAACCATTTAGAGTCTTCATTGTCTTCTATTTTGTATGCTATGTCCACATTTTTTGTGTTCCTTTTGTAAAACGTTCTGCGGCAACACACACACACACATGGTTTGGTACTTCAGCCGATGACCTTTTAAATTTGACTATTTCTTTTCTGTATGTGTGTAATAGAAGGTTGCTATGTGCAGAATTGTTGCTACTATGTTCTAAAACTGTTGCATTTTGTAAGTGGCTCTCACTTCCAAAATACTTTTTCTGAATACGGTCAATTTCTTCTTGTAAGTATTTGGGTGTACCATGCAGAAGAGTTGTTTTTAAATTGCCTAATTCTGAAGCTGGACGTTTTGCATAGTATATTGTATACACTAAATTTCTTACATTGGAATGATGTACTGATATTCTTTTGATTTCATGGTACTTTCAAGGTACTTTTGTAAATAGGCCCAGAAATGCAGGCTAATGAATGTCCTTTTAGTCCTGTGTCTTCCCGCACTGGACAAATATCGATATTTTGCAGCACTTTCATTTTACTTTTGTCTTTACCTTTTACATATTGATTGAGGAACTGACCTAAAGTTTTGAAAGCTTTGTTTGGAATGGCACACATTGATGTGCATGGCCATTTGTATACTGGACGGTGTGGTTCTGCTGAATCAAGAGGTGATTCTGAGTTTTCAGGAGATAGTTTTGTAAGCAGTGTTTCTTGTTCCATGATGGTAATATTGATTTTCTCATGCCCTCGTTCACTGCTATGGATGGCAATTGTGTTTGTTTGGTTTTGTTTATATGCTTCTTCATTGAAATATGGCTCTGTTGTTGTTGTGTGACTCCATTCACCACCACAAACATGCAAGAAATTATTTTTGTTCACATTCCGTTTATTGCTGAGTTTCTTTTGTAGTTTGGTACTTAGTTTTGTTAGTGCTTTCATCCTCTTTAACACTAATATGAACAACTTCTTTTTGAGAAGGATTGCAATGTCCACGAGAGCGTGTAGGACTAACTTTCTACTGTAGGTTTTAAGGGGTGAGGATGATTTTGGTCCTCTTCTTAGTAGATTCTGAAGGACTCTGTGATGAAGTATTTTAGCAAAAATGTTTCGTCACAGAGTCCTTCAGAATCTACTAAGAAGAGGACCAAAATCATCCTCACCCCTTAAAACCTACAGTAGAAAGTTACTATGGGTTCTTCTTACCCTATCTGGATTATTAGGAACATTGTTAGCTGTCACCAACTTCTGGCGGATAGACTAATTACAATTGGTAAGTGATCCCCTGAAGCATCAGCCTGGTTTAAATCATTCTTGGGACCACGGAACATGAGAGTAACAAAGGATAATGTTCATTCTATGGCATCCCTAGTATTATGTGATGTTCCAGAGGGCTCATGTCTTTCGCCTTTACTTTTTAACATTTACTCTCGTCTCCTCTGCGCTCTTTTGTCAGCTATGGGCATTTATTTCGCCAACTATGCTGACGACATGCAGATTGTTATCAAACTCACTGGTGAGTACTTAAAAGATGCAGAGCACATCAACTCCATCTTTGATGAAATTCAGAAGTGGATGGCATTAAACTCTTTAGCCCTCAACAATGCAAAACCGAGCTATTTATTCTAGGCACCCAACAGAGATTAAAGAAACTTGACACAAAATATGATAACTTTGTGATTGGTCAACATGTTATTTCTGTATCTAAATCTGTAAAAACTTTGGGGGTCTACTTTGACCTTCAGTTATCCTTCACCCGTCAAGCCAAATACCTTAAGTCCTCCTGCCACTATTATATCCAGCTTTTATGGCAGATTCGTCCATATCTGTCCAAAGAAAATCTTTGCTTTGATTGCAGCTGCAATTGTAAACTGCAAGCTGGATTATTGTAATAGCCTGATGATTGGTACCTCGCAGGCCAACCTCAAAACCATGCAGATCATACAGAATAGTGCAGTACGTGCTGTGATGGGCCTCAAGCGTAACATGCACGTCTCTGATGCTAGGCACAGCCTACATTGGCTGCCAGTGAAACAGCGTCTACATAATAAAGGTTTAACCATTGTGTTAAACCTTTATGATGTAGACAAATGCCTTTATGGTCGAGCTCCATCCTACCTTACTGCCAGGATTAAAAAGAAACTAATTATCCGTCCTCTGCGCTCAAGCAGTAATATTGTCTTGGATCAATCTCCATCTACCCTGAAAAGATTTGGGGGACTAGCTTTGACTCCTGGGCACCGGCTCTATGGAACTCACTTCCCGAATATCTTGCTAATAGTGACTCTCTGCTTATCTTTAAGAAGCAACTAAAGACCTTCCTGTTTGATAAAGATTAGGACATATCTGCTTTCGTGGTACAGCACTTTGGTAGTGAATCCAGCTTCTCGCCATATCTCTCCATCTTGTTGGCCTCTGTGAGGATCGGTTTCTCATGGCTCTCTGTTTTTTGTTTTCCTGTTTGACATTGTTATCTGTTGTCCGCTTTCTCTTTTTCTTCTGTGTGCGCCCTGAGGCCTTTGGGTTAGTGGCGCAATACAAGAACGTAGAAAAAAAAAAAAGAAAAGCTGTACTGGCAGCCGTTTTTTTTACAACATTTCTCTGTTTTGTGACAGTTTTTGATGGAGGAGGTACAGTTTCGGTAGTTGAGACTTCCTTTATTTTGTTACCCAACTGCATTAGCTGGTTTGTACCAAGATTCTCTACAAAATCTACAACAGGTGGATGCTTACATTGGCCACCTTTATTTTTATTTGCTCTAATTCTTCGTTCCTTCCTACGGAGTTGCTTTTTGGTAGGCATTCTTTGGTGTCTGTTGAGAAAAAAAATATACTTTGGTCTGTTGTCCAATGTATGTGTGCAGTCTGCATGTGTGCATAAGTCTGATGGGGAAGCTCCTTGTCATGGTGTGTCAACGTGCAGTGAACTCTAGCAATGATTTGGTAAGGCTACTTTACTGTTTGTATACTACTACAATGTGCTTCAGATGAGAGTACGAAGTGGCCTACTTGTGACGAGAACCATTATTAATAACCGAAATGCCAAAAACTTGCTACAGCAACTTCTTTTCACAATCTAACCTTCTAAGGATTACGTATGTTATTTGAGTACCAAACACAAAGGGATTTGTCAGCCATTCTGCCTGGTATTCTTTGTTCAATAAATTGATATTTGTAGGTAGAATGGTTTACAAATCAATGCTTGCTTTGGTGCCCAAAATCAACAAATAACCCACGCAGCCTCTTTGAGGAGTAGTTACAATATAAAGGTTGTACTGTACTTACTTTTTTGTGCAAGATGACCAGGTTTCTTCAGATATGTCGTCTGCAGTGTAGATTCTGTTGATTCTCAGGAGAGTAGTTTTCGCTGCGAATTAAAAAAACAAAATCAATTACTTTTATGTGTTTGCAGCAGTGATGATACTGCAGACATTAATTGTGCTTCTTTCGTCAGAGCATTCAACTTTCATATTTCAACCCAGTGCACGTGTACATTTCCCTTCACTCTGTGCAGTCTTTGCATGGTACTTGCAATATGGTACTTGAAAGTCCTTCAAAATAGCTAAAACTTTTAAGGGTATGGAAATGCCTTGTTGTTTACAAAGTGTATTACGCATAGGAGAGAGGCTTGTAAGCGATAGGGCATAGTACTAGATGGGGACACATTTTCTACTTGTAAATTATAAGCACCATGCCGAAAAATCAGGAGACCCTCAGAAGGAAATGTCACCACCACAATCGGGAGCGCTTACTATTCTCATACGATCACATTGCAAGTAGCATTACTGTAGGCCATACAGAGTATACACAACTCCGACATTTTCACATACAAAATTGAATTCTGCCCTAAATAGGCATGCTTGCAACGTATGTACAGGTTAAGCAGAAGACAGTAAGCAGTCGTGCGATTTGTGAATGACAAATCGGACATCTTGCACTTTAAAGGGGGAGCGTTGTTATGTATTCCCTATGGACATTTAGCGGCATTATTTTGTCTAAATTAAATCATAAGGCTTCCACATGTTCTCTGATTAAAATATACATACCTGTACTCTATACTCATGCATGTGCACATGCATGGAGCTGTACCTAGAAATTCGCAATCCTTGCACAGTAGCTTGTGAAGTAGGTGCTTTGCAATGGTATGCGACTTCCATTCAGAATCATCAACAGTAATTTTGAAGTGCGCAATGTTGATGACGGAGTTAAAATTAGCGATGTTCTATGTGATTGGTGCATGATTGTGCAACCGCTTAGTTGTGTCCAATGAGGGACTCGCTTTGGTACCGCTGTAGAAAGGGTGGAAGGACTGGGTAAGAGTTACGTGCCGCACGTAGGCAACGCTTGTCCGCTGGTAGGGCGTGTCACATACGGGTTTCTACAGCAAATCCTGCATAGAAAGGCGACTATAGGCAACAGCCAATCAGATGTTAACATTACTCTTTTGTGTCAAAAGACGGTGCGCACACTGAAGATGGCAGAGGTGGAGAGGGTCAGGGTTTTGATGCTTGGAGACATTTTTGTGCAAGGCTTACAACACTATGCCGAGAGTAGGCATGTGGCACACCATTTCGATGTGGGAGGAGTGGAGGTGGTGTGGAGCGCTGACACTGATGCCAATGCTGTGGAAATTCTGCAAGTTTGTAGAGACATGCGTAGAATGACCACTCCTCATGTGGTAATTTTGCACTACGGTGCTTGCCATTTGGGATACGTCACTTTTTGTACTTTGTTGGCAGATTTGGCACAGTTGGTTGAAGCACTCATGACCATCTTCCCAACAACGAAAGTAATTTTTTCTGCTTTACTCCCGAGAGTACAATGGAACAACAATTCTGTTTTCTGTCCAGATCAATGCATCGGGAGGTGTATCACCAATCGCGGCATGCGTGCATTCATGCTACGAGCTGGTATGTTTTTTTGCAGCCACGATAACATTGCTCCAAGCAATGCCGATTACTTTGAAGGAGATGGTGTTTCTTCTTTGGGAAATGAGATGTTCTTTTGGAACGTATGGCTTTATTTAGAGAAGGTTCTGTAATGTTTGCAAGAGTGAAGCAAGGACAAAGAATACAAAAAAATACATAGAATACCAGATGTCTGTACGGTATCTGGCCAACAAAAAAAAAAACGGCTCTTTTCACAGCCTACCTTAAAGGGGAAAAAGGGGAATAGTACTTTAATGTACTGTCGTCAAGCTCTGATCCTGTACTTGTCCGCGAACATGGCGTTAGTAAGCAGCCAGCACATATCACCACCGGGGATTCAAGGGTGGAGCCGCATGTAAATGAGAATGAGCGGAGCTAGGGATTGGTCCATAAAGTTCAGTAGGTGTGTTCTGACCGACTTACTTTAGTAAGACCGTCTTCTCCCTCACAGGAGACCACACAGCCATGGCTTTCCATGCTCGAAAACAGATTATCTGGATTTTGAGAGACTCATGGATACATTGGTTGAAGGTGCATGCAGAAAGCTGCAGTTTATTTACTCATGCGGAAGTGTACTGGCATGGCGTGTGTGGCATGAGATGGCTGGACTTGGTACCTCTCTGTGTTACTTTACTGACAGTGCGTCCTCCAGATATACTGATCATTCATTGCGGAGGAAACAGTTTAGGCCATGTATCTGAAATTTCTTTGCAATTTGCAATGAAGGATGGACTCGCGAAGCTCATGGACATGTTTCCAAATTGTCAAATACTTTTTGCCCGTATTGCACAAAGACAAATATGGCTGCGTTCTTCTGCGTTTGGTCCACAAATGGAGAAAGCGAGACACAATGTGAATAAGGCTGTGTGTGCCTTTTTAAGAGATGTTGGCATGTCCTCTTTCCACAATGAAAACATTTTGTTTCGCAGCACTTTCATTTTCCGCAGAGTAGGAGTCCACCTCACATATGCTGGCAATCAGATTTTTCTTCGCAATGTACAAAATGCATTGCAACCTCTTTTGCAATCACACTAACCTATCTGACAATCCGTTTTCCCCGATGCACAGTTTTTGACCCACACAACACACCACCGAAAGGCTCTTTTCAGAGCCACTTACTCCCAACGTACACATTATTGCGTTTGCTCTGCTTGCACCCTCCCTTTTTTCCCCTACGACTGTCCGCAAACTTTTTCAGAACTCTGCAGGGGTTTACGACCGTCACTTCATAGTTCTATTGTTATACTGATAAAGGCGGCTCTGAAAAGAGCCTTTTCTGTAATTTTTGTTGTTTTTACGTTCAGTGCTTAACAGCACACGGCACACTAGGAGAAGTGGCCAAAGGAGGGAAAGGAAGGGACACCAGCCACGGGGATAAAAAAGGGCAACTGAACAGAGAAAGATTTAGGGTGAGCTTTATTTAGGTAAGGAGCAGATCTTCTGGTGCTCTGTGACTGCAGCCTCAAAAGCACTTTGAAATCTCCCCCCCCCTGCAGAGTACTGCGTCACAGTACGTGCACACTACTGTCACCTTTGCGAATGGCTTGTGAGGCAGCTGGAGGGAGGCGCCCCCCACAGGAGTGTCTCTTGTGGTGGGAGGATCAGACACTGAGGATGCTGTGGAGGAACTCAAACAACTACGCTCTTCACATGGCACCACCTTGCGAATGTCCGCAGTGTGGAATGAAGTGAGGTGTCGCTTCATGGTTGTCGTACCAAAACTGTACGCACCAAATCTCCCGCGACTCCTCGCTGAGTGCTCCTAGTGGTTACATTGCTAAGACTAACACCCAGGACATCAAAGATGACATCACTAATATCATTGATGACATCACATGTGAAAATAATATTCCTAAAAAGTCCCTACCTACAAGGGGTTCTTTCTATTATGTTGGTAGAAAGATGTCAGGGGTGATTGTGTAATGTTACACATGTAATAACTAGCTCACAAATCTAGACTTAATGCACACTTGTGCTACAACACACAATACATATGACAACCCAATGCATATAACTGAGCGGCACATACAGGGAAACTGAAGCAGGGTAGAAAGAACTAGCAGCATCCGACAGTTTATCTTCCTATATACAAATTAATTGTGTGTTTGAGGCCTGCTATTGCCCAATGCATGTGCATCATGAGCTGACACCAGACCCTAAGGAAAGTACTTTAAGAACACACGACATGGGTAACGTTTTGCTATACAGCACCTTTTCAATTTTCATATTGTGCTGGTCAGTGAATAAAACCACCTAGCCTACATTTTTCAATGCACCAAAATAAGTTAGGCAAACATGTGATGGCATCAGTGATGTCATCAATGATATTTGTGATGTCATCTTTGATGTCCTGGGTGTTAGTCTTAGCAATGCATGTAGATGGTGCGAGTTATGGTTGCTTATCTTACTATAATGGGGGAATGTGGTGTTTGGTTGCACTGTGAAGTATAACATTCCTTTAGTGATTTTTTTTTACTGATTGTACATATATATGTATGGCAGGGAAGGAAAAGAAAGGGGCTAAACAAGTGATGTCGTCATTGATGTCATCATTGACATTTGAGAATACATCTTTCATGGTCTGGGTGTTAGTGTTAGCAGTGCACAGGGGTGGTGGCAGGGTTGGGGGCTTAGTTAACCATAACTGTCGAATTTCAGGGGGTTTTCGGTTTTAATTTAAAGCATAAAGGGGAGGTGGAAAGTGAAGTGTACAGGTTTTTGTTAGGGCAACTTAACCATAACGTCCCCTCAACAAAGTTGTTTTTGTAGTGAATATGTGATATAGGTATTGTCCCCGGTGACTGTTCCATTTACTCCCCTCCACAACCTGGTCAGAATGTCCCGTAAACTCACCTCATTGTAAGAAGCTCTCTGCTCCCCATCAAATCTGATTTCGTATCTATTGAACGTTCTTTTGTGATCCAAAGAGCATTGTTCCGCCTGTATGTAATTAAATATACTAGGTGGCAATCACTCAGGGAGGATGATTCTGTCGTACTTGCGCTATGGGTTCTTTAGTGGATGGCTGAGAGAACCTGTATTAGTTTGAATGTTAGAGGTCTGGGCAGTCCTATCAAGATGTGCAAATTACTTCTCTATGGTGGGGCCACAGTTTTGGTCCATCAGAAGAAGCATGCAGTAGCAGCCCACAATGATAGGTTTGCAAAGAGCTGGGGAAAAATAGACATTACACTTCTGATATTGGTGCACAGGTCCCTTCTGTAAGGAATTGATTAAAAGATTCCAATGCGAAAGAATTTCTTCCACAAAGAAATGAATGCACTTTTGTCAGACCGGAAGGGGCTAATCAGTTCCTTGGAGCTGAAAAATATCCTGATTCTTTCAGAATGACAGCAAATTTGAAGTTCATATACACAGACAATTTACATAATCACAAATATTTTGTTACAAAGTCATCCCGTAGCCCACCTATTGGCTAACTCTAATACAAAGTAATTGAAGGCCCGTAGCTCTAAAACCCCATTGGATACATTCACTTCAAAGTGGTTGTACTTTGTGATCTTCTTTCCTAGTCAGTTATGACATACTCCACTTAATACATTTATCATTCATGAATAACTCAGTTCATTCATGTACATCGATTAGTTTGATGGTAGCGTGGACGGCTTGTTCCTGAAATTAGTTCCTCACTCTGGACAAAGATAGGTGGACCACACATTGCACTATCCGTGGTGGCAACCAGTCAGGAATAAATACTCTTTGAATGTCAGAAGCGTGGGGAATGAGCGAACAGACATAACAAGAGTCTGCTGCCTTTTCTTTTCCCACCCTCTTCATGTGCCTATACCACTAATTGTCTTGTGTAAAACCATGCACATTCACCACACTATCCAAACCAACCCTTTCATTTACAATTTCATTTGGGTCAGTATCTCTTTTTGTTTAGGGTTATAACATTACATGAGATCCTATAACATCAGCAGGCAAATTATTAATTATGTACACCATTATCCATCGTTACACCTACATACTTCCTAACACCCATACATTTTGACCTATTTCTTCAATTATTACACAAGAAACATCATGTCTGTTTTGCCCGTTCAAATGACCTAGCTGGAATGAGCCCAGACCTCCAATTTAATAATTTTATTATTTGACCACTCGTCCCCATTATTCACTTGCTTGTGCGGAGGTGCCAAAGTTCTGGCAATGTTCCACATGTCAGTAAGGTGCATCCAGCGTTTATTGCCTTCCTCCCTCACGGCGCTCTGGTGGGCATAGACAACAGTATGCGGCCAATTAAAGCGCCTCTTATTCCAGCGCCGGACAAATGAACAGATATACACAGTGTCTCCAGGAAGAGCTGTGCATGTGGTAGAACTCCATAATCTTGATTGATGCCCTTTGTTGCATCAGTTGCATCATGTTGGTATGAGGAAGCAACCTGTGAAGATATAATTCTGACAGCTCGGGTTAAGTCCCTAAGGTAAGCCCTAAACAACTCTCTTCGAATCTCTGAGGACTTCTGAGCATCTGATGCTCTGTGTGTAGGTGAGAGGGGTTTATGTATCCTTCTCCCTGTCACTATCTCGTGGGGATATAAGTGATGATCCTTCCCTGGCTGAGTCCTTAATTAAAACAATGCCAGGGGAGCGCAAAACAACCATGACTTTTTAAGTTCACAACACAGCTTGGATGACTTATTTTTTAACAGCCCATTCACTCTATCTACGAATCCGTTTGTCTGTGGACGATACACTGGACACAAACCGTGCTTTATACCCAATAAAGACATAATCTCTGCGAAATGTTAATTAAAAAAGTGAGTTAAATGTACCCCATTGTGGGAATACCTCCTGCACCAATAATATTGTTGCTGATTTAGCATCAGGGTGTGCACAGGGTCCAGGCTCAAGCCATCAAAAATTACTGCACCTGTTTATCATGTCCAAATCATCAATATGGAGCTCTGTGAAGGGCCCCAAAGGTCAGGGAAAAGTGCCTTTTAAAGTCTTCATGGTATTTCAGTGTTGAACTGGTGACATTTCACACAGTAATATATGAACTTACTTACCTGTTCCTGCAAGTGAGGTACAAACCAATACTCCTGGAGGTCCGCTGCTATTTGTCACCGATACGTGTGTGAAGGGTAATGCAGCTGCTCCAGAGCCACAGTAGGTAAATACAGAGGCATTACTACTTTACCTGTAAATTCCTGTCTCCACAACAAACCTGTGGACGGAAGGGCACACCCTCATTTCATCCACAGCTGCTCCTCATCGATTGATGCTCTGTTTTGCATTTCTATAATATGAATCAAAGCAACTGCAGTACACAGGACTGGTAACTGTACCTGTTGGGACACGGTTTCTGTGATCTGGGAACGTTGCCTCCTTTGCCACTGGGTCAACCACATTATCCACAAGCGCAATTAAGTCAGTATTGTTAGTAGGCACCGCAAATTTAACAATGGATATCTCTGCTGGTAGTGTTAACGCATTCATTATTCTGGATAGTAGCATAACATGCTGCACAGGGGGACCAGTCAGATTTGCTAAACCCTCTCCTCTGCCCACTCGACAACCATGAATGCACAGTGGATGTGACGTATGCAGAGTCAGAGTAAATAGGGACTGCCTTCCCCTTACTCATCCCTAGCACCTCTATAAGTGCTACCAATTCCGCTGCTTGCACAGAATAATGTGAAAGCAATCACTTTTTCACTCTGACTTGGTCCTACTGCTCTTGTGTGCCTGTGACTAGTGTCGACGAACCGTCACCAAAGAACACCTCCCCTCCCTCTAATGCATCTTCCTTGACATTCATACTTCATTCTTGTGCATCCTCTGACAAACTGGCCTGGTGCCTGCTCCAAAGGCAATACCAGCTCCCTGTCCGCACTAAGAAGAGAGCCCACATCCAAGCCCGCGTCTCTGCGGCATCTAACAACTCGGCCGAACTCTTTAAAATCTGCAACGAGCTGGCCAATCCTGCTGCAGTCTCTTCCTCTCCTGTCCCCTCCCAGGCCCTCTGACCGGCCCTGGCTTCTCATTTCATCTCTAAAACCCAGGACATCCTGTCCACCCTCTCCTCCTCTTCTCCTCCTCCCTCTACTCTCTCCTCTACCGTCGGCCCCCCTGAGGCCACCTCTCCTCCCTCTTTCTCTTTCTTTCCTATGTTCTCCCCTGATGAGGTTTCTAGACAAGTCTGATCTATGAAAGTCTTGTCAAAACCGGTTCTTCCAAAACCATCAAGGACCCCATTGACACCCTCGCACCCTGGCTGACTTCTTCAACCACTCCTTTGCCACTGGAGCCTTCCCTTCCCCCCTGAAGAACTCTCTTGTGCACCCTCTTCTCAAGAAAACGTCAGCCGAACCCTACTGCCCGGCTAACTATTGCCCGATCTTCATCACTCCTTTTCTGGGCAAACTCCTGGAAAAGCTTGCCATCTCCCAGCTTAATCTTCACACTGAATCTGTTGGTTGTCTCAATGACCATCAGTCTGCAGAGCAGTCAGAAGCACGGAAACTGCTCTCCTGAACATCCGTGAAGACCTGCTCTCTAACCTTGATTCTAATATCCCCTCTGTCATCTTACTCGATCACTCTTCTGCCTTTGACACAGTTAACCATGCCATCCTGCTCAATCGGCCGCATGATAACCTGGGTTTCAATGATCAGGCCCTGGCCTGGCTGACCTCCTTCCTCTATGATCGACCCTCTATGATCGACCCTCGTAGGTCCAACTTGGGTTCTTCCTTTCCTCTATCTCACTCTCTACCTGTGGTGTTCCCCAGCGGTCTAACCTTTGTCCCTGGCTGTTCAACCAATACCTGGCACCTGTTGCCCCCTGCATTGCCGCTCTCTGCTCCAAACTTTCAGTACTATGTGGATGGCACTCGTTTTCAGGCTCCCCTTTTCAAGCTCCCCTCTGCCACCTCTTCTCCTTCTCTCATCTCTGACCATCTGTCTACTATCCAGGATTGGTGTGCCGCCAACGATGTCTGCCTTAATGCCAGCAAGACAGAGATTCTCCTCATCTGCACACCTGCACCCTCCTTTCCTGTCACTCTCTGGCCGACCTCCCGTGGCCCTCTTCCTGCTCCCACCTGTGAGGCTAAGAACCTTGGGGTCATCTTCGACTCCACATTCTCCTTTTCTCCTCACATTTATGACATCTCTAAGAAGTCAAACTATCAAATGCACCTCCTCAGAGGTATTCTTGTGTTTCTTTCCTTCCCCCAGAAACTCACTGTCTCTAGAGCTCTGGTTCTCTTTAGGCTGGACTACTGCAACAGCCTCTTTCTAAATCTGCCTGCTTCTACTCTCCACTCTCTGCAACTCATCCAGAACAGGACTGCCAGACTTGTGCTTGGCCTCAAGCCCAGGGATCATATCTCTCCAGCACTCACATTTCTGCATTGGCTCCCAGTGGCTGCAAGGATTAAGTTAAAAACCCTCTGCATTGTCCACAAGGCCTACCTCCAACTCTCTCTTCGTAAATACCTTCCTACTCGAACTCTTCACTCCTCCACCTCCAACTCCCTCAGGGTCAGTCGCTTCTCCATGCAACAAGTTGGTGGTAGATCTCTTTCGTCGGCGGGAGGATCCCTCTGGAACAGCCTCCCTGCCTCTCTGAAAAATGAGGGGAACCATCTCTGGTTCCAGAAGCGCCTCAGGACCTTCCTCTTTGCTTCTGTCTTCTCTCTTCCTCTCCCCTGCTGATTTCCTCTCTGATACTGCACTGGTCACCTGGCTAACCTCTGATTTTGGGCCCAGGTCCCTGCCCGCCCAGTTGCACACCTGCACTGCCTCCCGGCAAACCTTGCACCTGGGTCTGTATCTGTAACCCTATGGGCCCCCTACCTGCACTTTTGGACACCTGCTGTCTGCACTTACCCTTGCACCTGCCACCTGCTGGCCGCACTTCTTGTTATCGTTTTGATCCCATGTACAGCACTGTCCCCTCCCCTTTCCCCTGGCACTTTTCCCCTCCCCTCCCCTGCACATGCGTGATCTCACTGTCACTTGGCCCAGTAAGATTGTTGTCTCTGTCCTCCCTCTGTTCCCCCTTCCTTGCCTCGTCGCACTTTGAAACACTTGTGTATAGGCGCGCTACAAATGCCATATCATATCATATAATTTCCTTTTCCTTCATAAATTACACAATCATCTGCAACATCATCAGGTTTCACTGGTTCGGCTAAGAATGTTGCAGGATTGACTGTATGGCACCTTACTGGATGTATGGGGCATTTTACAAGATGACATCATATTGTGAGGGTTAATTTAGATTTTGACCAGGATCGCAAAAACTGCATGTTCTACATACAGTGTCACTGGCCAGCCGAAAGTAATGGTTGAAGACTTTTTAATAATGAAAGTTGCTGGAGCCAAAGATTGCTCACGCAGGAAGTAGCTTGCATAACTGGATCTAGGAGTTCGCTATAACTGTCAGGGTTTACTTATTTTAGGGTATGTTGATTATTTCCTGGGAAGTGTGTTTGGATGGGAGAAAATCATAATGATTAGGTTTTATGGGTAAATTGTGAAGTTACACAGGTTGGGCCTTAGCTAACTTGCTTAGAGTGTTGACATCAGCCCAAGCCAAGATGGAGGAACTAATCAGTGAACTGATTGGCTGGGGAACCCTTAAGGTCAGTTGAGAAACATTCTCAACTGCCTTCCATTGTCTTACTTCAGCTGCGTTGGTCAGGTTCTAGGTGGTTCCAGTTTTTAGGCCTGAGGCCTAGTCAGGAATTCAAGCAGGCTAAAAGGAACAGTCGTGGAGGTCCTGTTGGTAAAGTGTGCTGAGAGAGACAGTCAACTTTCCTGAGCTAAGTGAACTTGTCAAGATTCTTTTTAAAAGACTTTCAGAACTTTTATTCAATCTATTTATTGAACAGTGTACATAATTGTTAAAGATTGGGTTGCGCGTCATGTACTGAGAACTTAGGTGTGAACAATGTAATTGACCAGTTTTACTTCTGACACTGCACGTGTCGTTTATTAACTTTTCCCACCCGCAATAGTATCCAGTCGAGTAATTGTATGCTGAACTGTGTAACTGATTGGATTTATCTATCGGACACCGCGTGCGTTGTATATTTACTTTTTGCCGCTCGCAGTAGCATCTGGCAGAGCGTTATTATCTTCCTTCCCTTTGGCTGATTTGGAAGAGAGGATCAGGTCAGTTTCCTTCAACGTGGGAAACCTGACGACAGCTGTTGCTGCTCGCTTGCGAGTTATGTCAATATAATACAATCCCTGCGTAATGTTTAATTTTTTAGGTTGTGGTGGGCGCCGGCGAGAGTTTTCTCCTACCCTTCATCTATTAATAAAAGTGAAGGGCATACTGAAAGACATCCACAGAACTCAGGTTAAATATTATTTACTTGCCTCGCAGCTGTCAGGTATATTTGTCAGTTTCACGGCCCCTGTATGTAATTGAACAATTTGGCTTAGCGCGCGTTGGGGCACACAGAATACTTTGTCTTCCTGGCATGTATGAACTCTTTTAAGAGCCATGTGGGTTGCACAGTGACTTCCCTAAACATCTGTGGAGACAGGGGCGTGGCACTGAAAGCAACTATTGGGTTTTCAAGAGGAGCAGGTGTTTGAAGTTGCCACAAAATCAACTCCCAAACCATTAACCCATTAGAAACCAACTCATTGGGGCTCATTACGAGGCTGGCGGTAGCCGTGCCTGTATTACAGGCACGGCTGCTGCCGATATTGATTTTTATCCAGCACCCAGAAAAGGGCAATTACCAGGTCATTACGACCTTGCCAGACCCGGTAATTGCCCTTTTCTGGACGCCCGTAAAAATTATTCCCCATTCCCATTTGAGCCCCATAGGGCTCAATGGGAATGTGGAGAGTGGTAGCAACGGTATCGTTATCAACGGTACCGTTGCTACCATCAAGTTCAGCTTGCGGGTGCCGGTACGGCCATCAGGTAAAACCTGGTGGCTGCAAGGGCACCCGTGAGCAGAACCCCTAGTATGGTGGTACAGTAGCAACGGTGCCGGTAGCGATACCAGCGCCGCTGTTGCCTTACCGCCATACTCGTAATGAGGCCCATTGTCTACAATGTTAAATAATCAAGGCATTGCACGGAGACGACTTGGAGGCAAGTTGTTGTAAAGAGTCAGACCAACTGTATATTCTCTTTAAGGGAGAAGAAACATTTTTAGAGGAGCAGTTTTTAGTCATGGACCTCTAGTAAAAGTAGAATAGAAAAGCAGGAGCATTCTCTCCTAATGACAACAATGTTGAAGCTTATATACACTGTCAGACAATTTACATAATTGCACATATTTTGTTACAAAGCCATCTTCTAGACCCCCATTGGCTAACTCTTAATACAAAATAATGTAAGAGGCCCTCCTCGCCCAGTCTACCCCAGCACTTCGTTCTCCCCTTACCCCCGCCAAACCTGCACTTGCCCTACTGGACTCCCTCTCCCTGTACTAGGCTGGCGGGGCCTACACCCCTACTGAGCCCAATCCAGCCCCGTCCTCGCACTTAGCATGAGGACCCTCATTCCCTACACTCCCTGCTTTTCCCTGGCACTTGTCCACCTGGTCTCCCCGTAGCACTTGCCAGGGGCCCTCTTTCCCCTCCCCCCAGCACTTGCATGCTCTCCACTCTTCCTTTCCCATCTTAATGCACTTCCTGATACTGTACTTGCACAATCTGAATGACACAAGGGCTTGTAGGATTGTATTTTGTCTTGTGGCGCCTTGAAACACCATTTTCTGTATAAGCCATTACAAATACCCGACAAATAAATAAATACATAAACAAATAAACTAGTTATTATGTGCTAAATGGGTTTGTTAGAAAGCAAGATTCATTTGATAACCACGCAAAATGTAAAGTGATAATTATGTACTGTCCACGTTGAAACAAAATTTTGTGAAAAATAAAAATATGTATTCATTAATACGTTTGGTGCCCTATTGTGGTTATAACACTTTGATTCTACATTTGGTTAATTTAAGAAACTCTACAGAACTGTGGGCATTACAATAATCCAGGCCAGGGTTTGAGTATGATGTATTGAGGACTAGCAGAAGAGCTTCCTCCCCCAGGTCTGCATTTATTTTGGCTAGGCACAGATGAGCTACATTGTGTGAGCACTGGATCCACCTTTCACACCCAGGCTTCAACATGACCACAGTTGCTGCAATTGCAGGGCACCTTTGAACTGAACTACAACCCGCTCTTAGGCAGAGGTCATCTCAGAAGGAGATTATAAAAACCTCCATTAGAGTGCGGATTATCCAGGAATGTCGGAGCACTCAAGTTTCACCCTTTGATGGGCTGGGAAAACCATCTACTCTCTCTTTTCTTGGAATTTGCAGACCTACATTTAAAATATAAAATGCAAAACTATTAGACTCAGAATCCCAAGAAGAAAAACATGTTGAATGTCTTTCGCACACAGGAGATGGGGAAAAGTGAGAGCTCTGGATGGATGATCCATTCCTGCATCAGCTCGATAACTGCTGACAATTCCTCTTGACGGGTTTCATAATTGAAAATAGGTCTTTGGTCTTGTGTTCCAACTGAACTTGGGATCAATTACCGCTCCCCAGACAGGATGTCTATGGCTGATGTCTTAAGCTGCTCTCACTTGAGCTTCTTTCTTTTTTGTAAATAGAAATGATGCAAATCAGAATATTGCTTCATAATGTGTGCTGTTTGCATCGAGGTACCTATAGAAACGGAAGAAAGACATGGAGTTGTGCAACTAGAAACGAGTAACTGAGAACTTGATTGAACACAGTCAGCAATTCTATGTGCATACACTGGCCGATATCAGAACTGTGTCATAGGGAAATTATGTGGTTAGCCCAGGATTGCACAAAATCACTGGTCGCTTGGTTCCCCAGTTGTCTTCTCAGCCACAAGGCCACATCTAACCGGATCCTCATCTGCAGTGGTATGTGACTTCAAAACTATTTAAGGTGCGCAATAATATGATTAGCAAAGCCATGCTGAGCCTATCTAGCAGTTTTATTAATTTGACTGTAACCTACCTCTCCAGCTTTATTGTATTTCTGACACATTTCATAGGAATATACACTTGCAGTGTGACAATTTAACATCAGTGGAGCAATAACAGAGTTTTTGTTGTGACATGACATCAAAAACTGCATCTGTGCCCTTACTATTTATTCTATATTTTGGTGCATTTTATCTGATCCATTTTTTCCTCTTCTCTTACAATCTGATGGAAAATCAGAAATGCAGTATGAATCTTCTCCAAGGTCACTGCTCTCCCCTAGGGCATCATGAATCACTATGTGGTACCAACTAGGAGTACAACACTATTCTGAGGATCATACTGGACATACAACTTTCCTACAATTCTGATACATGTTACTTCATAAGCATGGGGCCTATCTATGAAGAGAAGTGTGGGGAATTGCCATCTGGCAAGGATGTAGGAGCCCAATCGTTTTTGATTTTTATTAAATAATAAAATGATGCTGGTAATTCCATCTCTGAAAGGGAAATCTGCTAATCAGATTCCTCTTTCGTTCCAAAAGCACAGTGTGTACCTGTGCCATGCTGCATAAGTATCCAGATTCGCAGCACCTGCTCTACCAATGGTGCAGAACAGGTTCAGAGGTCACAGGTGCATCTTGACAGCTGCAGTTACATCTACGTCTCTAAAGGGCAGGTGCTTCATTTAAAATATGCACCTCTGTCCCTAAAGCTAAGAGGGGTTTCCCTGCCTCAAAGAAAACTAGTGAAATTGTCATGAACTACAACACTAAAATGTCTGTCACTGTCGTGTCTCAACCCTACCTCTGTCCCTGACACTAACAATGTAATGTAACTGTGCAAGGAGGATCTCTTCTCATAGTAAAAAAAAGTGTTCTTTGTGTTTTCGAGCAACAGGAAAGTTCCCTGGTAAAAAGTTATTCAAAATAATGTTACAAAAATACAAGATTTCAACGCCAGGATTATGCCCCTTTCCCCTAGACTTTTGTCCTATTTATGCACATTTTCGGGGCTCCTGAGCCCCCCTTTTCTCTTAGATAGAATGTCACTGTGTAATTCACAAAGTAGAGGGTCTTGTGTTCCTGTTTCTTTATCCTAGCACTTTGCACAGTCCGCTATCAAGCGTAGGATTCTTTCTTGTTAGTTCCACTGTTTGTTACCCTCTTATTTTCAATCATCTTCATATGGGTGCAAGTCCCAGACCCACAATACTTTACATGGCTTGGTACACTCTCGTCGCTCAACGTTTAAGATTCCTAAGCCATTATCAAGTTTGCGTGTTAGCACGCTCCATTACTACTGGCTAAACACAAACCAACTTAGAGTTGATAGGGATCCAGATGCGTTGCCAGGTCACTGTCTGGGCAGGCCTGCTCACACCCAGAATATAGTCAAGATCAAAATGTAAATGAACAGCATACAAGTGCGCTCTCCCTTAAATGAGCAAAGCTGAATTGTATTCTGTAAACCACATCGAACTGCTAGACTGAAAGCATATTGTCAATGTCCAAAGTCCTTTGATAATAAATGTTACAATATTGCAGTCAAAGCTGTTATCCTTGGTTGAAGGTATTTATTGTGTGAAAAAATCAGCTGACACGTGTTTCGACAGACTTGTCGTTCTCAAAGCTGACATTATTAAACAACAAAGATAAGTGTAAACAATATAATTGCACACAGCAGAAAAAAGAAAAATAAATAATCCATGTCACATAATAGTAACAGATATAACAATAAATTGTAATAAAGCATAATATGGTAAAACATACCCAGTTGAATGGCGAGTGGTATGGTTTTGCACGAAGGGAGCAAGAGAAAAGAAAACAACAAGGCATTTTAAATGAATGATGAATCATACAATGCAAATAATAAATAGAATCATTTGGCATGTGTGTCCAACATCACCAGTGCATGATCCTCACCCCCAACCTTCACCACAAGGTGGATCCAACATATATGTGTTTGTGTTATAGTCAAAAGAAGCAAGCTATATTACTGGGTGACTGGTGACTAGAATACTGTCTCACCTCACATCCTATTGGCGAATTGATGTGTGTGCATTCAATTGCAGTATGGGTTACTATTGTAATATGGCAACATGGATTTTGTCATCCGCGTAAGACGTGCTGTGAAAAAAGAAGACGTAAGGAGCTTGAATTGTACTGCATATATATATTTCTGAGGCTTGTGGAATCTGCTTAGATCACATGCTGTGCATAGTCCGACATCTAGTGGAAGCTGCGGAGTATTACAGTTTGTTTTTCGAAACTCGAAAATGGGCGTCGACACAGGGCGTGCCAGTAATACTATCCCCAGTGTGACGTCCACTGTACCCAAGATCCCTCACGCGTCTAGAATCCTCAGATTGTTTTTTTCCGCCATACTGGTCGTAAGCATTTTTCGGAGTCCCCTGGCCTTAGCCATACTTTTGCTAAAAATGTAAAATAATAATCTATTGACATCCTTCCCCACCCCAACGTCGAACTTCGACACTCGACGCCGGCTGGAGAAGAAATCGACCGTCGGCTGCTGCACGACGGATTTGGGCCTCGGAAGGCCGCTGGCCTCGGCCCGGGCCTTGGAAGGCCTCTGGCCTCGGCCCTGCAAGTAGGGAGAGTGGGGGGTGGTACATACTCTACACTCTTGGTATATAGGTACACCTTATACATTTCCTACACTTAACAGCCCGCTGCCTCAATGTGCGTATGGAGGGTACCCCTTTTCAATTCTGCCCCAAGTGCAATCGCAAATACCCTTGGGTCGACAGGCACGCCACGTGCAATCTCTGCTTGCCGAGGGACCACCCCGAAGCGAACTGCAGAGCGTGTAGTAGGTTTAAACCTAAGACACTTAAGGACCGTTCGACGAAGCGTTGGGCCCACCACGCCAGGCAGGCGGCCATGGCAGCGGAGGGCGCCTTCAGCGACGGCAGCGACGCCGTACTTTTGGACGGCGAGGGCATTACGGCGTCGAAAGACAGCTGAGCGCAGGTCCCCGACCTCGGAAGGTCGTCCGGCAGGGCGGCTATGGGGAAGACCCCCGACGACACAAGCGCTTCACATACTACACACACTAAACACACTAAGTCCAACCGAGACTCGACGACGTCGAGTTCTCGGAAAGAGGCACAAACAGAACGGTCTGATTCGGTGTCCTCTGGGGGCGCTCGATCAAGATCGCCGCATGACCCCAGGCAATCATCCACTCTTGCCAAGAGTGCCTCGCTCCCTAGGCTAACAGAAGTTCGATCGTCGGAAGATGGGGACGACTTCCACCCCCAGGCCGCGCTCCAGGAGTCGGAGCCCACAGTTAAAACCAGCGAGGCCCACGCTCGAAGGACTGGGACACCACCCCCGATCCTCGACGCCAGGCGTCGAAAACCTCCGGAGCCACTAAAGGACGGGGAAAACATTTTTCCACTCACGGGGAGAGGGGAAAACAGCAGAAGAAACAACCTTTGCACTCTTCCACACCTGTGAAACACACCACTCCCCCTAAACAGACAGACAAAACCAGGTCTGCTGATATGTCTAAAACCAGCAAAGCTACTCAAGATAAATCCCATAGACTTGCTGAGAGAGTCATCCCCAGTTCCAAAAAATGGTCCAGTGAAGACATAGATAGGGTCATGTCAAGAATGTCTTCTTTGGCAGATTTTTATGATAAAAATCCAGAACATGTCCTCTCGTATGATCCACAGGGGGCGACACCCTCAGGCTCTACTGATCCTATCCCCCCGAGTAAAAAGCCCCGGTTTGAAACTCCGATGAGGTCAGAACCCTTCGAGGTACAACCATACGCAAGACCATAGTCACTGTATCAAGGAGAGGCTTCCTTTTGTGAGGACCAAGAATTTGGTATGATAGAAGAGCAAACCGGGACGGGCTACTATGGGGATGATGAGGACCAGGAAGAGGAAGAGGAGGACCCGGAAACATACAGAGTAGATTCCCCGGTCCCGGTTACCGACTCCCCGGTCGATAACCAACCCCTCCTAAACGATGTTCTCGCACGCGCGGCAGAACATTTCCACATTGACACCCACGGTGTCCAGGAGGAAAGGGACTTCGCGGAAGAGTTAGTGGGAGAAAGGAGGCCTGTTGCCCAGACCATCCCTATCCTTAAGTCCATTCAGCGGAGAATAGATCCGTCCCTGGTGAACCCGAACCTCACCAGAGCAGTCAATCCCAGGGTTGAAAAACTTTTCAGGGCGGCCCAGTCTGACCCTCTCTATATAAGAGGACATCTGAAGCCAGACTCCCTAGTTGTCACCAACACTCGTAAGAGGACTGGAACACCCTTGTCATCGTCCGAAGCTCCTCCCGACAAGGAGAGCAAAAAACTATATGGTTTCGGCAGGAAAGTAGCCTCAACGTCCGCCTATCAAGCAAGGATTGCAAACTCCACCACCCTGTTGGCCAGCTACAACTGCCATCAGTGGGAAGAAGTTGCGGCACTCATAGCCTCTGCTCCTGAACCTTTAAAGGGCCAGTTAGCTCGGATTTCCGCAGAGGGTAGAGCCGTGTCTGGTTGCATTTTGAAAGCAACCTTCGACGCCGCGGACAACGCAGGCAGATTGATAGCGGAAGGCACTGTTATAACACTCAAGTCCCTTGGCCAGTTAACCAATAAACCCCCTAACTAGAGAGGGAATAGTAATTTTCGTCGCCCACGCGGCCAAAATTCCCAGAGAGGATCTACCTATTCCCAAGGGCAGGGTACACAGTGGAACAACAACCAACAGTCTACCCAGGGTTACGGCAGGGGTAATAGGAGAGGTCGTGGTAAAGGCAGAGGCAGCCCCAACAAGGGAGGCGGCACGCCTCCACCAAAGCAGTGACGCTCAGTTCAGGGTCCCTTCTCACGCAACCCCAGTAGGGGGACGCATTTCCAACTTCACCCAGGCTTGGGAAGGGATCACATCAGACAGATGGGTGCTGTCAACAGTATCCACAGGATATTGTATAGAACTACTGCAGCGTCCCCGGAACCATCATCCACGACAAAGAGTACACTCTTTAGTACATCAGAAGATTCTCCTCGAGGAGATCGCCATTCTGCTAGAAAAGGACGCGATAGAACTCGTCCCGGGACACCAGGTAAACAAGGGTATTTATTCAACTTACTTCCTTGTGCCAAAGAAAGTTTTGCCAATGCGCCCAGTATTGGACTTACGGCCTGCCAACAAGTATGTCAAGCCCCAAAAATTTCGTATGACCACCCTACAAGAGGTAATCCCCCTCCTAAAAAAGGGGGATTACATGGCAACCTTGGATATGAAAGATGCTTATTTTCATATTTCCATGTTCCCAGCGCACAGAAAGTATTTGCGCTTCAAGGTGGACAGTCGACACTACCAATTCAAGGTACTGCCCTTCGGGATAGCTTCAGCACCAAGGGTATTCACCAAGGTACTGGCGGTGGCGGCTGCACACCACGCAGGGAGGCAATCCCAGTGTACCCTTATCTAGACGACTGGCTCGTAACGGGGGAAACCCCAGGAATTTGCAGGACAAACATTCAAAGGACTATCGACCTCCTTCACGAGTTAGGCTTCTCAATCAACGAGAAAAAGTCAAGCCTAGTGCCAAGCACCTCAAAACAATTCCTAGGAGTTTTCCTAGATACCCAAGAGGGGGTGACCTTTCCTTCAGAAGAAAGAATTCGGAATATACTACTGCAAATTCCGCATTATCAGTCCGGTCAACAAATAACGGTACGCAAAGCAATGCGTTTACTGGCCATGATGGCGTCATGTATTTACCTGGTCCCCCACGCGCGCCTGCGCATGCGTCCCATGCAGGAATGGTTGGCGAAACAGTGGTCTCAGGTAAGTGGTCAGTGGGACGATCTAGTGGTCGTTTCACCAACACTGGTACAAAGCCTTCACTGGTGGACAAGAGAGAATCTCGCACAGGGGAAACCCTTTTACGATCCCGAGGTACAGGCAATAGTCACTACAGATGCATGCCTGACGGGGTGGGGATCTCACCATCTCCACCACACAGCTCAGGGTCTCTGGTCTCACTCAGTGGCCAAGAACCATATCAACCTGCTAGAGCTTTTGGCAGTATTCAGAGCGCTTCAGGCGTTCGAGCCCCACCTACTAAACCTGTCATTGCAAATCCGGACGGACAGCACAACAGCCATGTTCTACCTGAACAAGCAAGGAGGGACTAGCTCGCCAAATCTGTCCAAGCTTGCCCAGAAAATCTGGATATGGGCACTCAGACGGAACATCTTCCTGTCATCACAACATGTTCCAGGGGAGCTCAATTCCCTAGCGGATGCTCTGAGCAGAGACTCCCTCCCAGAGGAACACGAATGGGTTCTACACAGAGAGGTCGTAGAAGATATCTTCTCTCAATGGGGTTTCCCCATTATAGACCTATTTGCCACAAGCGAAAACAGACAATGCCCAGGATTTTCTTCCAGGTTCCCCCAACCAGACTCCCAGGGGAACGCCCTGTGGATGAACTGGTCAGGGATGTTTGCGTACGCTTTTCCACCAACTCCTCTCATCAGGAAAGTGGTGAACAAGATGAACAGAGAGTCGATGACGCTCGTCCTAGTTGCTCTCATGTGGGCAAGACAACCGTGGTTCCCACACCTACGCAGGATGGCGGTGTGCGAGCCCATCAAACTTCCAGCCTGGTACAACCTATTGTCCCAGCACCAAGGTCAAACAGTGCACCAGCAACCCAACTCAATGTACCTGGCAGCATGGCTCCTGAGGTCATAGAGTTTGGACATCTCAATTTGCCACAGAGGTGTATGAACATCCTAAAGGAATCTAGGAAACCAAACACAAGGCACTGTTACTTTGACAAGTGGAAGAGGTTTGTTATCTGGTGCCAGAGTAGATCAATCTACCCGGTTGATTGCACTCCTTCCACTATTGTTACATACATGCTCCACCTGCTGGATGCAGGATTGGTTTTTAACTCACTGAAAGTACACCTGGCAGCCCTGTCGGCTTACACCACTTCCCATAGCAAGGTTTCGTGGTGGAAAGTACCAGTAGTTAAAGCCTTCATGGACGGAGTAAAGAGACTTCACCCTCCTATTTCAAACCCACCACCAGGGTGGGACCTTAATGTGGTGCTAGCCAAGCTCATGGGCCCCCCTTTCGAACCCATGCATAAAAGCAGTCTCAAACACCTGACTTATAAAACGGCCTTCTTAGTAGCTATTACTTCTATAAGAAGGGTCAGTGAAATTCAGGCTCTGTCAGTGCAGGATCCCTTCTTTACTGTCCATAAAGACAAACTGGTTTTACGCACACACCCTAGGTTCTCACCTAAATTTATATCTAAATTCCATGTAAACCAGTCCATCGAGCTTCCGGCTTTCTTCCAGGACCCGCAAAGCTCGGCTGAGGTGAAACTACACACCCTAGATGTGCGTAGGGCGGTCCTCTACTATGTAAATAAGACCAGACCGCTAAGGAAAACAGATCAACTGTTTGTCTCCGTAGCTACAGGCAGAGAGGGGGATCGCGTCTCTAAAGGTGCCATCTCGAAGTGGATTATTAACTGTATCCAGCTGTGTTACTCACTTTCTGAAAGAACTCTGCCTTTCACGCCAAGAGCCCACTCTACTAGAGGCATTGGGGCCACTCTGGCTTTCATTGCAAATGTACCCCTTGACACCATTTGCAAAGCAGCTACTTCGAGCTCTATTCACACTTTTACTCAGCATTACTGCATTGACACCCATTCCAAGGCAGATACACAAGTGGGACAAGCGGTTCTAAGACACTTATTAGCTCATGACCCTTCTCACATCCCACCTCCTTCTTCAGGTACTGCTCGCTAATCTATGCACAGCATGTGATCTAAGCAGATTCCACAAGCCTCAGAAGGGATACATTACTCACCGTAATCGTATTTCTGATGCTTGTATCTGCTTAGATTCACATGCGACCCACCCTTCCTCCCCTCTGAGAGAAGGCGCATGATGGCTTGTAGTCTTACCTTTCTGTCTATCTGCTTGGATTATCTGTACTCACGCTACTCCTCATGCTACCTCATGTCAGAAAAAATACAATCTGAGGATCCTAGACGCGTGAGGGATCTTGGGTACAGTGGACGTCACACTAGGGATAGTATTACTGGCACGCCCTGTGTCGACGCCCATTTTCGAGTTTCGAAAAACAAACTGTAATACTCCGCAGCTTCCACTAGATGTCGGCCTATGCACAGCATGTGAATCTAAGCAGATACAAGCATCAGAAATACGATTACGGTGAGTAATGTATCCCATTTGAGAGTCATGGGGCTTTACATTGATGTAAGTTTAATAGGAGATATAAGTTGGAACGACCATCCAGTAGTAATGGTGCGTGCTAACACGCAAAATTGATAATGGCTTAGGAATCTTTAACGTTGAGCGCTGTTCACTATGATATTTGTAGTAGGAGCAATCTGCCAAATAATTACAACACACAGAGTTTGCTGACATAACTGTCAAGTAATGGAATGCTGTTTATAAACAAGTTTTTAAATGATGTGTCAAAAGTCTCTTGCGCTTACCTATATTACTGGGGTAAATCCCGAATCAAATGAATCACGCGGAAAGAAGCGAGTCCGCCGGAGGCAGCGGGTTAAATACCGTCCGACATAGACATACAGTGGAAGCTAAGGAATACTAATGCGCATGTCCAGAAGTGGATGCGCTGATCCGATATGCATGCTCGATAGCATAACGGTGTACTGGAAGTGCGCATGCGTTCTTGCTGTGGTCAACTACACTGTTTGTCAGTCAGGAAGGGAGACTAGTGTCTCAAATGCGCATGTATACATTACGTTTTTGTCATTAAAAAAGTATGTGTGAAGAGTAAAGAAAATACCGCCTATATGTAGCATTGGGAGCGACGCTCAAAAACCTGGATGTGCCGACACACATGCACAAATGTTACATACATCAGTTATCCGAAATTGTAAAAGAAGTTATCCTTTTAAACATCATGGTGCAAACAAATACACAAAATCCTGTGGTATACACACTTAATGGGTTATCATGAAGTTCTGTCAATGACCATATCAGCTTCCCTACGGGGTGTGGTGTACTATGTATGCTTGGTGAACACTACCTCTGGATTGGTTGTTGTGAAATCGGGCACGCACATAGTCCAAAACAATGCTAGTATTAGAAATGTATATTAGAATATCTATATGCTGGCTGAACCTGACAGATAGTAGTGTGCAAAAGTAGTATATCAAGGAGTTGTGAAAATGTTGTAAGCTGGTAATCTCCCGATATTCGTGACAGCTACCATATGAGGAGAGAGCACTCTGATCATAGCATGGATTAAGCGTTCTGAAGTGAAGATGAGAGATGAAAGCAATGCCTGACTGCAGAATATCAAAATGTGTGCTCCCTTGAGAGAGTCATAAGAAAACATGCATCTCATTATCGGTATTGAGACCGATTTCGGTGCATCAGAGAAAACAAATGAGTTTAGCTTCCATTTGTCTCAACTTGAGGGTGATGTCACCCCTCTTTTACCCAACTTGTCTTTTTAAACCCACAAAGCGAATATCTTCCTTATTGTCGGTTTGGTGCTTGGTTTGCCAATGAACTGCTAAAGGCAGTCTAGCATCCTGACAGCCCAAACTAGCCAAGTGTTCTCGAATTCTAAAGCGTACCTGTCTAATGGTAGAACCAATGTAGATTTTGTTACAAACACATATCACAGCATATACTACATGAGAAGTTCTGCATTTACAAAATCATGTATCTGTACTTTTTGACTGTTGATATCAAGCTGCTGAATCACGTTATTGTCCACATGTTTGCACATCGAGCAGTTACCACATTTATGAAAACCAGAGATTGGGGACAACCATGTTCTGCTCGCATTGGAGTCTGTGGGCCTGATCTGTAAAAACGAGGGACTGATTCTGTCCCGTATTGTCTCTGATCTACTAAATATGAGCTTTGGTTTATCTGCTAAATAGCACCTAATGTCTTGGTCAAGTAATAAGATGTCCCAGTGTCTGTATAATAGCCGGTAAAGGTGTTTGGAGTCCCTAGAGAACTTGGTGATCAGATCGACAGTAGGTTGGTGGCGAGATGCGTGTTTTTTAGGCTGCAAAGTAGAAGATCTGTCCATCGTGCAGTACTTGTTGAGACTTTTGCTGATGTTTTCTCTAGAATAACCACGTTGATTAAATCTGGTAGAAAGAAGTGTACATTCGCGCTCAAAGGGCCTCATTACGACCCTGGCGGAAGACCATGGTGCTATTAGCACCATGGTCCATGCTGGTAAGTTACCGACTCCGCCATGGAGAAAGGGGGAATTACCACCCCATTAAGAGGTTGGCGGGGCGATAATTCCCCCTTCCTACATGGCCCTTCCCCATTCCCATTTTTGCCCCATAGGGCTCAATGGGAATGGGGAAGGCGCTAAGTACGGTGCCGCAAATTGCGGCACCGTAATTAGCACCAAGGTCCCTTTGCGGGTCCCTACTTTAACGGCTGGTCTACACCAGCCATTATGGTCGGGTCCCGCAAAGGGACCTCGTAATTAGGCGCTAACAGGTTAACGGCGCCGCAGCCTTTTACACCGCCGTTAACCCATTAGCGCCTGGGTCGTAATGAGGCCCAAAGTCTGAATCTCTATTGCAATTCCTACGAGCTCTATAGAATTCACCTCTCGGGATATTCTGTATGGTCGATGACCGATGACAGCTGGTAGAGAACAAGGTAGAGTTAGCCTCAGAGGGCTTACGAAATGTCTTGGTGTTAATATGCCCTTCTTCAATGAAAATAGTGAGGTCAAGAAAGTCAATATTAGCATTACTGTGTTGTGCAGTAAATTTGATGCCAAACTTGTTGTCGTTGATATGTGAAAAAAAGTTTTGTAGTTCCATAGTGGAGCCTGACAAGATCATAAGAACGTCATCAATAAATCTTTTCCAAATAACAATACAGGACATGAACTGCCTGTTATTAAGAATATGCATGTCTTCCATTTGAGCCATAAACAAGTTAGCCAAGGAAGGGGCGTATTTAGCCCCCATGGCTACCCATTAAATAAGAATACATTGTTTTCAAGAGTGAATTGAAGGAACATCTTGAGCATAGTGATGTGAGTTCTATATGAAGCAGATTCTCTGCCATAAGTGTAGTCCAAGCATGCAATTGGAAGTTGATGATCAATGCTAGTATAGAGAGCTGATACATCCAAAGATACCAAAATAAAATGAGATTGCCATTCTATCTGTGCAAGGATTTGTAATACATGTGTTTTATCTCTTATATATGATGGCATCTGAATAACATGTTGTTTAAGTGCATTGTCTAAGTACTTAGATAAGCCTTCGGTTGCCCAGCCAATTAAAATAGGTCTGACTTCACCTTCGGTTGCCCAACCAATTAAAATAGGTCTGACTTCAGGTAAGTGATCATAGGGTTTGTTAATTTTAGGTAAAAAATAAATGGTAGGCATAATGGGCACCGTGATACTCAAAAACTTTTTTCCTCATCTGTTAGGTACCCCAGGGAGAACCAGTCATTGATCATGATCAACATTTTTCTAACTATCTCCTTAGTTGGGTTGGCTCTTAATTGCTGATAGCAATTCGGAGTATCTAAATGTTGTTTTGCCATATAAAGGTAATCCTGAGTGTTAAGAATCACAATATTACCTCCCTTATCAGCTTCTTTAAGATGATAGTTTGATCTTTGGATAGCCTGTTCAAAGCCTTTATCTCACCTGGGGTCAGATTGGAAAATGTATTCCTAGTACGGAGAGTTTGTCTATCCATGTGTCTATGAATGTCTTTGATCACAGCTCGGTGAAAAGTATCTATGACGTTATCAGTTGCTAGATGAGGAGTGAATTTGGATTTTGATTTCAATTCATGAAGTTTTAATACTTTATCTTGTATTCCCAGATCTCTACAAATGTGTGTGCTGTCTAATATATTATCAGTATTGAGTGATAATAGGGTATGTGTGTCTTCAATATGTTGTATAGTAAGTGTACTGGTTGGGGTCTCCGGTGGTTTGGAAGAGAAAGTATGTACCTGTGTGGCAAAATATTTTTTTAATTTGAGCTTCTGTGTGAACTTGAATAAATCAGTCTGAAATTGGACAAAGTCAGTATCTGATGAGGGAGCATAGGATAGTCCCTTATTGAGAACCGAAGTCTCAGTCGAAGTAATCTATTAGATAGATTCACAACTAGATTAGGCAGATTCATCTCCCCTGTTGTTTGCGTGCCACGAATCTGGTTAGTATACCTCTTGGTCTGAAACGTATATATACTCTGTCCTGTCTATAATCTTTGTCATCCCTAAGGAACTTGCGACATTTTCTGAGTTTAATTTCATCTTGATACTCCTCCAATATTTCATGCATTTTTTCAAAAATGTTTCTTTTTTGTGGCTTGTGGATTTTGCATTTTGGCTATTTCTTCTTTAAGTGTGTCGATTAGTTCAATTACTCTTTTATGTTCCCTCTCAGCATGTGTGATTAAAAGTTATAACATGTTCTTAGAACTAAGATTCAAATTGGCTTCCCATTGGTCTGCGAAATCTTTATCATCCTCTTTTTCAAAGTTGGGAAAGATGAGAATTCTCAAGCCTCTCGGAATCTTAGAGTTCTCTAAATAATTTGTAAGGGAAGCAATCTCCCAGTATTTATTAATCTCTTTTCTGGAGAGCCTTTCTGGTCTAATAAATGTTTGCCTTAAAGTTTCAGAGATACCCCGGTTATTCCTAAATGCATTCTCGGTGCTACCTCGTGGTGCAAAAAGGGCTGCCCTAACACACTTAACGGGTCATCATGAAGTTCTGTCAATGAAATCGATTTCACCACAACCAATCCAGAGGTAGTGTTCACCAAACATACATAGTACACCACACCCCATAGGGAATCTGATATGGTCATTGACAGAACTTCATGATAACCCATTAAGTGTGTATATCACAGGATTTTGTGTTTTTGTTTGCACCATGATGTTTAAAAGGATAACTTCTTTTACAATTTCGGATAACTGATGTATGTAACATTTGTGTATGTGTGTCGGCACATCCAGGTTTTTGAGTGTCGCTCCCAATGCTACATATAGGCGGTATTTTCTTTATTCTTCACACATACTTTTTTAATGACAAAAACGTAATGTATATATGCGCATTTGAGACACTAGTCTCCCTTCTTGACTGACAAACAGTATAGTTGACCACAGCAAGTAGGCATGCGCACTTCCAATACACCGTTATGCTATCGAGCATGTGTATCGGATCAGCGTATCCACTTCTGGACATGCACATTAGTATTCATTAGCTTCCCACCGTCTGTCTATGTCGGACGGTATTTAACCTGCTGCCTCCGGCGGACTCGCTTCTTTGCGCATGATTCACTTTATTTAGGATTTACCCCAGTAATATAGGTAAGCGCAAGAGACTTTTGACACATCATTTAAAAACTCGTTTATAAACAGCATTCCATTACTTGACAGTTATGTCAGCAAACTCTGTGTGTTGTAATTATTGGGCAGATTGCTCCTACTACAAATATCATAGCGAACGGCGCTCAACGTTAAAGATTCCTAAGCCATTATCAAGTTTGCGTGTTAGCACGCTCCATTACTACTGGCTGGTGAGTTCCAACTTATATCTCCTATTAAACTTACATCACTGTAAAGCCCCATGACTCTCAAATATACATATACGCTGTACAATTCAAGCTCCTTACGTCTTCTTTTTTCACAGCACGTCTTACGCTAATGACAAAATCCATGTTGCCATATTACATTAGTAACCCATACTGCAATTGAATGCACACACATCAATTCGCCAATAGGATGTGAGGTGAGACAGTATTCTAGTCACCAGTCACCCAGTAATATAGCTTGCTTCTTTTGACTATAACACAAACACATATATGTTGGATCCACCTTGTGGTGAAGGTTGGGGATGAGGATCATGCACTGGTGATGTTGGACACACATGGCAAATGATTCTATTTATTTATTATTTCATTGTATGAGTCATCATACATTTAAAATGCCTGCTGTTTTCTTTTCTCTTGCTCCCTTTGTGCAAAACCATACCACTCTCCATTCAACTGGATATGTCGATCTAGAAAATTAGACACCCCTCGATCATAAGGCTATGTATTATGTTGACCGAAGACCAACCGTCTCTTGCATCTAGTATTAAAAATAGATAGCCATAAGTTTGACTGAGGTGCGGCCATTTTGAAGCAACTGAAATCGCCATTTTGTTTTCTCTCTAACATTTGCTTTTTGCCTCATGTAAACTGCTTTGCTGAAATGTTATTCTGCTTCACTGGTGCACAATGCAAGGCCGCGAGTGGCATGTTGAAACATAATGCAGTAACTCAGACAGAAATGTCCGGTCCCCTCCCTCGCATATCCTTGGAGAGCGAGCAACAAGGCATTTTAATCAGTACAGCAGGTGCCAGCTAGTCTCAGTAAGCACAGTAGAAACGCCGGAGCAAACATTCAATGACTTGAATTATGCTCTTCTTTGCGGCCCCCCTTCTCTGAGCCCGGTACAGCCCTGGATAGCAAGTTGACCCCCCGGCACACAAATAGCAACTAGGAGATATCAAGGCCAGGAATGTGTCTCTCCCTACGCACAGCTTGCTTGCAGAAAACAGAAGCATTGTGTTCTTTAAAACACAGACTTAATGTCTGTGGGCTTATAAAATTGCAAACTGTTACACAATGAATGTTTGAAGGTGTCAAACTCGTCACCATTGTCAATCATCGTGCCTAGTTCAAAGGAAATGCAATAGGGGCGGTTTAAGTTGTGACACTACTGAAAACTAGATGCTTGTTTTGTATATATGTAACAGTTGTATCAATTTCGCTCTCTTGCGTCCCCCGAGGTCTGATAGACACACGTCGCGGGGCATGGGACCAATTGGCCAACTGAGACTATTTGCTTTGCAATAAACTCTAGATTTTGGAATACAACCTCGTGTCTGGCGTATCAGTTCGTGTGTGGTGATTGTGCCTTTTTTCCAAAGAAATGAGGGTCCCTCAGGTGCCCCTTCAGGTATGTTTTACCATATTATGCTTTATTACAATTTATTGTTATATCTGTTACTATTATGTGACATGGATTCTTTTTTAATTTTTAATTTTTGCTGTCGGCAATTATATTGTTCACACTTATCTTTGTTGTTTAATAATGTCAGCCTTGAGAACGACATGATTGTCGAAACACGTGTCGGCTGAGTTTTTCACACAATAAATACCTTCAACCAAGGATAACAGCTTTGACTGCCATATTGTAACATTTATTATCAAAGAACTTTGTACATTGACAATATGCTTTCAGTCTAGCAGTCCGATGTGGTTTTCAGAATACAATTCATCTTTGTTAATTTAAGGGAGAGCGTGCTTGTATGCTGGTCATTTACATTTTGATCTTTACTATACTCTGGGTGCGAGCAGGCCTGCCCAGACAGTGACCTGGCAATGCAGCTGGATCCCTATCAACTCTAAGTTGGTTTGTGCTTAGCGCACGCATCGGGTTTTGGTCTGCCACTCTTTATTTCTTTTTGGTTATAATTTATATGGAGATGTGACAAGATCCTTGACATTGCGAAGGAGATTCACCCCTCCCCCCCAATTAGCCTCCCAGAATCACACAACCTGCTACAGAAGGCATTTGGTCTACTCGACCGATCTTCCAGGTGCTCAGTACTACACGCCAAAGAAACACCAGTGGACTGCTATAATGCCTAAAGGACACCGCCCGAAAAAAAGTGGCACCATGGATAAGTTCACTAAGGCCGCCGCTAAACAACTAGAGGCCAGTAACAAAGGATTCGGAAGTCAGGAGACAACGTCAGTGACCCCTGTTTCACCCCCCACCGACCTACAGGGAGTGGTGGCTATTATGCAACAAGGATTTGCATCAATAAACGATAAATTAGACAGCATAAATGTCACTGTCTCTACGATCCATGCTCAGCTGGTGAAGGCTACCCATCTTATTACAGAAGCTGAAACGAGAATAAGCACGGCGGAGGATGCCATAGAGTCGTTGCAAAACACAGTCACAACTATGGCCAAAGACTTGGGCAGCATCAAAATGAACTGTGAAGACCTAGAGGCGAGGTCACGGTGAAACAATAATCCCATCATAGGCGGGCCTTGAAAGGCCCCATGGAAACAGTGGTGGAGGGCCTGTTGAGGAACCTACTAGGAGACCCAGGCTGTGCTCAAATGTTCGTGGTGGATCGGGCACATAGGTCTCTAGCGGCGAAACCCAAGCCAGGTGCGTTCCCAAGACTAGTTTTTGCAAGGTTAATGAACTACCGCGATAGAGACTTGGTACTGAGGTCAGCTCGGGAAAAGCAGGACCTGAAGGTGGGCTCGAGCGTAATCTGCATTTTTCCAGACTTCATTCTGGCGGTACAGCAGGAGAGACGCTCATATGTAGGAGTCAAGAAGTTGCTGAGGGAGCACCAGATACTGTCACAGGTTTCCCCCCTTCTCACCTGTCTATGTTGCCTGATGTCCTCTTTAGGTGGAGCCTTCTTTTGTATGGTTCGGACTTAAATAAGCACGCTCGGCCGTCCTCGGCTTCCAGATTATGTTCAGCTTCGATGTCCAGGATCACGGGAAACTCCGGGATATTTCAAGAAGGAGTAGGGGGGCAAGCGGAAGCGACGCATGGATTCCGGGAAGTTAGGAAGAGGGAAGAAGTCGGGAGAAGGGAATCAAGGGGCCAGGGGATAGCAAGTAGCACTAGAGAAGGTTCGGAGCACACGTCCGATCACAGCTAGTAGCAGCGTTGAGACGCGCTGGGCAGCGGCGGTGTGGCTTCTTTATAGAGGACGCTGCGTAGAACGTGAAGACTGGAGAGCAGCGTTCTGATCTTGCCGTCATGTTGGTAGTATTATGGAGTGTAAGGCCTGACGTGTCAGGGACCAGGAGGCCCAGAAGGGGTGAGTTTGATGGTTCATGACAGCATGCCTCCTCCGGAAACTCGTTCCACCAGGTTTGCCCGGGTGTATGAGATGGAACCTTCTGAGTAACCTGGGGGTATTTAGATTTGAGATAGGTTCCCAAGTGCGTTCACTCGGGGGATATCCTTTCCATTCCACCAGGTACTGGAGTTTGCCACGTCTATATCTAGAATCGCAAATCCTGGAGACCTCATACTCATAATATAGAGGGGCCAATTTATTTGGTCGCAAATGCCGTGGTAGCAGTTTCGAGGACAGCCAAACCTTATCCCCTATTGTGTAGGAGGGGCTTGGTCTTCGTTTGGAGTCCGCATACAGTTTGGTCTGGGTCCTGGCCTCTTCTAATTGTTCTTTGGCTTCTCTTTGAACATTAATGAGCATTTCAATCCAGGAATCGACTGTTGGAACTGGTGTAGGATGAGGAAGGATAGAAGGTAGAAACGAAGGGTGGAATCCTTGGCTACAGAAAAAAGAACTGGTCTTAATAGCAGAGTGGTCCGAATTATTATAGGCGAATTCAGCCACTGGTATTAAAAGGGACCAATCGTCCTGGACCTTGGTAGCGAAGCAACAGAGGTATTGTTCCAAGGTTTGGTTTACGCGCTCTGTGGCTCCGTTGGTTTGGGGATGATATCCTGAGGAAAGAGCGCGTTTGATTCCTAGTATTTGGCAAAGATGTTTCCAGAACTGAGAAATGTATTGGGGCCCTCTGTCTGATATGATCTTGGAAGGAAGTCCATGTAGTCGGAATATGTGTTCCAGGAAAATTCCAGCAAGTTCTGACGAGGATGGCAGTTTAACAATGGCTATGTTACATTTGGATACTTCACAATGTTACACCCCTTTGAAATCTAACCCTACAAAGAAAATTGTAACTGAACATTTGAAATTAATACAGTCATGGTATGACAAGGGCTTTTTATCAGACGATGGAAAGGCTTTTTTGACCAATATGGAGCCGACTATGCCCACCCTATATTTTTTGCCCAAGATTCACAAGATCTATGAAACCTTACCATCAGTTAGACCTATTATGAGTGGTATAGGGTGGGTAACAGAAGGCATGTCACAGTATTTGGATGAAGCCCTAAAACCTTATGTCCTGAAAATGAAATCCTATATTAGAGATAGTGGACATGTATTGCAATCTCTTAAAAATTTGAAATGGGAACCAGATTACCTTTTAGCTACGCTAGATGTCTCAGCACTCTATACTAGTATAGATCATGATTTGGCAATTCAGACAATTGACTACACCTTTGGAAATTTGTCTGCCTCTTATATACAACATATAGACATGCTCAGGAGTTTTTTGAGATTCACATTAGATAACAATGTATTTATCTTTAACGAGCAATACTATGTACAGACCAAAGGGGTGGCCATGGGTGCAAAATTTGCACCGTCTCTGGCCAACCTGTTTATGGCCCAATATGAGGAAACACACATCTATGTACAAGAAACGTTTAGAACCAATCTAATAGTATGGAAGAGATTTATAGATGATGTATTAATTGTATGGAAAGGATCACCTGAATCATTTGAAACTTTTTGTGGCACATACCAATAACAACAAATTTGGTATTAGTTTTACTGGTTCAGCTAGCTCGGAAAACATTGATTTTCTTGACTTACATATTTTTGTTGACAATGGGCATTTTGGGACCAAAACATATCGTAAACCAACAGAGGTAAACTCTGTACTTTGTGCACAGAGTAGTCACCAAAGATCTACGATAGAGAATATCCCAGTGGGGGAATTTTATCGAGCCAGGAGAAACTGTAGTAGGGACATTGATTACCATGAAGAAACCAAATTGCTTGTGAACAGATTTAGAGATAGGGGTTATAATTTGAGATGTATAAAGAAAGCGGTTGAAAAGTACAAAGAATGTAGTCAAGCAGAACTTTTATGTGAACATGTAAAGAAACAACCAAGTGAACATATCTCTATAATAACACAATTTTCTCAAGATTCATCATATCTCTACAAAATGGTGTCCAAACATTGGGACATCTTGAGACTTGATAAGGATCTGCTACCTTTCCTGACGGAAAAACCTAAGTTCACTTTTAAGAGAGCACATACTATAAAACAGAAATTGAGTCCGTCTTTTTTGAACATCAAAGAGGAAAATATTAAGGAGACTTGGTTAAAAGGAAAGAAGGGTTTTTTCAAATGTGGTAATTGCAATCAGTGCAAGTATGCACATGTAAATTGTGATGTTTTTTCTGATATCAATGGAATGACAATTAAGATTAAGGAATTCATTAATTGCAAAACCAGTTATGTTATTTATGCTATCATCTGTACATGTGGAAAATTATATATTGGTAGCACCATTCGACAATTGAGATTTCGAATAAGGGAACATTTGGCTAGTCTAAGAAGTATCGACCCGAAGTCACCTCTAGCAATTCATTGGCAGCAATGTCATCAGTTAGATAATCAAGAAAACATAAGGTATATTGGACTAACACAGATTAAAATGGGGAAACGAGGTGGTAATCTTAGGCTCAAACTAAGGCAAGAAGAATGCAAGTTAATTTGTTACTTTAGGAGTACTGTAAATGGTCTCAATCATGATCATGAGATGCATGTGTTTTTATAAATTGGCAATATCTCTTTCATGAATATCTTATGATATATTCATCATTTGTGAGGCCACTCTATCATACACCAAAATTAATAATGCGCAATTAAACCCAATTGGTATATTCCATAAGGTAACTCTTATATATATATTTTTCATATATATTTTTTTATTTTATTTTAATTTTATAGTCTAAATTGATTGCTAAATTTTGAAGTCCATTTGAGGGTTACTGAGTTATTTTGTGAGAATCCGCATTTCTTCAAAGAATAGCCATTTGATGCGAGCAAAGCAAATCACAAGTCACACGTCCGTTGTTGTTAAAAGTACTCGAGCACGACGTCGCGCGCTCGTACGCGTGACGTCATCACGGTATCTAACGCATGACGTCGTCGCGTCCGTGTGCGCGTGACGTCACTGCAAACACGGCCCGCGTTTTCGCGGGTAAAATGTATATAAGATCCTGTGATGGGTGCAGGATCCCTTTAGAAAATAACAGACGTGGGATCTAACCCTTTGATTGGTGAGTTTTAAGAAAATTTAAGACTAATGTTTAATGAAGGAGATTGTATCATAGTGATACATACTAAATGAGTCCATTATCATTATTTCTGTAGGTGAACTTTGTTTCCAGATACACATTTATGTGTTAAACAGTATGGAAAGTGATAGCATTCAGCTATATAAAAAATTGTTCGGGAAACTTAATCGTTATAAGCTGGTGAGCATTTTATTACACATTTATGTATTATTATTCTATTATATTATACTAGTCAGTTTAGTAACCTTAATTAATGAATTAAATTAAAAAAGGATTTTCTTATACAGATCTGAAAATTGAATGGATAACTCAAGACCGAGTAAACCGATTGATTCGTTACACTTCAAACAGGAGAATTCTAGTGATTCACATATGGGGTAAGCCCTAGTTACAGTAATATTGCATGATTGATTAAGTACTAGCAGGGGAACATAGTCAAATGTACAAATTCACGATAATTTATATTTTGGTCTAGCTAGAGTGGTCTCACAAGAAAAAATAAGAAAAAATAGAAAAAATAAAAAATAAAAAATAGAAAAAATAGGATTTTGTGTTTAAAAACTAACTATGCATGTAATAAGCGTATTGAAATACTAAATATTAATTCTTTATAATTCAGTTTAATTTTGGTTAGTCGTTATAAAGAATGGTTTTTATGGGGGTAATGTCTCCTTATTATAGATTTTTTGGATATATGAACTAATTTATGGCTTTTGATTTTTTCTGTGATTTTCTTTCATATCATTTCAAATATTTGACTATGGCAAAAAACCTATCTCATCCTGACCTGAAATGTGGAACTATATGGTATGGTTTTCCATTTATTAATTTTCTTAATTGCTATATATTATTTGACTGTATAATTTCACATAGCCTTGAAAACGACCCAAGGTCGAAACACGTGTCGGCTGTTTTTTCGTTGACAAATTAAAAAACATCTTTGTTAGGAATCATTGCACTGATGGACTTTAATTGATGTTGTTTAGATTAAAATTGTTGAGGAATTTTGTTAAAGCACGGGTGTGAGCGCGAGATATCTTCCCGAACCAGTTTTTCAACTTACATCATGAATTCATTTGGGGCCGTTTGAACTTCATTGTGGAGGAAGCAGGTGAGGTATTTCAGTGCCTCGTCCATGCAGTGTTGTGTGTGGCACTTGGCTCTGTTGATGTATGCATGTGTGTGTGTTGGGGTCTGGCGCTGACATGCGTAGGGTGGGATGCATGTGTGGATGCCGGGCCATCCACGCAGTGATCCGGGGCTGCCATTTGTGGGGACCTGTACATTCACATTGCATGCTTGCATCAGTGCACTTACCTCCATCAGAAGTGTCTGGCACGCCGTGCTCCATCCTCCCGACTACCTCAATACATTCTACCCCGATGAGGTTTGCGCATGTCTCCTCCCACTCCTTCAACTTGATCGGTGACCCTGATCCTCCAGCGGTGGCAGTCTTGTGGTTCTCGGCCAGGATCATCCTGACCCGGAGTCTCAGGTCGTCTGATCGTTTTCTGCACTCGCGTACAGTGCGCGTGCTGGTGCCTACAGCACTCACTTTTGTTGCCACTTCGGCCCAGATTGCTTTCTTCTTTAGGAGGGTCTCCCGCTGCATGTCATTTGCGAAGACCACTTCTGCATTGTCCGCTAAGGTCTGAGTCAGCATCACTAACTCCTTAGTGGGGCACTTCTCCTTTCGCTGGCGGTCTGTGGTTTTTTCTAGTGCCTTGGACATGGTAAAAGTGTAGCAATGGATCTCAGGCAGCAAGGTAACACAAACAGGTCCAGGGGGCAGAGGATGGCAATGGATTGTGTTTTTAAAGATGGCCGCCGTGCTCTTTCCCGTTCCTGTGCGATGATGCTATTTCCGGTTCCGGTATTTAACGGTCACCGCTATTGGCGGTGGCCGCTATTTGCACGATGCGTCAAGGCGGAGTTGCTATCTGTACTGTCGTGGAAGGCGGTAAGTGACTTTTTGGGGAGATTAGCGGCAAGGCTGGAGGGGCATTACCGGCATGGCGCAAAGCTCGTGTCCGCGTACTCATAATGGTACGCTATTAGCGCCCTCCTACGAGGGCAGACACGTTAAGGGCGCCATGCCGGTAATTTGCAGATTTTAACGCACAACGTGTAAATGTAAAATGAGGCCCATCGTCTTCAGTGCTTGAATGAATCCATCATAATCATCCAAAAGGGAATCTCCTGTGTTAACTAATGGTGTGGCCCAGGCTAAGGCATTCCCGGAGAGGTGAGAAATAATAAAGCCCACTTTAGCCCTGGGGGTGGAAAAATAATAAGGTTTAAAGTGGACCAAACAAGAATCCAGGAATCCTCAGAGGGTTTTTGCACTGCCGTCATATTTGTCAACAATGCCGCCCAATAGCACGCTGTCCTTTGAGGCAGAGTCACGTGAAAGTACCAATAGGTTCAGCGTGGCGTTCTCCGCTTTCAAGTTCTGTACTTCGGTCAATAGTTCTTGCATGCCACGCATAAGATCCTGGATGGCTGCCTCCATGTCTGTATCGACTTCGGTCAGGTGGCGTCTCAATCTGTCACAGGTTTCCCCCCTTCTCACCTGTCTATGTTGCCTGATGTCCTCTTTAGGTGGAGTCTTCATTCGTATGGTTCGGGACTTAAATAAGCCCGCTCGGCCGTCCTCGGCTTCCAGATTACGTTCAGCTTCGATGTCCAGGATCACGGGAAACTCCGGGATATTTCAAGAAGGAGTAGGGGGGCAAGCGGAAGCGACGCAGGGATTCCGGGAAGTTAGGAAGAGGGAAGAAGTCGGGAGAAGGGAATCCAGGGGCCAGGGGATAGCAAGAGCACACGTCCGATCACAGCTAGTAGCAGCGTTGAGACGCGCGGGGCCGCGGGGGTGTGACTTCTATATAGAGGACGCTGCATAGAACGTGAAGACTGAAGAGCAGCGTTCTGATCTTGCTGCCATGTTGGTGGTATTATGGAGTGTAAGGCCCGACGTGTCAGGGACCAGGAAGCCCAGAAGGGGCGAGTTCGATGGTTCATGACAGATACCTTATGAAATGTTATACCCAGCCAGGCTACGCATGCAATTTAAAAATAAATCCTATTTCTTCACATTGCCGGAGGAGGCATCATCATTTGTATAAGCCAACATCCGCCTACCAGAGAGAAGACCGGCGGAAAAAGGACAATAACAGGGAGGTGTAAAGCAACGCGCCCGAAGTGACAATCAAGGTTTCAGTAATATTAAATTATGCTAGGGGCTACGCAATATGTACTGTAATCTTCGTAAGGGATGATTGACAATTATTTCATGCTCCACGCCACGTTGGGCGGGACGCGGGGCCTGGTCAGAGAAGGGCAATGTAATATAATTTGTGCTGATACTGTGCATGCTGTCCATCTTTAAGCGCTCTTCAGAGGAGTGTTCCCATTTTAAGATCCCTCTGGTCACTCAATTTCTAAAGGGGCTCATGAATGTGTTTCCACCTTCTATTTTTTAGGTTCCGGTATGCAACCTCAACCTGGTTTTAAAATTCATGATGAGTGCAATGGAGCACTCATGTCCTTTGAGGTTGTGAACCTTGAAGACAATCCTGTTGGTTGCTCTTACATCTGCGAGAAGAGTGAGCTAATTGCAAGCACTATCTTCCAAGCCACCCTTTACTATCTTCCACAATGACAGGGTTGTGTTGAGGGTAAAGCCCTCCTTTTTGCCTAAGGTTGTTTCAGAGTTCCACCTATGGCAGAAAATTGTGCAACCAGCATTCTATCCTCCTCCGCATCCTGGTAAGGACGAGGAGAGGCTACATCAGTTGGATACTAGGAGAGCGTTAAGCATTTATATTTGGAGGATATCCAAATTTAGATTGGACGACCAACTCTTTTTAGGGTATACAGGACACAGACTAGGCCAGGCTGTTTCCAAACAGACCTTATCTAGGTGGATCATCCTAGCTATTTCGGAATGCTATAGACTGCTCATTCCACCAGAAGCATGGCCACTTTGTCTGCTCTGCAGAGAGGTGTCCGTATTAAAAACATCTGTGATGCTGCGACGTGGTCATCTGTACACACATTTACCAAGCATTATTCTCTGGATACTTCCCACGCACCGGATGTCACTTTTGGCAAGGCAGTCCTTTATTCTGCCCTTTGAAAATTCTGCATGTCTAAATTCCGTACCCTCCTCCTATAAGGGATACTGCTTTGGGAGTCTGTCAAAGATGAGGAATAGGTTGGAGGACCCAATCCATTCGAAGAACAAGTTACTTACCAACTGGTAACGTTCTTTTGACTGGATGTTCCTCCAACGTATTCCTTATCTCCCTCCCAACCTACTCCTCTTTTGAATTTCCCATGCTATTAGAGCTTTCGTTCCAACAAGGCTGAGTACCGTCCTGCCCATGCTTATGGGCAATTTTGATACACGAAGAGAGGGGAAAAACAGAACTGAGGCCAACCGGCACTGTGCGTGCTACTTATAACATCGGATGATGTCATCCTCGACGGAGGCCTTCGAGGGTCATCGACTCGAAGACATTGACGCAGGGCGCCCTGTGCCAAAATGTTTTCCGAAGCTGGACATTACATGTCAAAGATGAGGAATGCGTTGGTGGAACATCCATCCAGTCGAAAGAGCGTTACCAGTTGTTAAGTAACTTGAAATTCTTCTCCAGAGTTGGTATATTTCACGGATTCACATGCGCCCGCCATACTTCCCCCTACAGGCAAACATCCTCTACAGGGGGATATCCTCCAGCTGGAGTGGTTAAAATATGAGGCAAATCTGCTGGGGCGGAGCTATACACTCGACATCCTATTGGTCGGGACCAAAAGCACCAACAACAATGTCGATGGGACACTCTAGTGTCAAGTTTTTCCATAGGAAAATTACTAAATTAAAGTAACCGGCTATTCCCAACCTGACGACGGGCAATATTCACAGCATGTGAATCCATGAAAGATACCAAAACTTAGGAAATTGAGTTTCAGGTAAAAAACTACTCTCTTATTATGCACAAATATGTAAACAATGGCAGGTGAGTATTTTCAATCTGCTGAGTACTTCAAAAACACCAGAACCCAAAATGGGAATAAATGTACATTGATGGATTACCTTTTAAGTACGTGTTTGGAGTACTTATGGGGAGCTTTATCACTTTGCCAAAAGATTGTCTATAGGAACCTATGACACAAAGTCTCTTGTTCATACACAGCTATTCTGAAAATACTGGTAACTACTACTTATAGGTGACAGGAGTGAAGGAGTGAACAAGGTAGCACAACCCAGGTGAAGAACCCATTAGAAGAGCTCCAGGCCCATATTCGACAAGAAAGTGACCTGGGAACAGATGGCTGACGATCTGCTCACCAGCCAACTGAAGAAAATAGTCACTTCCAGCAGTGTCAAAAACAAGGAATGCATACACTGTCATGGGTAAGGGCACAGTGTTTGGCAGCCCTCAGGAACCTTCCTGTGTCTTTCTTCGCTCCTGTTTGTTCTCTCATTTGGCCACGCCCCCCGGACAGGGGGACGCAGTGTTTGGCGCTTCTTGGTGTTCGGTGTTGCTGGGCGGTCAGCAGAGCCTGGATGAACGTCCCGGCCCCAAGCCCCAAGCCCAAGTGAACCCTAAAGCAGGAAGAGAAGAGAAAGTAAGCTGGGCTGGGTTTAGGTCTGGAGGCTGAATGTCTGATTGCTTGACTGTGTATTTATTTTGGGGGCTTGTACTCTGCTCTATCCCCATTAGAGGTGCAAGATGTTTCGCCATCCTCTCCATACACCCCAGTCCTTTTTTTGCAAACAGGCTGGCCTCTGGCCCTTCACCACCCAAGTCTCAAAACCCATGATTCCTTGCAAGATTATAGCAGTCCGGAGAAGACGGGGGGCTATACCCTCGAGCCATGGCAGGGTCTGCAATCTTGACGTCGTCCCTGCTGCTGAGGGTGAAAAAGAGAGGAAGCAAATGCCCCCAACATTCTTAACAGCACTCTGGGGGACGTCACTCATCTGATGAGAGAAATTCACTGATTCTTGGGCCATGACCAAGAGCCCACGGGGGAGTCACAATTGAGCCAGAGGAGCAAGATTTCTGTCAAAATGACTATCACGGGGGGAGGGGGAGTTGCCAGGAACTGGGAGGGTATGCTCACTTAGCAATCTAAAACAGGATCCAGAGTCACCACTCTAGAAGCACATGCTAGTATTAATGTGACATGGGGTTCTTTTCATGCATATCCGGAGTCAATCCTGTTGCCCCAAAAACTGAAGCTATGGCCAGCGGTAATGACCAGTTGTCTTCACTTTTGTCCTCAACCGCACCAGGTAGCCCACAGTACTGTGACCCCTGTTCCTCTTTCTCTGTCGCCAATATGATGATTCAACACCTTCTGCCAGACCCATCCAGCCCTAAGACAAAGGGCTCCTTAACGTTAGACGAGACCAATATCCCCACTGCCCTTTCTGCTAGCAGCACTTCCCCCATAGCCCAGAGGGAGGGCAAGACATCTAAGCCCCTTTCTCCGACCATGATTCTGTCCATTGTCCTGCCGCAAGAGCCTGGTCCTTCCAAGGTATCCTTACCTCCAATTATTGGTTCATGCCCAACGGCCCCAACTGATCTTATATATACAGAGATTCACGAACATATGGAGGGCAAGTTTTTGCCCAGCTCCACCTGTAGCACCTGGAATGAGTCCCTGATGGCAATGTGCTTAGGGACTAGCTCCTTCCTTGGTTTAACCCCATTAAGGGCTGACAAATTGTTGAGATGACCAAGCACCAGACACCCAACCTTCTGCTGAATTATCCGCCAAGGAGGCCTTTTCAGCCAAGGGATGTAAATGTCATTATAGTCAATTGTTAGCAGAGCTGACAATCATTAAACAACTGCTACTAGCAATACCACAGTCACAGGGAAGGCTAGGAGATGGGAGGATAGGAGGGGGTCCCCAGGAGTCCCCTCCTATGGTCCCAACTGTTGCAACAAGGCCCTATAACCAAGATACCTTAAGCCCATCAAAGCTGGATTCACCCACATCAGTGCCTTTGGACCAGAACACTCATGGCCACAACTCAGACTTAGCTTCTGCTCCATGTGGGCCCAACGGTGTCCACACCAGGTTAAAAACCCAAGCTGTGCAGTTACTGCAGCCTATTATATCCAAGGAGCCCAGGAAGACCCATAACCCTTGTGTGAAGTGTCTTACAACCCACTATGGCTTCCCCAAATACCGAGACACAGCCTCTAACAGTATGGAGCCAGTGTAGGCATTTGTTTAAGAGGGTGTCTTTTGGCTCTCGCTTATTGATCTGAAGTTTCGGCACCCCATGTAAATATAGAGTAACATTGTTAGGGCCCCTTTCACTGTAGAAACAATACTCCTTAGTATTATAAGAGTTGAACAAGCAGACTTTGTGGCAAATAGACAATGGGGCTTATTACAAGTTGGCCGGTGCAGAATTAACTTGCTGACATTAACGTATATCAGCACTCATAATCTGGCGGTAATACCCCCAGACCGAATTCCGGTATCAGTATTTCAGGTTGCCAGTATCCTGGCGGTTTTACCACCAGGATATGACAAACTTGCAATGAGCCCCAATGTGACAAATCTTATGATGTCTCCCTTCTTTGCCAGGGGGAGACCCTTCTCATGAGGCCAAGGAGGTGAGGCTGCTACCCGATAGTCCGCCTGGGGTTGGTACTCAGCAGGTGGATCTCATAGGGAGGGATTCCCCCTCCATGATACAGGGAGGACATCATGAGAGAATGCAATATTTGCCCACCTCACCAAATCTCACTTACCCTCCTCTCCTCTTTTTCATTTAACCCACATACTTCTATGTATTTCTGTAGAGTGGAATACTCCATCTACTTAGAAAGTACTGTGATGAGGAAGCATAGGAGTTACCCAACTAGAGCGTCCTTGCAAAGTACTGAGATGAAGAACTGTGTTGACTCCTGGGAAAACAGTCAGTTCAGTACTGTGACGTGTAGGAAGTGCAGAGACACCAAAAGCACTCACGTGAACCATCTTGAACAGTCGAGTGTTTACCGACATCCGATTGGCCCAAGCCAACATAAGATGGAAGAAGGAATGAACCAGTTGTCGAGCCCTCACTGGAGGAACTCCGAGATCAAGCACTGTGCAGGAAAGATGGCGGAAGCAGACCGGGACGCTGAGGAGGGAGCTGGATGATCCGATACTGGTCCAGGCTAGAAGGACTATATGGCTAGCTGTCAGATAGACGCTCCAGGCGTTCCTGAAGCCTGGGGACCGTGTAGGGAAAAAGCTGCGCTGCCCGAAGGAAGATTGAGCCTGCACAGTGAAGTCCCCGAAAGCTGAAGAATCCCCGTGACTGACTGCAGGCGCCCTGGAAGAGCCAGAACTCTGATGGACCATGAGCAAAGGTACACGGGTTGCCGGAAGGGTGCTGTGGACTCGAGAAGGTGGTGGCATGTAAACAGGGTGAGAGAAGCCTACAAAACCAGGCCTGGGACCCTGATGAATTTGAAGAGACTTTGGGCCGTATAACAGTACTTGGTAGGAGAGTGAGCAAAATCTGTCAAGAAGGACGTATAGGGAAGAAAGGTGAGGCTGGGACCTGCACCCATTTTATCTAAAAACTGCATTTATTGTTTTTTTTACAACATATAACATAACAATTCAGAGTGTCCTCATAACCAAAGAAACAGATAGGTATGCCCACCTCCCGCCAGTACCCCATATCACACTTGTTCATTGCCTACAGTCTTGGTTTGGTGGGCAGATACCCTTCTATGTCCCCCCACACTTTTTCTAACACAGCACAGCATTTTTTTTTTTTTAAATTTGTTTATTTATTAATCAGCGCACAGGTGAACATATACATTAACATTTGCTTACAGCCGCCAAAATGCATGTAAATTGACATTTCCCGTATCCCGCCCTCATTATCCCCTGATGGTGCTTGTCTCCCAGTCTCATTGGGCCGGGTCATGCGACGAGTACTCGCTGGTTACGTGGAGGGCTCTCACAATCAAGCGTGGCTTATAGGTCAGGGCTGGATAGTTCTGGTCATAGTCTAGCAGCGGAGCCCAAATCTTTGTAAAACGATGAAGAAGGCCTGCTTTGGCTGCCGTGACCTTTTCGGCTATTCGAATGTCCCACATTTGTACCCACCAAAAGGTTGTCAGGGGGCCTTCTGTGGACTTCCAAGTGCGTGCCACAGTGATTTTGGCCGCCAGCAGGAGTTGGGTTATCAACGCTGCCTTCCTTCCTGTTCTTGGATAAGAGCCTGGGATTGGAATCCCCAGGAGGCCATGCTCGGGGGCCAGCAGTATTGTCACTTGAGTAATATCCTTTATTGCGGCGAGGCATTGGGACCAGAACTCCCTTACATTAGGGCATGTCCACCACATGTGGAGATAGGATCCTGGGAGGCCGCAAAGGCGCCAGCAATGTGGAACCAGTGCGTGCTGGAAGTGGTGAAGATGGAGGGGGGGGAAGTACCAGCTTAACAGCAGTTTGTGGGCACATTCCCGGTTGGTGATGCAGGGGGAGGCCGTGCGCGTTCTCGACCAGATGTCTAGTCAGGTTTGGTCCTCTATAACGTGACCCAGATCCGCCTCCCATTGGGCCATGTAAGAGGGTTTACTGCGGAAGGGGTCCTCTTGCAATAGTTTATAAAGGGCTGAGATCTTCCCTTGGGCCAGCAGTTCCTGTACTGTGAGCTCTAGTGGAGCAGGGGCCCATGTCGCTGCAGCTCGCGTCCGGGAGTGGGAGCACCAATGTCTCAGTTGGGCGTAGGTGAAACTATCTGTTTGCGCGAGTTGGAAAGCTACTTTGCATTGTTCGAAGGTGCGAGGGGCGTCCCCCTAGAAGAGCGGCCTCAGCGATTCAAGACTTCCCGCCACCCAATTCCTAAAGTTCGCTGGACGGGAGCCCGGGGAGAAGGCTGGCTTAAGAAAGATAGCGGAGAAAGTACTCAGGTCCACTGGAATACCTTTGTGTCTGCGGGCCCAATCCCGGGCCCTAATTGATTGTTTGGTGGAGGTCAGCATGCTTGGCCAAGACCGGCGCAGGGTGGAGAGAATAAACGGGAGAAAGCGGAGGGGAAGGGAGAGAAGGGATTGTTCGATCTCCACCCATTTCGGGCACCCGAAGCGATTTCCCATGCTTGAAGGTGAGTCAGCTGTGATGCGATTTGGTATTTGCGCAGGTCCAGAACCCCCAATCCTCCCAATTTCACGCTGCCCATCATGGTTTTTCGGGGGATGCACGCTTTCTTGCCCCTCCAGATAAAGTCAATAATTTTCCTTTGCAGCCGCTGCAGGGGGGGGAGTGGAATTGAGGTGGGTAGGGAGGGGCAGGCATAGAGGAACCATGGGAGGAGGTACATCTTGCATGCCGTGATGCGGTCCAAAAGGGAGATCTCTTGCGGCTGCCAGCGGTTAAGGTCCTTTTTCAATTCCTCAAAGAGGGGGAGAAAGTTCGTCTGGTATACTTTTACTGGGTGGACGGGGATCTGTATGCCCAAGTATGGAATTGATTTGGTGCTCCATTGGAATTGGCTTTGTGTTTCTAGGGCTTCTTTTTCGCCTGGGCCCAGGCACACCCCTAGGGAAACCGATTTTCCAAAATTGATGGCGAAACCTGATAAACTCTCGAAACTTTGAATTTCGGCCAGGGCCACCTTCATGGAAGCCTTGATGTCAGTGATGGCCAGCAGCACGTCATCAGCATAGAGGGCAATCTTATGCTGGGCCCTTGATTCGGGGATGTCGACGAATGCGTTGGGCCAGGGGTTCCATGGTCAAAGCGAAGAGTAGGGGGGACATCCTTGCCTCATTCCACACGTAAGGGGGATTGGGTCTGACAAGAGGCCATTGACTCTCAACCGTGTATTGGGGGATTGATTAGCCAGGACCATATTCTGAAAAGTCAGGCCAAAACTGAAGGGCTCAAGGGTGAGGTCTAGATAAGTCCAATCCACTTTGTCGAAGGCTTTGGTTGAATCTAGGACCAGCAAGGCGAGTTGTTGTGCTTCCTGTTTGGCGATCTCTATTAGGTCTAGCGCTCTGCAGATGTTATCCCCCGTCGACCTGTGGGTTATGAAACCAGTCTGGCCCGGGTCTATAATGCTTGGGAGGATAGGCGCAAGGTGGTTGGCCAGAATCTTGGTGTATATGTTGGCGTCTAGATTTAATAGTGAGATGGGTCTATACGAGTTATTGTCCTTAGGATCTTTCCCGGGCTTGAGGATAAGGACAGTGATGGATTCCTGCATAGTTGGGGTGATATTCCCAGTGGCAGGAAATGAGTTGAAGAGCCGGGTAAAGAGGGCCACCAGTTGAGAACGGAAGAGTTTGTAGAATCAGGTGGAGAACCCGCTTGGGCCTGGGGCCCTGGATTTCAAGCTTTTTATGGCTTCCTCGATTTCTTCGCTTGTGATGGGCAATTGAAGTCCTTCCCTTGCCGCGGGAGTGAGGAGTGGGAGAGCTGCCTCTCATATGTAAGACTGTTGTTCGTGTAGGTTCCTCGGAACTGCCGTCATTATCTCTGATTGGTGGGCAACCGCCAGGCGTAGCTTCTCGCGTTCCGCGAATTGGACCACCCCTTGAGGATCACGGAAGGCCCATGATGGTGTTTCTTTTCTTCACTTTGGCCAGTTTATTTACCAGCAACTTGTTGGCTTTGTTGTTGTTGACATAGTACCATTGTTTTGTTCTGGTTAGTAAGTTTGCCGTGGCATCAGTGTAGTGCGCCTCTAGTCTCTTCCTTGGCACCTGTAAGGCCCTATAGGATTTCGGGGACCAGCCCTTTAGTTTGTGAATGGCTTCCGCCTCTCGGACCTCGGCTTCCAGGACGGCACGGGCTGCCTGTTTTCGTTTGTGGAAGGCCGTGCCTTGGGCGATCAGTTCCCCTCTGAGCACCGCCTTCATGGCGTCCCAGGTGTTGGCTGGGGAGGTATCCTCGTCGTGGTTTTCCATGAAGACGTTTTTTATTGTTCTGGCAATGGAGTCCCTCACTGCCATATCACCCAGGATAGGGTCATATAGGTTCCATTGGCGGCGAGGGGGGGTGGGGGGTCGGGGTTGTGAGCATGCAGGAACAGAGAGACTGGAGCATAGTCTGAGAGGATCCGGGGGCCTATGATGATATCGTCCGTGAAGGCCAAGATCTGGGGGGAAGTTCGCAATAAGTCAATTCTGGAGAAGGTGCGGTGCACATATGAATAGAAGGTGAAGTTCTTCTCCTCCGGGAATAACACCCTCCAGGTGTCAACGACATTCAGCGTTCAAAAGGTGGAGCAGATCTTTCGCCAGTCTTAGGTCCTTGGATGATGGTGGGTGCGATCTGTCTTTGAGTGGGTCTGGAGCCCCATTAAAGTCTTCCCCAATAACGACTTGCCTCTCAATGAATGGGAGGAGAGACTCCTCTAAGTCTCGGTTGAACCCCTCCTGATGCTCGTTCGGTGCATAGGCTGAGACAAGGATGTAGAGTTGGTCAAAAATGATGCATTTTATTACGATGAAGCGGCCTTCCTGCCATCGTAGTGAGCCTAGGACCTGCAGTTTCAGCTCTTTTGCGCAAAAGGATGGCGGTGCCTCCATTCTTGGTGCCTTTGGAAGCAAAGAATTGTAGAAGAAAGGGTCCGCTGCGCAGATGGGAGAAGTCTGCCGGGATCAAGTGAGTCTCTTGCAGGAAGGCTACTGCGGTTCCCTCGTCCTGCAGCCTCTGCAGGACCGATTTCCTTTCCGGAGGGTAATTTAGGCCCCGGACATTTAGGGTGGGGAACTTCAGTTTTAGGTGTGGGGGTTGGTCCTCTAGGTTCTCTTGCCGCGAGAAGGGGGATTGAGGAGGGGTCAAGTCAGCCATAGTCGTGGGGGGAAAGCTGCTTTGAGTTCTCCTGAGGCGGAGGTTTTTCAAATAATCTCCAACGGGAGGTATGAACTTCAAACAGTGGCCTCCAACGGGGGGCCAGAACCGTGGCCAGGGGGCCGGATTTTAACTTATCAGTGTCTCCCCTCGCCACCCAGGCTGCCATCAGCCAAAGTGGTTGAGTATCTCCCCAGCGGTAAAACAATGACATCCACCCTGGAGGGGGGTATGGACTGCATGGGGTCCGCAGCAAGCTTAAGAAGGCTGGGTTCCAATGCTATGTGTCCGATGAGGATTCTGTTGATCTTCATTTAGGTTTGCGGTTTCTCTGTACTCATGTCCAGGGAGCGCACCTAGGCTTGAGGGAGGCTGTGCCCGGTTCGGAATTCTTTCGGCTGGGAAAGGAGGATCCCGTGCCCCCTGGAGAGCCGGGGCGTAGGATCGATGCTGCATCTTCGAGGTGACTGATGGTTCATGGGGTGCCATTGTGTGAGAATTGTAGAGCCGTCGGGAATAGCCATCGATAGCGGATCTGTTGATCTCGGAGGAAGAGCGTGAGAGGGCGCAGCACTCTGCGCTTCTGCAGGGTCAAAGGAGAGAAGTCCTGGAAAATGTGGAGAGGGGAGCCCTGGAATGATAGTTCATTGTGGGTGCGATCTATCGCTGATATAGCCTCTTTGGTGGTGTAGAAGTGGACCCTTGTAATTACATCCGGGGGGGAGTCCAAGTCGGTTCCCCGGCGTGGGCGCAGTCTATGGTTACGATCGAGGAACAGCTGTGTGTCATCTAAGTTCGGCAGCAGCGACTGGAAAAAATTGCCCACGTACTCAGGTAGCTCCTTGTCAGGGTTGGAGGAGGGAACCCCCTGGATGCACAGGTTATTGCGGCGGGCGCGATTTTCCAGATCTTCCTGCTTGTATTCGAGGATCTCAGTCCTGTCCATTAGAGTCTGAATTGTGCCTTGCACTTCCGCTAATGAGTTGGAGTGTTCCTGGGCTAAGTCCTCAGACTCCCCCATCCTGTGCTCGATGTCACTGACCCTCTGCTCAGTTTGTTTGAGCTTAGAGGTAAATTCTGACATGCAGGATCTAAACTCTGCTTTAATGTCGGACATGAAGGCTTGAAGGTCTTCTTTGGTTGTGAGGGTCCCATTCTCATCTGACATTTTTTGAGGCGTGAGTTTTGATGGGTCCGCTTTCTTCCCCTTGTCCGCTGCCAGGAGAATGGTGGAAATATCCGCTGATTTAGGGGGTTTCAGAGACTTAGCCATGGTTCTGGAATAGGAGGCGGCCCCCAGCGAGGTTTATATGAGGGTACACTTGTTAGCTGAAGGGTGCAGTGTTAGTTGAGTCGTGGAGGGCCCAGAGTGCTAGCTGGGGGGCCACACTGCCTTGCTTTAATGGTAGCTGGGGAATGGAGGGGCGGGGAGCCCCAGGAGGAGAGCAGGTGGGATGGGCTCGTCAGAACCTTTTCTATGGTGGAGAGGTGAAAAGCACGCAGGAGGGGGAGTAAAGGGAACTCCCAAACTTATGATTACTGTTGGAGCTCTACTCACCAGTTGCCGAGTGTCCCCAGAGGGAAAGCGTGGAGGGTAGGCCACACCGTTCTGTTGGTGATGGAGGGTGGGCAGGGGCGCCCCAGGAAGCCGAGAGGTGTTGTCTCCAGCTGGACTGCTGTAGGGATTCTGGGGGTGTAGGACTCCGAGGAGGGAACAACTTGGGCTCTGGGGGGACAGGGGACAAGCTTAGTGGTCCATGGTGGATTAGTCCACTTTTCCCAATGGTGAGTAACCCCGTGGGGGGGTCTGGAATGCGGCTGGGTGGCTCTCGAAGGGCCCGGGAGGCTCCGGGTCCAGGAAGTAGCCCTCTGAGGGGCGTGTTGGGCCCCTTGTGGTCTGCCTCACCACCTGAGAGAGGTGGGGTGTGTACAACGTTTCGGAAGGCGCCGAAACAAGGCTCTTTACTGATCAGTCACTATGAGAGGAGGGCAACGGTAGTGTCGACCATTATGAGGCTGCAGCATAGGCAGGGGGGCATAAGCGGTGGAGAATCCCATGTCCGGCAAGGAGAGTGGAACCCAGATGGCTTACTCTCTGTGCGGGGGGGTCACAGTATCCTGTCTGTGCTGGGGCTCTGTGGGCTGGGGCTCTGTGGGGGAGATGAGAGACCCTGCTGCGGAGAGAACACACCAAGGTGGTAGGACGCCACCGCCTGTTGAGGCTTCCCCTCATGGGCACCAGTACTGCTGCTGAAAATTGGTGGGGCGGAGTGGAGGGGGGCGCTCCCCTCCAGAGGCAACACCAGTCCACGGCTTCCTCACCCCCCACGCCACCGAAGGAGGAGACCAGCCGTCCCGCTGGGTAGGTCCGCACCACACGGTCGGAAAAAGGCAGGCTCCAGGACTGAAGGAAGCAGTCACCGGCACCCTCTGCGGATTGCGCGTCCGGCTCCCGAGAAGAGGAGGCAGGTAGGTCAGGGGGGGTGCCGGTGGGGACGAAGCGGGCTGGAGGCGCCGGGACGGGAAGCCTCTTCAGCAAAATACAGCTCACATAGCTAGGTCCGGGTCGCGCTCCCCACCGAGGTCAAAGCTGGGAAGCGCTCACGGTCCGAGTGCAGACTGGTGGAATCACGCCTGGTGGAAGAAGCCAGCCAACGGGGGCAAGACCACGCGGGAAACTGTAGGAAGAGTTGGAGATGCACTCACCTAGTATATTAAAGTGTTAGGAACATATGTAAGAAAAGTAAGTATTCTTTTTTTTTTTTATTCTTTATTTTTGTTGCACACAGTTAATACAAACACTTAGCTGTAATATTAATATGTTCATACATTGTACAATTTCAATTACTGTTCAGAGTCAGAGTGTTCTTGCTCGGTCTTTTCAAATAGGTACAGTTTGTATCTTTCCCATATATTCTTTGGCCGGGAAACAGGCAGTACTGAGTCTATGTACAGTTCCTCCATGTCGTTTGCCCATACCATGTCCCTGTCCCAATTCTCCTTGGTTGGGGGATTTGCACTCTTTCATTTGAGCAGGATCGCCCTCTTGGCTAGGAGCAGACTTAAGTTCAACAGTTTCCGCCATATCGGGTTCATTTTCTCGACTACCCCCAACAGGCACATCCGTGGGGTCCATTCCACTGGTTGATCTGGCATCCCATCCAATGCTAGACACACCTCCTCCCAATATCCCCTCAGTTTAACACACGCCCATAACATATGGTAAATGTTTGCATTTTCAGCATGGCATCTCGGGCAGTTCCCAGTCATGGCCGGATATATGCGTTTGAGCTTCATAGGAGTGAAGTGTGTTCTTTGTATTATCTTATAGTGATTTAGCCTGTATCTAGAGTTACATGAAATCTGTTTGGTGAGTGCACAGTGTCGGGATCATTCATCGTCTTCAATCTGCTCACCCAAGTCTTGTTCCCACTTGGCCTTAGTTGTGCGTTGCTCTATTGGGCGTGTCTGGAGTATGATCTTATACAGTGCTGACGCCGTTATCTTTTGGGATCCCCCCGTGAACATATATCCCAATCCCATGTTAAGTGGTGGTTCCTCAGGAAAGGTCGGACATATACTTTGTATGGCTGCCTGTATACGGGAATATTGTTGTCTGGTCCCGTGCGTATTCCCCACTATATCCTTGATATCGTCCCACTGGGTAAAGTGCCCATCCGTGAATAATTGACCCCATTGTGATATGCCCCTGGAGGACCAATGGCGGGCTACCTCCCCCTCGATACTGAAGGGTGTCTGGGGGTCACCCCAGAGCGGCATACTCGGGTGGTATATCTTATCCATGCCATATATCTAAACTATTTTGGCCCACGCCGTAGTCACCACTTTTGTTGGTTTCAGGGAGTTATAATGCTTGGAAGTGGGCCTCGTAAATTGGTGGAGCGCCAACATGGCCTCTTTTTCGGGCTGGCTCGGTGCAGGGCCCGCTGGGTTAAGAAATGTTGTGGCCCACTGGGCAGCATGCTGTGCCTGTGCAGACAAATAGTATAGTTCGAGGTCTGGTGCCAACAAACCGCCCTTTAGGTAGTCATCAGTAAGTACCCTCCAGCTCACCCTAGGGTGACCACCCCAAACAAATGAAACACATGCGCTAGACATCTTGGAGAATAAGGCCCGCCCCGGCCAGACCGGTACCGTACTAAATAAATAAAACAGCTTTGGAAGAATTATCATTTTCACTAAGGCGATCCTACCCATCATGGAAATGGGGAGAGCACTCCAACGCTTTAACTTCATACATAGAGCGTCTGCCAGCAGGTTATAGTTTAGTGCCCGAGACAAATCAGCCGTCCTTGCTATACATGCTCCCAGATACAGAATATGTGTCGGGCACCACTGTAGGTCATGCAGGTCATGGGGTTTTCTTGTGTTTTCAGTAATGGGGAACACTTCTAATTTGTTGGGGTTAAGTCGTAGGCCCGAGAGTTTACCAAATTGTTCTACTACTGCCAGGACCCTCCCCAATGTTCTGTCTGGGTTTTTTAGGTACAGCAAGATATTGTCTGCGTATAGATTTATGATGTGTAGTTTATTCCCTATCCTTAGCCCGTATGCGCTGTAGCGAGCCCTCAATATGTCCACCAGTGGTTCTATTATTAGGGCGAACAGTAATGGCGACAATGGGCAACCCTGTCTAGTGCCCCCTCGCAGTTCAAGCTTTTCTGTTAGGGTGCCATTAACTCTAACTCTGGCCTGGGGGCCTGTGTATAGTAATTGTATCCATTTCAGGAAGTTTGGACCGAACCCATAATTTCGTAAGACCCCGAACAGGAAGGGCCAGGATACCGTATCAAATGCTTTGCGCATGTCTAGTGACACGGCTATGGCTTGCTGAACTGGGGGTGTTGTAGTCAGGATCTCATGGCATCTTCTGATGTTAGTGGCCGTGGACCTGCCAGGAATTAACCCTGCCTGATCCTCATGGACCATATATGGCATCAAAGGTGTTAACCTAGTGGCGAGTATCTTTGCCAAGACCTTTGCATCCGTATTAATTAATGATAGAGGTCTATAAGACCCGCAGTCGTCCGGGGGTTTCCCCAATTTAAGCAGTTGCGTTATTACTGCTTCCCTTGTAGTCTCAGGGAGCTCCCCCCTGTCCAGGGCTTCGGTCCACATCGCCAGTAGTCTGGGCACTAGAAGATGTTTAAACTCCTTGTAGAACTCTGTGCTAAGGCCATCGGTGCCAGGGGCCTTCCCGTTGGGGAGTGCCTCAATTGCCTCCACGACTTCCGCCTCAGATATCGGAGTCTCCAACAACTCTCTGGTATCCGCTGCCAGTAATGTCGTTGGGATTTGGAAGAGGTAATGTTCAATCTCTGCATCCGTGGCGTCGGATTGAGGTGAGTAAAGTTCTTCATAGAATGCGTGAAATGTGTCACATATCTTACCCTGATCTGTGGTGACAGAGCCGTCCACTGTTTGTATACATGGGATATCTGTTGATCCACTTTCTCCCCTCACTGCTCTGGCTAACAACCACCCCGGGCGTTCGCTTTCACCGTAGCGGCGTGCAGCTACCGGTCTGTCAAAGTAGCGGATCTCTTGGTCTGCTGTGTCCGTATATTCGTCTAGCTTGTTTTTTATATCTAAAGTGAATTGTGGTGTCGGAGTGAGCACATATTGGGCTTGTATTGATGCTATTTGCGCTTCTAGTCGTTGCAATTTATTCCTAATGTCTCTGAGAATGCCACTTTCCTTTGATATGGATGCGCCCCTTATATATACCTTAAATGCTTGCCACAATATCGCGAGAGAGGACACTGAGTTCTCATTGAGTTCAAAATATTCTTGTATGTGCTGGTCCATTGCATTTTTGTAGACCAGATCCCGTAGCGCAGCTGGTTTGAATCTCCATGGGGGCCTGCCCACCGCATCGCCGGGTATTCGCAATGCCATCAGTATGGGGGAATGATCTGAGTATGTCCTGGGGAGTATCTGAGTGTCGGTGACCCATGATAATACTGTGTCATCCAGCAACCAAATATCTATCCTGGAATGCATGTCGTGTACTGTCGAGTAATATGTGTATCCTCTCGCAGAGGGGTGTAGTGTCCTCCATGCATCCTTCAGTCTCAAATCTGCCATGTGAGTGATAATTGTCTGTGCTGCTTTGGATAGTGCTCTCACTTGTGTCGAAGTACGGTCGATGTTCACATCAAGAATGGTGTTAAAGTCCCCCCCACATATCAGATGGGCTGTGGGGTAGTGTGCCAGTTTCCCGAAGATTGTGGAGTAGAACTCCGGGTCATCTATGTTTGGCCCGTATATGTTAAGGAGGACTATCTCTTTATCTCGTAGAGTACCATGTACTAACACATATCTCCCCCCAGAGTCACATTCCACTTCTTTGCACGTGAACCGCAAGGTCTTGTGTAACAAGATTGCTGTACCTCTAGCTCTTTTCGAGTAAGTTGTGTAATATTGGTGTGTTCCCCAATTCGGAACCAGCTGTCCCCGCTGTTGTGGCCCAATGTGTGTCTCTTGAAGAAAAAGAATCTTGGGAGTCTGTCTGTTAATGTATGCTATAATTTTCCGTTTCTTAACTCTGGAGCCTAGACCTCGAACATTCCAGCTCGTTACTTTAATGTCTTCAATGCTTGTTTCAGCCATTCCACACGAAATTATCGTGAATGTGTGTTTGCGAATATTGCTTTACAATGCTTTCAGGTTTGCCAGTGTACATTAACTATGTGCTTTTTACTTTCTTCCCAAACATAACATAACCCCCTCCCAGCTTGTCAAACTCTCCCCTTCCCCCCACCCTCACAGTTCCCCTAACTTCAACTGTGCTTTTAGGATCCCAACCCTTCCCCCCTTCCAACTGCATATGCACCTGTTACAGGGGGGCCTGCGGCGATTCCCAGGGCCTATGCCTTTCCAAACCTTGAATAAGGGTAACCGGTTCCATACGTTACTCTCACACTTGTTATTGTCAGCGGGGGACATTGCAATGCAGCTTATCACACTTATTGAGACATTCCCGCCCCCACTTAAAGCTACCCCCAAAAAGGGGGAGCTGATGCTACAGGATTAATGCATCATTGGTTGAACATTCTGTTAATGTGCACTCATGAAGATTATTCTTGTTCGTTAACTTCAGTGCTCCTCGACGGAGTCGGGATATGTGTCTCTATGAAGCTGGCGGCTTCCTCAGGGAAGGTGAAGAAGTGGATCTTGTTTTGATATTGAATTTTAAGTCTTGCCGGATAGAGCATGGCGTCCTGAACCTGCCGTTCCCAGAGCAGTTTCTTAACCCCATTGAATTGTTTCCTTTCTTGTTGCACCGCTAGTGTAAAGTCCGGAAAGATCCGCATAACGTTGGCTTCCCATCTCAGCTCCTGCTTTTCCCTTGCCGACCTCAGTATCAGGTCCCTGTCCCTCTAATTCATCACACGTGCTATTATTGGTCTGGGATATGCTCCCGGCTTCGGTTTCGGGGCCAGAGATCTGTGAGCTCGCTCAATAATGAACATTGGTGACCACCCGGGGTCCCCCAGCAGTGTGCGCAGGAGGGCCTCAACTCCTTTTTCCATGGAGCCCTTCATTGCTTCCTCCGGCACCCCCACTATGCGAATATTGTTGCGTCTTGACCTCGCTTCTAAGTCCTTGCATTTAGTCTTCACCATTCCTAGTTCGATCGTCATCGTGGATACCGTACTTTTCAGGGCTTCAAGGGCATCTTCAGTGCCCGATATTCTTGTTTCCGCCTCCCTAATACGTGTTGTCGTTTTGTCCAATTTTGTTTTAATGGACGCCACGTTTGCGGTGATCCCCTCAAGTTTGTCGTTCAGTGCTGCAAACCCCTGTTGCAGTGCGAGGAAGACCGCTTGGTTGGCGGAGCCCGCTGGTCGAGCGGGATCGTTACCACCTCCATCTCGGATGTTGGATCTTTCTGGATAGTCGTGGTGTATTTGTCGATAGCCCCCTTGTTTTTCTTAGGACCAACATTTTTGGGCATTATCCCCTTTTTCTTTGATGGATTGTTCAACAGGATGAATGCGTGGTCGAGGTGTGCACAGCCCACAGCAGGCCTGGTCGGGCCAACACAGCACTCGTTCCGCGGAAAGTCTTATCAGCGGGGGGCTGGGGGTTCGGTGTCAATATGCTTGGTGCAGGTAATGCGCAGTCGGTGTCGCAGCACCAGAGCCGTGGTAAAAGCTCGACACGGCCTGTCGCAAAGCCTCCTGGTCGCTAGCTATGAAGATACAGTTCTGAGAGTGTCCCTGAGAGGCTTCGTATACACTGTCTACGGCGCACAAACCAAAATTCTTTCTAATCGTTTCTGTCTGCCGGGTATGTTTGTAATTCGCCCTAAATATATTGCGGGGGCCGGAGGAGTTTGTGTCTTGTGCAATGCTGCCACCTCCCTCACGCCGCCCCACTTATCTGCGTTGTTCTCGTGGAGAAGGTACCGCTCCAGCAGTTCGTCGGTGGATTCTTGTCGCCGGGTAGGGGGGGAACGCCGGCCGTTCAGCGGTGCTGAAGGAGGGGGGGTGGCGGGAGCCAGTGGGGGGGACCCATCAGGCGCTCTACAAGGAGCGGAGCACCCGCAGCAGGCCCCAGTAACGATGGGCCTCCAGTGTCTTGGGCGCGAAGCGCGTCTATTTCCGCCGAGCTCCTCCCCTCGAGTTCCGGCTCAACCTCAGGCTCCGATCCCCGCTGTCCGTGAAGTTTGTATAATGCTATATCTCGGAGAGTCGTTCACCGTTGGCTTCCAGATTTCACAGCCCTATTCAGTAGCGATTGCCATTCAATCCATGTTTCATAGAAGTAGAACCGGACCCGTTGAACAGTTATATTTGGATTTCGGCCCTGGTTCACTCGGGAGCTCACATAGGAGCGGCCATTTTCTCCCGTGGGCAACAGCGCCCCCGAAGAAAAAAAAAAGTAAGTTTTCTTTTAAGGTGCGGGGGAGGAAACGTGACCCTGGCACAGGACCACAAATACCTATCCGTAATAAGAAAAAAGAGGATCCAAAGGTAGGAGCCCTCCTATCCCCTGCACACTATTAGTATACCGTACGATAACGGTTAAGTATGAATCTTCAAAAAGCATATAAATGTAAAGTGTTAAATAAAATATTCAATCAAACAATGTTTACAGCAGTCTTATACTTGAAAAACAAAAGTTTAATCATTAAAGTTCATTCTTTGTCAATAAATCTTCTGATGCCGGGACCAAAATCAAATGTCAAGTATATAAACAAAGATTTTGATGCGTGAGCAGTATATGCAATTACAATTCAAATAGAATAAAATGGCTGACGCGTTTCGGGATCCAAATCCCTTCTTCTTGAGCCAAACAAAGTGTAAACTGCAAAACAATAAAAATGGAAAGCATATCAGATTTCTGACTAGTAAATAGTCATAAATTAAGTGCTCATGAAGCATTTATTCAAGAGTAGTCAAAACCCCTAGATGAGGGATAGTAAACAAAGCATTCACAGGTAAATGGATGGTTAATATTCTTTGTCTAGGTTACATCTAATTCAATGGGCTTCTATCCCACAAGGGGAATCGTCAATGTGACCAATAAATAATCCTCACAATCAGTATATCTGCATTATGAAAGTACAAGTGACCCGGGCATATTCTCCAAGCATGACTGATTTTAATTTTGAAAGGATATTTTGGCAAACACGGCATGTAAAGTGGAGGTGTAAACCTACATACCTTTAGGACACTCGTGAAAATAGATACGTGACAGCAAGTAAGGCGTGTTATGATAGTATAGGTCCTCAGGCTACAACAAGGTGGACAGCCTCCCTGTTGCCCAGACGGCAACCTAAGTATAAACAAAACGATTATGTAATTTTAATGTGAGTATAGAGTGTTGTTAATGCAAAGTATTTCAATAGGATTACAGATGGTGAATGCACGGTGGATAACATGTTAAAATAATTATAGTTGTGGACAGGCAAATATAGTGGCAAGTAAGGATACAGGAGTCAATGCACCAGGCATACCTCTCACTTAACGTGCAGCAGAGTCCGAGATGACAACGCGGGAAGGCATCTGGTCACAGAGACGGGGCCGGGGCTGCGAGCCTGCCATTTTCAGGCCGTATGGTGGTTGCTGTCGGGAGACACCCCTGCTGCATTTTCGGGGTTCCCGTCCCCGTTAGTGGCCCAGAATGTAGTCAGTAGGACTCAGGGCATTCTGCAACCTGGATTGAGAGTTCAGGAGGTTGGAGCACAGCGGGAACATGTTTTATTTAGCGAATACTACGGTACCCATGCGTAGGCCGTTAAAAGAGCAGCCACATCGCTGGCTCTCCAGGCCACGCCCCCACAGCACATCATTTTACAGTCAGAAAGATTAGTCCATGATCACTCCTATACTGCATAAAGTCCTTATTTATTGCCTGCCAAACAGTGTGGTGAAGCCGGCCTTCCTGCCTCAGTTAACATGAATTGAACATATGGCCCCCAAACATCCTGAGGACATGCATGCTGTGGTAACGTACGCATATAGGCCACATCAAAGTCATGACAGTGGTCAACATCCTCCAACCATTGTGCCTTCTTTGACACCACCCCCTTCCACCACGCCATAGCTAGCCTTCTCTGAGCCAGAATAAGCATTGGCCCACCAGTTTCCTATACGGTCTGTCCAGACCCTTGGTCAAACCAAGCATCGCCAGCAGGGGGTCCATCACCACAGTTTCTTTGAGTATAGCGGGCAGGTGACCCCATCACAAGTCTTGCGGTAAAGCTTAAAAGTGGCAGTATCAGAATTAGCACTGCCAATACCACTCTGCTGGATCATGAGCCAGCGCTAATACAGCTGACAGTAAAAGCAGGCCGAGCTATTACAGCCGGCACTATTACAGCCGGTGCTTTCACAGCCGGCAACATAAGCCGCAAACACAGCCGCATCACAAGTCTATGTACGGCGGTATTAGTGCCGGAAACCGGTCTGAAAACACGGTATAATGCTGAAAACACGGCACAGTTACCTCCAGCCTCCAGCTGGTGGTAAATGAACACAGGTGCCTGAAATGAAGCCACAGGTGATCCCAGTCCATCCAAGAGAGCTACATAAGGCATACCCCTAGCCTAAACGCTGTTCCCAACACCATGCTGTCACGGTGACCTAGGACAGGCAGCTGCTCATGCTGCGCCTGGAAGTAGAGAGACTGGACAACCAGGACCAGGCACAGGGAGATCACGGGGGATGGGCAGGAGGAGGAGGAGGAGAGACCAAGCAAGGTGTGCCCAGATCCCCAGGGACAGACCCTCACTTTGGACCCTCACTGACAGTCAGTTGGCCACCCTGTACCGCCTCAACAGGGAGACCATAACAGAGCTGCTCACCACAATACAGGACAACATGGGGAGCAGGATCAACATCCGGACAACTGTGCCCCCACTGCTAAAACTAGTGTCTGTCCTACAATTCCTCAGAACTGGCACGTTCCAGCACTCTGTGGCCATGATGCACGGCATGGCACAGCCCACATTCTGTGCAGTGCTGGCCCAGGTTCTTGAAGTCCTCTTGCGGCAAGTGCAATGTCACATCTCACTTCCTACCACCCCATCCCAGGTCATTGCCATGTAGGCACAGTTTTATGCCATTGTCCAGATGCCAAATGTGATCGCTGTCCTGGACTGAACCCATGTTGCGCTGGTGGCCCCCCAGGACCATGAAGCAGTGTACTGAAACGGCAAGCACTACCACTCCATGAATGTGCAAATGCGACCCCAACCGCATCATCCCTCACTGCTATGTCCGCTACCTTGGTTCCACCCACAATTCCATGGTCCTACGGAAAAGCACACTGCCAGGATACATGGAGAGGCACAGAGGACAACGGACATGGATAGTGGGTAAGTAGAAAAGCTAGCACACATGTGTCGTGGGTACCATGGCCAAATGGTGGGGGTGTTTCGAATGACCACACAACAGCTGGCGGGACAAGCGAATGCTAAATCCGCACTTGACCACCTCCCGCACCAACGTCACAGTACATACCAAGGAGCATGCACATGTCGGATTTACATGCATGGAGAAGCTGTAGTACACACACACTATCAACCAAATACACCTACATGACTACAGGTACCACAATGCAACATGCCCCTACCAAAGCAATGCAGAGAAATTGCCAAAATCCCACACAGCACAACATCCCTACCAGTGCCACGGCCATGCACTCATGTGCGGGCAGCCCACAATACCCCCCCGTTGCCACCAGACACCCATGGAGGATCCATGGAGAACCCTGCAACATGCCCCATGCATGGTGTGCATTCACATCCAAATGACAGCCACCATGTCCACTAGACATGTCACTGACGGACACCGTACGTAAAAGATGCTGCAAGGGAACAGGATGCTAGTGAAGCCCGAACAATGCATGACATGAGTGACACTGCATGAATAGATACATGCCGTGAAAATAACGTCCATCTGCATTAGGGGTGTACCGAATAGTACATTTACTATTTGGCCGAATACCGAATAGTTGCAGAACTATTCGGCCGGAACCGAATAGTGAACCGAATAGTAGATGGAGGGAGCGCTGGATATTTTAAATTGGGGAAAGACAAGCGGAAGTCAAGAACTTTTAACGTTTCCCACACAAAGGTTAAGTTGGCATGTTTGTCCTTAGAGAAACATATGCAGCATGACAGCCTGATAGCATGTTTGTCAGGGTGGTATACAAAGATCCGGGTACTGATGTTATGATGTTACACTCCTTTCCACGGAAAATGCACACACGTCGCAGTGTGGGGAAATTGATTATATAGGGACTTATTTGCAATGGAAAGTAGTTTCTAGCAAATGTAGATGGGTTTTTCGCTTTGGAGAATGGTGTAGTATTGGTCTTTAAAAACACTTGTCTACCTCAGGGAGGGGCTTTATTTTATTGCATGTTGTCAAGGAAGAGAGCACAATATACAGTGAGTCTTTCTGGCACTGTGTCCTGTCAATGGCTACTCCCTGCTGTCCTGGCTGCCTGGAATCTATTTTTACAATCTATTGTTCGTGTCTGAACAGCTAATGCCTCTGGGGTGTTTCTGTGGAATTTGCGACCTGCTATAGGAACTACCAGGCTCCAGATGTGACTGTGAGGCCATGCAGCCCCCACCCTCCACAGCCTCAATCTCCTCTTGAGACTGCCCAATGACAGGGCAGAGGGTCAACAATGCCACCACCCGGGATCGTCTGCCTTGGCGAACAATGGGCAGTAGTGGCCTTGGCCATTTTCATGCAAATGCCTAGCCCTGCCGAGAAGGCAGCTTTGAAATGCTCAATTTGTTTGGGACTGCTGTGGTGTTTCAGTGGGCAGGCTGTGGTCCGCCATGGGGGTTTTCTCAAGCCAGGGTGTTTCCAGACTGCACTGAGCCTCTAATATGCTGATGGCTGTGGCCATTTACATGCAAATCTGGAGCTGTGTGGAGGAGACGGCTTTGAAATGCTCATGCTAATCAATAAAGCTGTTGCGTTGGCTTTGTCTAACTTTAATAGGGTGCGTGGACTTCCCTTGAGAAAGGGGGTGGGGGTAAGAAAATGTACTACGAGATTAGAAGACCAGACGGACTGTATGTACTATGGCAGTTCCACAGTTGCAGAGTCATACCACAAAGGCCTGTGAGGTAATCACGGAACAACCGTGCTCAGGGAATTTCTCTTTTAAGACAAAGTCAGACAAGAACTAATCCCAGGAATGTCAAGGACAGCCGAGCAACAGGAGGTGATCCGGCCAATGCTCTCGTGCGTGCTGGTGCGTGCAAATACCGCACTCGCTCCAAGGTTCATAGCCACTGCCCCCAGTTTTTTCGTGAACACTGAATAGTCATTTATACCCGGCCATTGTTGATTTCAAATATGCCCGTGGTTTTCTTGTGTGAATGCTAGTACATTCTAAACATACGTTTAATAATAATATTGGCGCACCTCCCTGTTAGCTGAGTCTCAGAGCGAGGTGATGTCAGAGGAAGTTTTGGCTCATACCACTGTAGTCGCAGGGATGAACGTTTTTTTAAGATGAATGAAATTGATAGCGCAATCCAATGGAAGTCTATCCGATGAATTTGACTTGTTTAAATGATGGACTATCCAAGGAGGGCGACACTTTCCACACGAGATATCTCAAAGCCACCATAGATCATTTAAAACTCACGTAGAAATGTCTTTTGGTTGTCAAACATTTTGCACTGATCACCATCTCCCAGCAGCGGGTCTTGCAGAGGTTTCCCTTGCTGCAGTCATTTATGGCCATTACGGCTTTTACTCGATTCTCAGAAAAATACAGTTCTTGTCCTTTTCTCTGTGTCTTTGGTGGCAATTTGTATTGCAACTGTAACACTCTAGAAAGTGTAAAAAAAATGTGCGTAAAGTTTATTTTAACTCTATCACGCGTTCATTTAAAAAAGTAAGTAATACATGAGCACACGAGGAGCGAGAGGGAGCTTCTGCTTTTGCTGAAAGTTGTGCTATCTGAGCGGTGGCGCAGCAGTGGGTGGGTTCCATCATTCATGTATTGTAGAAAATGAAACAGATAAGAAGTCTCGGGCATGCATTGGCTTTACTTGTACATGTAAACGAAGAACTGCAGGGCAGGACGGAGTCAGCCAGAAACACTCCCTTGTGTGGCAGTGTCTACACGACATATGCATATGGCAATGCTGCCCTCCGGTGGCTCGAGTGCAATACTGCACCCTACTAGCCCCAAATAAAAATGGCAAGCAGATGTGTATTGAACTTCGGCTTCGAGTAAATATTACATTAGCTATTCGGCCGAAAGCCGAATAGCTAATTTCAGCCGGAATTCGGCCGAATGTTTACTCGAAGCCGAAGTTCGGTACACCCCTAATCTGCATGCACAAGTACTCCATTGACCTGATCTTGTGTAAGTCCAACCTCACATCTTACACCGTGACTAATGCTTGTGCCGCCACCCATGCAGGTGACTCCTGATACCCACAGCTGCCCTGACTAATGACTCCTGCGCATGATCCACAAACACTGCAAGAGAATGCCTACAATCATGGCCACAGCAGGTCCCGGGTCTGCATTGAGCGTACCTTTGGCCTCCTGTAGGCACGTTTCCGCTGCCTCAACCGTACTGGTGGAGCCCTGATGTATGCTCCAGAGAAAGTTGTGAAATGCATGCATTGCCAGAGATGACATGAGAGATGGGAGAATGGCACGCCAGGGACCGATAGACAATTTCTTTTGATACTTTCACATGGCACAAGCCATGCACCTGTGTGTGACACCACCCCAATCAATAAACACAACAATGACACAATCAGGAATGTCCTCGCATTGATCAATTTTTACGTTTTTTGATGGAATGAGGTGCCCCAAGTATCACCCAGCACACTATCCCCTGTCATTTCTCTGACACATTGGCCCTCATTATGAGTATGCCGGTACGGTTACAATGGTGCAGGTAAGCTACCGGCACCGTTGTTACCGGACCGGCACACGCCGAGTTCTGCGGGTGGGTGACGTCCAGCCCAGGTGTGACCCGCCCGCAGACTTTGACGGAAGCATCGGCACTGTTGCACACAGTGCCAGTGCTTCCGTCTTCCCCATTCCCATTGAGTCCTATGGGACTCAAACAGGAATGGGAAGTAACATTTTCCGGCGCCTGGCTTCAGGGACCGCCGGGGCTGCAATGCCCCAGTGATTCCCTGAAGCCAGGCGCCGTAAAAAAACACGACTCTGACGGCAGCCTGCCGGTTTTACCGGCACAGCTACCGCCGTAGGTGTAGTGAGGCCCTGTTCTGCTCCATTTGCTGCACAACCTTGCGGGTGGCCCCCTGGATACTCTCCCTGATGGCCTGCAGGTGTGCAGAGTGAGTCTGCCCAATCTCCTCCATCTCCCGCTGTCTGCTCTCCATGTCATCCAGCCTTTGCAGCAGCACGCTGAGTGATGCACTACGCGGTCTGGATGGAGGGGCATGACTGGGCTAGAGCTGTATGCAGGTGAGCCATAAGATGAAGTGTCCACATGCGGCTCTGGTGTTGCTATGCGCTGGCGGCGTGGAGTGCTTCCTGGTGGGGGTAGACCTTCGGCAGGTGTTGACTCCAGGCTCGTGTCTCCCTGTGGCTCCTCAGTGGCACTGGCAGCAGATGTTGGCTATATGTCCGTGCAAACGGCTGCAGGCATGGGTGAAGCTTGGCCTGCACTGCTCCTGGTGGCTGATGTTGTTGGCACAGGGCCTGTGGTGGCACCAGCAGGCTTGGCCTTGGCAAGGATCATGTGCGCCTTTGTGGTGTGGTGGTGGCAGACCTTGAGGGCCTTGCAGCACCACTCCCTGATGGTTCTGCAACCTCGTCCTCCTGGCCAGTGGCCCTTCAAAGGAAAGGGTACGCAGGCTCTTGTCGCCATTCACCATCTTGGTGCCCCGGCTCACTACTGGGGTCAGTCCCGCACCCCTTCAAGATGCTCCTCTTGACGGCATCCACTGCTGTATGCCAGGCGCGTGTGTAAGTATACAGCCTGATACCGTTGGCCAAGGCCTCTCAAAGGACCACTTCTCCAGCGGGCCCCCCGGCCTGCACTCCACTCTCCTCTTGGCCTCTGTACCGGAGACCCTTCCAGTGGTGGCTCCCCTTCTCAGGACCAGAGCACTGAAGTAAGGCATGCGCGCTCCTGCCCTCATGCACCGCACCGTTGCAAGCTCCCCCAGTTGTCAACCACCACTATAGTTTCACGTGTGAAACAGGTTGGCTGTGAAACAAAGCGTGAAAAGGGCCCGAGAAAGGGAGACATTCCCTCTGGTGCTGCAAACTGCCTAAAAAAGCATGAGAAAGGCCAGGGGAAGCGAGCCATTCCCCCTGGTCTTGCAGATCGCATAAACATTCCCCCTGGCAGTCTGAACTGTGTTGGCCTGCTCAGAAATGACAGAAGACGGCAGTTATTCACCCAGATAGTCTAATACACATTGGAAAACATGAAGAGGGTTAACGGGAGGGAGTCATCCCCCTAACATTTTGTAAATATAAGAGACTTTAATTTCAGTGCACCTTGATGGAGTATAGAAGCAAGAACACTTCTGGGACTTTTTTATTTGCCTTTGTTGTGGGGAAAACATGTATTTTCATCACCTGTTGAAATCCATTGATCACCCATCCAGAAGAAGGGAGCAATTCTTCTGGACCAAGAAGATCACCACTCTCCTTAGTTTAGTTTATAGTGTAAGGGACGAAAATACGTTTTGACACAGGATGCTGCACTATTTGCTTTTGACAGACATCCTGAAGGAATCGTTTGTATTTAGTTGAGGCAGGGAAACCCCTCTTAGAACTAGGATCAGGTAGGGGTTTCTCTCTATTTTCCCGCAAATAAGTCTTTAGCAATCATAATGCCACCTGTGTGGGTATCAGGCGATATTATACCCACCAATAATATCGCTGTATATATGGTCGTGGGGTAAGGCCATAGGCGATATTATTAGTGTGGATAATTTATGGGGTTATTGGGACAGAGGGTGCCGCGGGTGTCCCCCGTGGGTTCCATGGCTTAAGATTGCCGCAAAAATAAGGCGATATTTTGAATGGCGCTATTTCTGTGGGGATATTAACACATGGAACCCCTGTGTGTCACTTTCCTCCTTCCGCACCCTTACAAGTGGGCCTGGATCCAAAATACCTTCAGCTATCCCTCCGTAAATACCTCCCCTCTCGAGCTCTTCGCTCCTTTACCTTTAACTCCCTCAGGGTCAGTCGTTATTCAAAGAAACAAGCTGGGGGTAGATCTCTGTCTTCGGCTGGGCCCTCCCTCTGGAACAGCCTCCCTGCCACTCTGAAACTTGTGTGGAACCATCTCAGGTGCCGGAAGCACCTCAAGACCTTCCTCTTTGCTTCTGTCTTCCCCTCCTCTCCCTTGCTGATCTTTTCTCTCTCGGCACTGTGCACCTGGCCTACCCTCTGTCTCCCAGGCCCAGGTACCTGCTCACCCTGCCACCCACCAGCACTGCCTCTGGGCAATCCCTTGCACTGGGGTCTGTATCTGTAACCATACATCACCCCCTTTTTCCTACACTTATCAGACATACCCTGTCGGCTGCCTTAAACCCAGCACTTGCCACTCGCTGGCTGCACTACAACTGTTTGTTGCCTTCTATTATTTATTTTATTTTAATATTTATCTGTTGTCCTTTGCTCTGCACTTTCCACTTCTCCCCCCTTCCAGGCACTTTTACCCTTTCCCTCTCCCATGCACTTGCGTGTTCTCAATGTCAATGGGCCTAGTAAGATCTTTGTTTTTGTTCTCCCTCGTTCCCCTCCATTGCCTTGTCGCGCTCTGAAACACTTGTGTACGAGCGCGTTACAAATAAAATATCAATATGATATCAATATTACAACAGGCAGCGGATAACGGCAGGAAGATCATTAACCTGATAGATATAGCACATGATAAAAGCATTCCAATTATTTTAGCGGCATTGGAAGCAGAGAAGGCATTCAACCGTGTTGAATGGCCCTTTCTTAAGGCAGTGATGGAATTATTTAATCTGTGCACAAATTTTATAAAGGGGGTAAGAGTGTTATATTCTGTCTCATCTGGTAAGGTGATGGTTCCAGCTCTGATAAATGTATTGCCTCTAGAGGAACAAGACAGGGTTGCCCACTGTCTCCTTTAATTTGTGCACTGGTTGTAGAATCGCTAACGATTAAAATTAAATCAGAACGAGGATAGATGGCATCTCCTATGGAGGTACAACCCATACAATAAGGCTTTTTCTGATGCCATTGTTTTATCATTGGGAACCCTACCACTTCCCTGCCACCTCTGCTCCAGATCCTAGAAACATACCATTTAGCATCTGGATTTAAAATCAATGTGGGTAAAAGCGGAGCAATAAACCTGCCACTAACTGAAACCCAAGTCCAGGCACTAGCCATGAAGCCAACCTTTAGATGGGTGAAATTAAGCATAAAATACTTTGGGTTAGTGATAACACCAACAGAAAACTCACTGTATCAGGCTGATTATATATGGAGAGTGTAAAGACATCAAGGCTGAGTTGAGGTGATGGAAATTTCCTGATTTGGTAGAATAGCCACAATAAATATAAATATTCTGTCGACATTTCTATATCACTTTTTGGCACTTCCGATCTCAGTACCTAGATCAACCCTCAAGAATATCCTAAAAGATATCATCAACTTTGTTTTGGAAAAATTCTATTTGTAGGATTCCCACAGCTACACTATATAAGCCGAAAGGCAAAGGAAGGATGGGATTCCCTAGCAGACTCTAGCTAGAATAAAGCTTGGAAAATCTCAGAAGAGGCCATCGTGGGAAAACCATTGCAGTAAATATTTTCAGTACAGAAAAAGGGTAGACCTAGGGTGATGTGTGACCTACCAGTCTTGATTTAGGATGTGTAAATATGGATGTCCTAGCGATTACACATTGTCTAAGTATTGGTGGGCAAAGCCACCCCCATACAATACAACCCAGACTTCAAGCCCATATAGGAAGAGAGACCATTTGATAGTTGGGACAAAGGAGGGTGCAAATGTCTCCCATATTTACTATAATGGGCAGGTCAGGGCCTTTAAGGAGTGTAAAATGCTATTTGGTATAAATGAGAATGAACAGTACATGGCAATTGAGATGTTGGGCATTAGATGAAAGCCTTGTTAACTTGCCAACTGGAACCTAACTCATTTTGAAAAATGTTTTGGGGGAAATATAGATACGAGAGTTCTCATACCAAACATATATACATGTATTAGAACTTACCCAAGAAGCTATCATATTATGTCTCACAAGAAAGCTGGAGTAAAATATGGAATAATATTAATAAGTACTTGAGAAGTGCACAATGCGGAGAGACAGTCTATAAATTCATATTTAGATGGTACTTGACACCAATTAGGATTTTTCAAATGGGGCAAGGAGAGACTGGGCTTTCCTGGAGAGGATGCGAGGGTGCAGGGCACTTATCTACACCTTTCTTGGCACTGCCCCAAGCTTAAATCATACTGGGGAAATGTTTTTAAAACAATTGGTAACTGGAGCAACTGTGTTATTACCCACACGATAGAATCATGTCTTGTGGGCCTAGTAAATGACTATGGGCCTCATCACGAGTTGGGCGGTATCCGGGTCTTAATTGCGCCCATTGCTATTAGCATTACCGCAACTCGGTCCGACGCAATTTACGCCGGTTCCCGATGTTAGGCAGAATCCTATGCAGTTCCCTTAGGGAGCACTACAGAAGATTAGGACTACAGGTATATGCAATAAATCCCCTTTGGTATCAGTCTGTACCACACAGATTCAGTTGGTAGCTGTGGCTGAGCAGTCAGATGTATCTCAAGAGGGAGCTGAGCAGTATTCAAGGTTTACACAATAGGACCACAGTACTGTGGGACAAGGAAACACTGACCAAAGCTTTGTATCAAAAAGAATATATATATTTATTTTACACTCTCTTAACTCAACAAACAAATCACTATCATTAAAGCAAGTTAAAACAGTCAAGGAAAGTATACACAGCTCCCTATTTAAATTGTAGACAAGTTTGAGCAAGAGTGACAACTGAGCAAAACAGCACAGTTTAAACCAAGCAGAAATGGCACTCTAACAATTTCTTCAGAGGAAGGGAAAGGTCAAGTTATACAGGGTTAGACTCCTAAACACACCACCAACCCTTCCCAATTGAATTGTGAACAAGTTAGGCAAGGCAGTACTTTAGCCTCAGCAATACTTATGTGAAAACCGAGCAAAATGGCACTTCAACAATATATAAAGGGGAGGGAAAAGTGGTTATAAGAGTTTAGGTGCACCAACACATTTCTTGATGAAAAGCAATCTAGAGAAGGCAGTTGTAACAGAATTAGCCAGAGTCAATAGGCCTGTGTCAGTGTCAGTGACACGAGGAAAAGTGCCCAGGTTCAAACGGTTCTAGTAGCTGCAGTCAAGTCTTTGTTTAACGATTGAAAAGAAGGGTGCAGAAGGTAAAATGATAATGTTAGACGATAGAGACGGCCAGCCCAGAAGGTAAGTAAAGGATTTAAAACACCTTTAGCTGTACCCAACGAAACGGGAAGCCTGGCGCAACAGTGTACCTTAAAAGTGGAAGAGGCTCCGGCAGTGGCAGTAGTTCCTGGCAGTTCCTGCAGTTCGGGAGATCCAGCAGAGGAAGAGAGGCTCTCGTCGTGGAGGAAGGTTCGAGTTACTGCATTGCCCAGGGATGAAGCCGGCCGCGGTGATGCCAAAACGGAATAAAAGGTATGCTCCTTTAAATCGCGGTTGTGGTGGACGGGTGCCTGGCTATCCGGTCTCCTAGTGCTTGGCACTGGCGATTCAACCAAGGCAGGTCCTGGAAGGCAATTGGCGAAATGGTTGGTCCCACCAGCTTCAAGGGAAGAAGGCTCTTGCAGGTGAAGATCTTCTCTTGTCGTTGGAGAAAAGTGGTGAGGATCTGCAGCAGGGCTTCACTGGTGGTTCAGTCGTTGCAGATGTCTTCGGCTTCTCCCCTCTTCAGATTTCTCAGTTCCAGTGTTAATGTCTTGTCCTCCAGTCCTCAGATCCCTGCTTTTATGCAGAAAAAAACACATACATACAGCCTAGCTGTCACTCACGCAGCATGGTGGTTATCCTAGCGGGATAACCCCCCAGCCTATCAGGGCAGAGTGCGACATGGGTTGCTTAGGCAACCCTGTCCAGGGTGCCTACTCCCCCTCCCACACATCCTGTCTACCCCAGAATCACGGGCGCCTGAAGGAGGGCTTCTGTCCAGAAGCCCGCCAAAAGGACGAAGAAAGGGCCTCGACCTCGGTTTGGATGAGAGCGACACAAGAAAGAAATATTATCAAAGATCTGGCAAAAAAAAACCACGGGAGTAAAGATCATAAAAAGATAACCCGGTGGTATGTTAAAGGCTATCTTAAAAAGTTGTAGCCTCGAACAATGGGAAAATGCCATAGGAAAATATTTGCGGTAGAATATTAATGGTAGTAACCACTGCCACCAGCCAGAAACTTTGGAGAGAGGGACTGGACAGTACCCTCTTGAAAATGAAAACCAGGGAAAAACTATTAACCCTTCCCAGTACCTCCATAGTAAGATGGTTTGTACTGGTTCTGTTCATAACTATTGACTATGTAAGAGGATTCAATTCAACACTACAGCTAAGTCAATGCCTAGTCTGGGATACTGAATGGAATCCCTTATTGATATATCTTTACGTCCAGTTCATGAGTTCTGGATGACTACCCCTATATAACACCCCTCTCTTGGAATCCCCCTGACCCCACTGAGCCAAGAAGTAGTTATGTTTTGCAAGTTTAAAAGGTTTATTTGATAATTTAAACAATATATATATATATCACACTTTATAATAAATTAATAATTGAATATCACACTTAATCTGAGCAGTAATCAATAATGGATAGTCCGGCACTAGCACACTTCTTTATAATCAATGATGAGTGGTTATAGGATGGATAAGATAGCAACAATACTTTTATGGTTTCAAATGGAGGCAAGGTGGAATGAAAATGCAATACAGAAAATACTCAATATGATTTCAACAAAACAAGGTAATCACTTTCCTCTGGCAATCCACTCCCCCCCTTTATGCAATGCAAGGAAATGGAAGGAAAGCACACAGTTCTCAGAAATGAAATCAAATGTAATTCAGTTCACCCCAGCAAGCTTAGACTACAGAAGTTTGAAACACAGACCCAAGTGCTTTGAATATGGTGACAATGCAGGGAGAAATATGCTGCAAATGCTTTTAATTCCCTTCAGGAGGTTCAGGGTGAGTGGTATCTAGTTAATATTAGTCCAGGCTCACTCTAGCAATGATTCAGGGATGGTTCTTAAGAGGCAAACGAATTTTTAGCAAGGAAAGAGATGACTGCTGATGGTTACACGTGGCTGGATTTGTAACCAAATCGCAAATCGTGGTAAAATTCGCGAGTGCGAGAATCGTGGTTACGGAGAAAGTATAAGGAGTCGGTTCTAGGCTCGTTGAAAAGCTAAGATTCTAACCTTTCAGAGGAAACTTAAACCAAGTTCCTAGCCCAAACGGTTCCAGAGATACGGACGATTAAATAAAGGTAGTTTTTCGGATTTTAAATTTTAAAAGTTCAAAGCGACAGGTTACTTTAACTAAGTGATTGGTTCTGCACAGTTCTGCTAGGTACTCACAATATATTAGAAATAGGCCTCGCCACGGATCTGGTCAGGTTTTGGACTGGACTCCGGTTCTGGTCTCGGCACTTCACAGTGATCTGGGTCAGCTCTGCTCTGCTGGTCTAGCCTCTCTGGATTCTGGATACTGCTCTGCTTTTTGGGTGCTGCTACAGGTTCTGGATACTTTCTGCATAGCTTTCTCTGGATCCAGCGCTGATCTGCACGGCTCCTGGATGCTGCTACCGCTGTTAGGTTTGCTGGATGCTGAGGCCTACTGAGAAGAGTTCTCAGTTTGTGGGTTTAGGCCCTTGCCTTGAGTTCTGAATCAAGTTCTTTGGAGTTTTAAAGTCTAAGTGTTGAATCTGGTATCTTCTGAATGTTGTATGGTCCGGCAGCATGCTCCGCAGCAAATGGAATTGAATGTCCTCTCTAGCTTCCAGTGGCTCTTTTTATGTCTTTTGAAAGTGGGTGTGTGTGCAGCATCACTAGCCAGCCCCTCTTTCAACTTGTCATTGGCCCAATTCTCCCCTCTCCCATGATTGGGGAAGGAACTGTGAGTCAGAGTGATGCTGTTGGTTTTTTGGGTCAGAGGATCCTCCCCTGGTCAGTTTGCCCACAAATCTATATTTGATCAAAATACACATTTCTCAAATACATAGTGGTTTGTCATTGCATGTACATATTACCTATCACATGAGGTAGTCTCTGTCCCAAATCTGCTCTTCCTGAGGGCTTGCATTCAGAAACGGCAACATTTTCGATTTTAGTGGGTTATGCAACCTTGGTTCTTCATTAAAAATTATACACATATACACGGCCTGTCCATACATACTCCAGGAAATTCCCATGTCTCTAGCTTAAACACAGAGTCTGTAGTATCCATAAATAGCGGGGTTTTGCCCGAGAACATCACACAAATTCCCAACGCGTCTTAAAATGTGCACAGAAAAATCACAAGAATTATGGTATCATTTAAATAATTTTGACAAGTCTGCACCATGAGTTATACATCTTTCTTAGAATCATATTCTGGCCAACAGGGGTGTGTCTTTTCAGGTCACATGGTGTAGAAACCAGTTTATCCAGTTTCTGCCAAGCTCAGAGACCCTGCCCCTCCCAGCTTCTGCCAAGAGGAAGCTATTTTACGGCCACCCTAATAAACCATCTGCCTGGGCCCAGGACAGGCCTTTGTTCAACTCCCTGTAGCTGCTCCACCCCTAATCTAATCAGAGAGGTGACAACTCCTTTTGGCAAGGGGAAGAGTGGCTGAGCAGGTTTTAACTCCTGTGGGGGTAGATGTCAGGCAGAATTCAGTTTCATTAAGCCAGTTTTCAGATAAAATGTCATTTTTTTGTTCCCCAGTTTAAGTCAAGACAATTTTTACATATGCAGCTAGAATGCTGATTCTAAGTTCAAAACTATGACATTTCAACAGTGACAAACTATGTGACACTCAAAAGTAGGTCACTCAGTTAATTTAAACATTTTCGATTTTTGGTAGTTTTAAATCCAGTTTCAGTTAGGCTGCTGCAGACCTGCAGAGCTCAGCCAGTCTTGTTATGAACATTGTTTTGGGGCTCTTCAACTTCCCAGATTTAGTATGCACACATACTTCATTCTGCCAGATGTCCACTGGTGTTCAGTGAGATTTTTGGATGTGTTGCAATGTTTGAAAATAGGCATTTTGAGCTGGCATTCAGGGAAACAAAAGGTGATTTTAAAGTGCGGTTTTTCCTTTGGCACACATTTCACTCATGGCACCCCGGCCCATCCTGCTTGCACTGGTGGGTGGCAAGTTAGGCAACCATTTTAGTGTGCACAAACTGCGTGGTTCTCCTAGATTCCGCACATGTGGGCTTTCTGGCCATCTTGGATTTTCTAAGCCCACAGCACCAAATATTGCAGCATGATAGCTCAAACGTGGGTCAGGACACCCAACAAAGCCCCCCCACGTGACTGCCCTTTGAATTTGAGTTGATGGGGAGTCGGGTGCACAAGGGTTTTGACCCACGCACTGGTCTGTCCGCATAATCTTCTTCCAATTCTGCAAATGGCACAGTTCAGCATCTTTTCCTCCATCCGGTACTGATCGATCGGTTCTCCTCGCCGGTCCTGATGGGAATATTGGGCGGTACCCTGGGCCCCTCGGATCGTCCTCCCAGTCTCCGGATCGTCCTCCTTGGCTAGGCTCCAGGTTTTCTTTCTCCTAGGACGACAAAGGGAAGAGCGGCAATACCTATTCATAGACATTTTTCCCCCACCATTGATATAGTGGGGTGGCATATAAATTTATATTCAAAACATATGAACATGCACATTTCTTTTTGCATTCAAAAACGAAAACACCCACATTGAGAAACTCAGAATTTGATAGGCGATATGTAGGATATTTTAAGTTAGAACTGAATTAATCTGAGACAGTACCCTCTAGGATTCCAGAGGATTCCTCCAGTTGTTGCAGAGTGTGCCTGGGATGGCAACACTTCAACTGGTTAATGTGGACCCACTTGTCTTCCCCCTCTGGCAAACCGCCTTTGGGGATGCGGATTTTGTAGGCCACAGGGGAGATCTTGTCTATAATCTCAAAGGGTCCCTTCCATGTAGGCAAATATTTTCGCTGTTTGGCCTGGTTCCTTTGGAAATTGTATAAATAGACCCGGTCCCCCACGTGATATTCCCTCCTGGAAGTTTTCAGGTCATAGTGGGTCTTCATACTCTCGGCTGATCTTTCTAGATTCCGCTGAGCATAGGCAAAAGCATGCTGAAGGTGTTTCCTTAAATTCTCCACATACTCATGAGTTGTGGAGGCATTTATCAACGTTTGCTCTTGGGTTCTGTAGAGCAAATGCTGAGGAAGCACCATCTTGCGTCCAGTCATCAACTCAAATGGTGACATTTTAGTTGCAGATGAAGGGGTAGATCTGATGGCCATTAGGACCAGAGGTAATCGGATATCCCAACTTGGCCCAGAATCTGCCAACAAACTTCTTTAATATGCTCACAATGGTTCGGTTGTATCTCTCCACTGCTCCAGAAGAAGCTGGCCTGTAAGCAATGTGTAGCTTCCTTTTAACCCCCAGTATCTCCCACATCTTTGTCATTACTTCACTGGTGAAGTGGCTACCCCTGTCTGGCTCAATCCTTTGAGGTAGACCGAAACGGGAAAAGATGTGGTTAATCATCAGGGCAGCTGCAGTTTCTGCCTTGCAATTTGGGGCTGGGAGACATTCCACCCACTTGGTAAACAAGCATGTAACGGTCAACATGTACTTGTTTCCTCTAGTCGAGCGAATCACAGGGCCTACAAAGTCAATTTGCAAATCTGACCATGGCAGTGTCATCCCCCTCTTTTGGAGAGGCGCACGGTGTGTGAGGGATGATGGCTGAAATTGTACACACACAAGACACCCCTTCAAGTATTGGTCGAGGTCCTGCCCCATGTGTGGCCAGTATGCAACCTCTCTTAAGATTTCCAGTGTTGTGTGAAACCCCCTATGACCGGCGGTGGCCGCATCATGGGCGTGACTTAACATCAGGCTTTGGAATGAGGTAGGAACCACCCACTGATCGTGGCCAGCTTTGGATTTCCTTACCAGCAAACCGTCTTGGATTCGGAACATTTTTGGACATTTCATCAACACTCTTAGGTCCTCTTTCCCAATGTAATCGGTATCCGTCAGGGGAAAGTTCTCAGGGTCCTCAAGGTGCTGGTAAAATTTACCAATTATTGGATCCCCTTTCTGAGCGGTAATCAAATCAGCATCAGGGGTCTCCTTACTCCATTGTGCAATTGAAAGGTCATTGTGAGCATTTGTCTGGGACCTAGTGATAGCAGTGACCTGGATTTCCCCCAACAGGGACTCAATCTCAATTAGATCCCCTTGGATGGCCCCGGTTTTGGCCAGCTGATCAGCTAAGTCATTTCCAGATTTGTCTGGTCCCTCTATTTTGGAATGACCCTTGATCTTCTTCCAATAGATGGTCATCCCCTTCGAGGTGACCAGATCATCAATGTTTTGGATCAACTTCCCATGTTTCAAGGGTTTGTTGTTAGCACATAACATGCCTCTGGTTTTCCAATTAACCAGGTGCTCCACGAACCCGTTCCGTACATAATCCGAATCTGTGATTATGACCAGTTAGTGGAGTTGATGCTGGACAGCAGTGAGGATGGCCTGATGCACAGCCATCAATTCTGCTACCTGACTACTTCGGGGACCAATTTTGTATCCAGCGGAGGGTTCTGGGGACTCATTCACCCATGCATTCCCTACGCCGGCCACCAGTTCTTTCTCCCCGTTGTTGTCAACATGGTAAGAGCATCCATCCACATAGACAGTGGGCATTCCCTCACACTTGTCCTCTTCAAAGACTTTGTTTGGGGAATTAAGGTATGCCTCCATGTTGTCCTTGATTTTTAGACTTTCGTCCTCGAGACAGTTTTCTCTGGCACAATCATGCAAGTCAGCCAGACCTTGCGCGAGAGGACTCTTCTTGTTTTGGCCATATCGGACCTCCACAGGAAAGCCTTGCATTGACAGAATCCAGGAAGTAATTCGGGAATTACTCACATTTCCGGCCCGGATTCTGTCACTTTGGAGATATTGCAGAGGCTGGTGTGGAGTCTCCACTATGATGTGTTCCCCCTGGATAAACGGGCGGTAATTCTTCAATGCCCACACCATTGCCAGGAGTGCCTTCTCACAATCGTTGAATTTTTTCCTCCACAGAGGATAAAGTTTTGCTCGCATAGGAGATTACTTTATTGACCTTGTCATGCTTTTGGTATAATACTGCCGTCAAGCACGTATTAGAGAACCCCGTCTCCAGGAAGAACTCCTTGGTTCTGACAGGGTAAGCTAGGCAGGGCGCTTGTGAGAGGCTTCTTTTGAGTTGTCTTACTGCCTCGGCTTGTCCTGGACCCCATTCCCACTTGACCCCCCCCTTCAGGAGATGAATCAGGGGTCTGGCGATCTCTGCGTAGCCCTCAATGAACTTTCTGCTGTAATTAGTCAGTCCAAGGAGGCTCCTTAGTTACCGCAGAGTTGTGGGGTCTTTCAGTTTCTGAAGTGCTTCCACTTTCTTTTCCTGGGGACAGAGACCCTGAGGAGTAATCTCATGCCCGAAGAAATTATCACAGGTTCTACACCACTGTGCTTTCTGAAAGGAAAGTTTTGCTCCGGCGGCCCTCAACTGCGTCAGAACATAACGGATCTCCGCTATGTGTTCCTCCACAGATGAACTTTTGATGAGGACATCATCTACATAAGCCAGGTTACCCCTTGCACCCAGGTCGGGCATGGCCTTGTGTAGGAAAATGTTGAATGCATTGCTGGAGTTGAGGTATCCGAAGGGAGTCCGGGTCCATGTGTACTGCTGGCCCCCAAAGGTAAAAGCCAGCTTGTATTGGTCCTCCCTACTGACAGGCACAGTCCAGTATCCATTGTTCAGGTCTATTGCAGTGAATACCTGTGACCCCTGGATCTGGGCCAGCCCTTGGTCAATGTAGGGCAGAGGCCATCGGGAAGTATGGACCCGTTTGTTGAGCTCCCTGAGGTCGGCACAGAGTCTCCACTGGCCGTTTGGCTTCAATATTCCCAGCACCAGATTATTGAAGGTGCTGTGGACTGGACGGATTATTCCCCGGGACTCAAGGTTCTTAATTATTTCAGTAAGCGACTCCATTGATGCGAGAGGCAAGCGATATTGCTTCACAAACACAGGAGTCATGCCAGGGTCCGTGGGGATTGTTGTTGTGTGGATGTCAGTGCGACCACAGTCATATGTGTCTACCGCAAAGAGATCTTGGAAATCCAAGAAAACTTGTTTCAACTTTTGCTTTTGTTCCAGAGTCACACAGGCATCAGCTAGGTTGACTCTCTCTTCCACCATCTGCCTGAAGCCTGGAAAGACTTCTGGTTTAGCTATCTCAGCGGCCTCCTCCAGCTGGGTGGAGAAGTCCCTGGTCAGAGTGCTGATTTGGACTGGAGGCCTCAGGTGGGAAAGGCAGACCTCATGGACCTGGAAAATCACCTCATCCCTCCTGAAGTCACAAGTCACATCTTCCTTACCATAGGGGCAGGAAGTGTACACCAGGAAGTTCCCCCCATGCCGGGTAAAAATCCTGTCTGGTGTTGTATTGTCATCACTGTCACTGTCAAAATAGTCCTTGGGGATTGGTCCTAACAGTTCATTTCCTAAATCGATGGAAAAATGTCAGTCATCAACCGCCATTCCAATAATGGTGCCTGCGGCTAGAGTAATACTCTTTAAGTCGCTGTTATCCACCTCTATTAGAATGGTGTCATGTTCTATGTTGACTAATGGAGTTGGGTTTACCCCCAACCCTTGCTGTTGGAGAGAAGCGTTTAGATGTATGTAAGCATCAGGGTTTTTCAAATGTTGTCCTCTTTTAGCTTTCACTTCCAGGGAGAATTGTTGGGTCCTTTCTGGGATGGTGACTTCCTCTTTGATCTGAATTTCAACTGCATAAGGTAGCAATTGAGCTGACCTAAATGCTTTTTCTGGATCATCAAAGCCCATGGGATTATCCACTAATCGGGACCAAGCTTTGAAGTTTATTAGGTCCAAACTAATGGCAAAGCGATTGAGAATGTCACTGCCTACGTAAAAAGCGGCAGTGACGTCTCGCACGACCCAACAATTGTGGACTATGCTTTTGTTGCCAATGGAGATTTTGAGCATACACCTGCTTGGCAGGAGATGTTTGGAATTGGGTGCTTCAAGGTCCATTTCCCATTTGTCTATCAGTTTGAATGTGGGAATGGCTGGATCTTTTGGGAGTTGGCGGAACATGGCTTCGCTGATGAAGCTCTTACCATTGTTCACGCACACTCGAGCGAGAACAGAGTCCTTCCCATCATTTAACTGAACAGGGATGAACAACTGCTCTCCAATTTGCTGAATATCAGCCAGGCTCTGAGCTGATTTCACATCTTTCTGGACTATAGGAGTGGGAGTTTCTGATTGTGGATTAGTAAAGAATTTCAGGGTGTTTCCTTCCAGTGTGGAATACCACTTTAAACTGGAAGGAAGGTTGATTTTCAGAAATAGAGAGGACCCCCCATCACCAGTCTGTTGTCCTACTGCTATTACTGTCACGTCTGGAATTTGGTTGTTCTGGAAGAGAAATTCTACTTGGTCAGATTTTTGTTCAACCATCTGGCAGGTGCCGTTTAAACTAACATGGTTGACACTCTGTTTTAATTTTATTGGTCGGCTAGTCTGGGTCCAGAGGACCTTGTTTACACAATCTATTAGGGGTGACAACCTTCTCAGGAGGTCATTCCCTAGTAAACAAGGGGTGCCCTTTGGAGTCACTACTATGACCGGGTGTTTCACCTTGTGTCGCCCAAATTTAATGTCCAAGTCTGCAGTCCCCTCAACGGGAATTTCCTTCCCGTCAAAGTTCTGCAGTTGTCCAGGAAGAGAGGTGAGAGGAATTCGGTAATTCTCCCCCCTTCCTGCGTTTAGTTCCTCAAAGGCCCTTTTGGACAGAAGGGTAGCTTGGGATCCAGTGTCCACCAGTGCCAAAATTGTACCCTGCCCCTGTACTTGTACCGGGGCATAGTATCTTCCCTCCTTCTCCTCAAGGGGGCACAGATAATGCACCTTTTCGGACAACTGGTGGGCTAACTTTCTGGTTTTGGACATTGCTAGCGAAGAGATTTGGGCAGAATTCTGTGGAGAAACTTGGGAATCTGAAAGAAAAAGTTGGCAACTGGAGATCAGAGCCATTGTGGGTTCCCCTGGTTCCGGTTCCGGGCCGCCCCCCCCCTTTCTGGAGGCAGTCACCAGGATGGGTTTGAACCAGGGGATTTCGGTATTGTGGGTTCTGGGATGAGATGATGGGCGGCGGTAGCTCAGTCTCCATATCTCCCCAGTCTGGATTGGAATCCCTTGGGACCCATTTTTCTTTGGGAGGAGCTCCCCCATCTCTGAAGGAGAAGGTCCTTTCCCCAGGATCCTCTGAGGATCCCTCTCCCTCAAATTGGAAGATCTGTACCTCCTCCACGAAGTGCGTCTATTTGGGTCCTTTGTTTCTCCTACCCCCCCTCTGCTCCTTGGGAGGCAGGCTTTCAGGGGTAGGAGATTTTGTTTCCGGTTCCTGGTTTTCCAGGGGCTGTTTACAAGTTGGGAAGGAAGCTTCCTCCAAGGCTTTACACCCCCCTTCCCCTTGTGCCTCCTCCCTGGGAACCGGTGTGTTATCGGGGTGCTGCCCCCGTCATTGTTCTGGAGCACCAGGTCCAGAGTTTGGGGCATTCTGCGGTGGCATGCTCATCTGAGGGTTCTGTTGAGCCCTCAGTATGTGACCCAGATCCCGTGCCATATTTTGGACCTGGCGCTCTAACTGGGAAACCCGCTCAGGCTGATACGGGGCTCTATTTTCTCCCCTGGGCTGATCCCGGGAAGGGTAGCTATCCCTTCTCTGGTAGTACCCCTGGTTGGGAAGATTTTGGTACCCCTCCACCCTTGGCCTCCCCTCTCCCGGATTCGGTTGTCTGGGCTCAGGGAATTGGGGAAAGAAGGATGGATGATTTTGGGGCTGGAAATTGGGTGGATACCTGGGGAAAAAGTTCGGCCCAGGATTTGGAGAATTTCTGCCCTCCTGTGGGAAGTTGGGAGGGAAGTTCCCTGGGTTAGGTGCTTGGCCGGATCCCCCCCCTTGGGCTGGAGGAGTCCACACATAACCCAGGATTGGTCGGTTTCCCTTATAGCGGGGACTTACATAGTCAGGGGAGCGGGGGACCCCATTTGTGGGACTACCTCTTCGACTCCCTGTCTGTGACTGGCCCGAGGGCCTTCTGGGCTGTGAATTATTAGGTGCAGGTAGGTTTTTAGGCCCCCCCATCTCCAAATCCAAAACGGGGGTGACCTTTACCTCTGCCACCTTGGCAGCAGCAGGGGTGCTGTTGGTTTTGGGATTTTTCTGGGTATTGCTTTTACTTTCTATGGGCTTCTGCACCTCATAGATCCGGGTAGCCTGTTCAATGACCCAGTCTAAAGATCTTTTCTCATGAAAATCTCTCACGAGCTGGGTCATTATATATTTGGGCAAGGCATGGAAAAATGTATTGACAAATTCTCTGCTGTCTGTGCGCACCCTTCTGGTGGTCTGCGCAAAGACACGTTTCAGTTCTTGCACGAATTCTTGTGGGGCCTGATCCTCCCCACATTGCAAATTGTAGGCTGCCTTGCGAGCCTCTTGAGGATTTCTGTGAACAGAAAAATGTTTCAAGATGGCTGCCTTATAGGTGGACCATCTTAAATGATTTTGGTCCTCCAGCCCCGCAAAGAAACTGGAGTATTCTGGTGAGAAGGTCCACTTTACATATTGAATACAGCTTTGGCTGTCCTTCAAATGGAAAGTCTCCATCATTTGCTCGTAAAGCTCCAAGTGTTCCCAAACAGAATACTTGGCGTTCTTGTGATAAGGCGTGATGACACTCCTTATTGCCTTTATTTGTTTCAATGGGTCCTTAAGCAAGGCCCTTTTTGCCTTATTGGCCTTTTTGGTTCGGGTACCCCTGGTCCATTCATCCTCTGACTCAGAGGCACTGCTCCCAGAGGTTCCTGTCTGATCTTCCAGGTTTTCCCGGATTCTGCGAGCCTGGGATTGGCTGGCAGAATGTGGGGACCTGGTCTCCTGTGTCCTGTACCGTTCAGTCTTCAGATTCCTCTTTGCTGCCAGGATTTGATGGGTACCCCCCCCCCACTGACCTAACTGGGCAGAGGTTTTCAGGATGCCCTTAATGGGCCTACTCTCCTGGGGTTCCCCACTAAATTGCACTGTGCTTGGGTGCCCATACCCGGATGCCCGCCCATCCATACCTGGGTGGTACTGGCCTATGAGCCCCATGCTTCTGGCTGGATAGTAATCTGCCATCCCTGTGGCCCGGTGCTCATGTGCGCCAGGGGACATGGGGGTGGCAGAGTCCAGGGACTGAGAGAGATAAAGGCCTTTGGTACTAGGGCTCCTGAGGTTATGCTCAGGATTTTCCCTTTCCCAGCGAACCTGGTCTCTATCCGCCTCTGCTCCCTGTTGCAATGCAAGAGCCTGCGCTTTCAGTTCCTCAGTTAAGGCCTTACTAGACTCTATCAGTCGCTCCTGCATCGCTACCTGTTGTTGGAGCCTATCATTGTGCTGACAGAGAGCCTTATTTTCTCTCTGTGCCTCCTGATTGGTCCTGGAGTACTGGGCCAGTCTCTGCTGCAGGAGGGTTACCTCCTGAGCTGTGTCCCTATTGGCCTGCTCCTTTCTTTCCAGAGCATCCTCCACCCTCCTGGTGTGCTCTAACAAGTTCTGGTGTTCTTTTTGGAGGTCACCCAGTCCCTGGAGGGCCAGGTGATTTTCTTCCATTTTCCTTTTTAAGTGGCAGACTTCCTGGCCTAAGGTGTCCCTTTCCTGACCAAGAGCTTGGATTTGTGACGCCAGGTCGTCCCTTTGCCTTTGGAAGGCACCAGCTTTCTGGCGCTCCTGATCAAACTCTGCCTGGGTATCCAGGTCTTTCTGGATCAGTTTATTGCTCTCCTCTTTCTCTCTGTCTAGTTGGATTTGCAGGGTGGCTACCTGCTCTGTGCATGCCCTGTTGAAATTGATCTGTTGCTCCAGCGTTTTCTGGCTCTGCAGTAGGGAGTCCAAACTGTCTTGGCGTTCCTTCTGCAAAGCCAGAATTCTGGTATCCTGGTCCGCCTTTTCCTGTTGCAGCACATCCATATCCTCCTTTATTTTAGTGATGTACCGTCTGCTGTCATTTTCTGACTCCTGGCTCCTGAGCAGCCTCTGCTCAAAAGAGTCCAGATCAGATTGGGCCTTCTATAGTGCCAGCAGTTGCCTACTCGCCAGATCTTGGCCTTCAGCACATTTGTCCTGCATGGCTCCCATATGTAAATATAAATATGCCGCTACCCTGGCAATCTTGTGGTGCTCATCCTTGGCCTTAGGGGCCATATATAGTTCACTCAGGGCCACATGTAGGGGACCCTGATCTCCCCATATATCTGACCCTGTTTCAGTGACCTGTTGCGCGATTGCCTGCAACCAGACCGTTTGGTCCTGATGAGTCCACTCACCTCTCACAAATAGCTTATGTAAGAAGTGTTCTCTGGCTATTTTCATATCTACCAAGGTCGTCATTCTGGAATTTGAGTTCCTTCCTGACTTACAGAAGTTTATATTTTATTTTTGCAAAACAGACCTTTTCCTTAGAGCGTTCCGTTGAGGAGTGCTTTACAGCGTAACACAGCGTGGTGATCCGACCGGATATGTGTATCTGGTCAGCTGGCACACTGTATTAATCTGTACAAGTGATAGATCTAACCCAAACGTCCGGCTCCAGCCCCCAATTTGTAAGAGGATTCAATTCAACACTACAGCTAAGTCAATGCCTAGTCTGGGATACTGAATGGAAACCCTTATTGATATATCTTTACGTCCAGTTCATGAGTTCTGGATGACTACCCCTATATAACACCCCTCTCTTGGAATCCCCCTGACCCCACTGAGCCAAGAAGTAGTTCTGTTTTGCAAGTTTAAAAGGTTTATTTGATAATTTAAACAATATAGATATATATCACACTTTATAATAAATTAATAATTGAATATCACACTTAATCTGAGCAGTAATCAATAATGGATAGTCCGGCACTAGCACACTTCTTTATAATCAATGATGAGTGGTTATAGGATGGATAAGATAGCAACAATACTTTTATGGTTTCAAATGGAGGCAAGGTGGAATGAAAATGCAATACAGAAAATACTCAATATGATTTCAACAAAACAATGTAATCACTTTCCTCTGGCAATACACTCCCCCCCCTTTATGCAATGCAAGGAAATGGAAGGAAAGCACACAGTTCTCAGAAATGCAATCAAATGTAATTCAGTTCACCCCAGCAAGCTTAGACTACAGAAGTTTGAGACACAGACCCAAGTGCTATGAATATGGTGACAATGCAGGGAGAAATATGCTGCAAATGATTTTAATTCCCTTCAGGAGGTTCAGGGTGAGTGGTATCTAGTTAATATTAGTCCAGGCTCACTCTAGCAATGATTCAGGGATGGTTCTTAAGAGGCAATCAAATTTTTAGCAAGGAAAGAGATGACTGCTGATGGTTACACGTGGCTGGATTTGTAACCAAATCGCAAATCGTGGTAAAATTCGCGAGTGCGAGAATCGTGGTTATGGAGAAAGTAAAAGGAGTCAGTTCTAGGCTCGTTGAAAAGCTGAGATTCTAACCTTTCAGAAGAAAGTTAAACCAAGTTCCTAGCCCAAACGTTTCCAGAGATACGGACGATTAAATAAAGGTAGTTTTTCGGATTTTAAATTTTAAAAGTTCAAAGCGACAGGTTACAGCTTGCAGCTAGAAAATGACAGGTTACAGCTTTGCAAATGACAGGTGACAGTTAGGAGGCAGTTCTACTTAGATTAAAATAGTTTGGATTAGATGATTTTAACTAAGTGATTGGTTCTGCACAGTTCTGCTAGGTACTCACAATATATTAGAAATAGGCCTCGCCACGGATCTGGTCAGGTTTTGGACTGGACTCCGGTTCTGGTCTCGGCACTTCTTGGTGATCTGGGTCAGCTCTGCTCTGCTGGTCTAGCCTCTCTGGATTCTGGATACTGCTCTGCTTTCTGGGTACTGCTACAGGTTCTGGATACTTTCTGCACAGCTTTCTCTGGATCCAGCGCTGATCTGCACGGCTCCTGGATGCTGCTACCGCTGTTAGGTTTGCTGGATGCTGAGGCCTACTGAGAAGAGTTCTCAGTTTGTGGGTTTAGGCTCTTGTCTTGAGTTCTGAATCAAGTTCTTTGGAGTTTTAAAGTCTAAGTGTTGAATCTGGTATCTTCTGAATGTTGTATGGTCCGGCAGCATGCTCCGCAGCAAATGGAATTGAATGTCCTCTCTAGCTTCCAGTGGCTCTTTTTATGTCTTTTGAAAGTGGGTGTGTGTGCAGCATCACTAGCCAGCCCCTCTTTCAACTTGTCATTGGCCCAATTCTCCCCTCTCCCATGATTGGGGAAGGAACTGTGAGTCAGAGTGATGCTGTAGGTTTTATGGGTCAGAGGATCCTCCCCTGGTCAGTTTGCCCACAAATCTATATTTGATCAAAATACACATTTCTCAAATACATAGTGGTTTGTCATTGCATGCACATATTACCTATCACATTAGGTAGTCTCTGTCCCAAATCTGCTCTTCCTGAGGGCTTGCATTCAGAAACGGCAACATTTTCGATTTTAGTGGGTTATGCAACCTTGGTTCTTCATTAAAAATTTTACACATATACACGGCCTGTCCATACATACTCCAGTAAATTCCCATGTCTCTAGCTTAAACACAGAGTCTGTAGTATCCTTAAATAGCGGGGTTTTGCCCCAGAACATCACACAAATTCCCAACGCGTCTTAAAATGTGCACAGAAAAATCACAAGAATTATGGTATCATTTAAATAATTTTGACAAGTCTGCACCATGAGTTATACATCTTTCTTAGAATCATATTCTGGCCAACAGGGGTGTGTCTTTTCAGGTCACATGGTGTAGAAACCAGTTTATCCAGTTTCTGCCAAGCTCAGAGACCCTGCCCTTCCCAGCTTCTGCCAAGAGGAAGCTATTTTACGGCCACCCTAATAAACCATCTGCCTGGGCCCAGGACAGGCCTTTGTTCAACTCCCTGTAGCTGCTCCACCCCTAATCTAATCAGAGAGGTGACAACTCCTTTTGACAAGGGGAAGAGTGGCTGAGCAGGTTTTAACTCCTGTGGGGGTAGATGTCAGGCAGAATTCAGTTTCATTAAGCCAGTTTACAGATAAAATGTCATTTTTTTGTTCCCCAGTTTAAGTCAAGACAATTTTTACATATGCAGCTAGAATGCTGATTCTAAGTTCAAAACTATGACATTTCAACAGTGACAAACTATGTGACACTCAAAAGTAGGTCACTCAGTTAATTTAAACATTTTCGATTTTTGGTAGTTTTAAATCCAGTTTCAGTTAGGCTGCTGCAGACCTGCAGAGCTCAGCCAGTCTTGTTATGAACATTGTTTTGGGGCTCTTCAACTTCCCAGATTTAGTATGCACACATACTTCATTCTGCCAGATGTCCACTGGTGTTCAGTGAGATTTTTGGATGTGTTGCAATGTTTGAAAATAGGCATTTTGAGCTGGCATTCAGGGAAACAAAAGGTGATTTTAAAGTGCGTTTTTTCCTTTGGCACACATTTCACTCATGGCACCCCGGCCCATCCTGCTCGCACTGGTGGGTGGCAAGTTAGGTAACCATTTTAGTGTGCACAAACTGCGTGGTTCTCCTAGATTCTGGCGCACATGTGGGCTTTTTGGCCATCTTGGATTTTCTAAGCCCACAGCGCCAAATGTTGCAGCATGATAGCTCAAACGTGGGTCAGGACACCCAACAACTAGCAATGTCAATGGTAACTTTGCATGCCCTGGGAGACAGTAGTCAGTCCCAGGGTATGGAGTCTATGTTTGGAGGTCACTATAACACCCCTGTGTTACTGCACTGAGGGTGCTGTGTAACACATGTGTAAAAAGATGATACCTATGGAGTGAGGAAAACTCTATAGCCCATAGGCACAAAAACAGACTGAAACATACATCAAAATACAGCTAAGCGTGGGAAAAAGATTCTCACTCTTAGCAGGAGTAAACAAGAAACCCCTGAAATCCAGCAAACCTGCTGGAGGACTCTATAGGTAAGGGAAATTAGCCTTTTAAGAGAATTCTCCCTAACACCCGAGTTGCAGTGGCGCTGTTTGTCCCCATCTGTTATGAGTCCATAGGACTCTATGGGGCTTTCCGGCGGTAATGGCGGAAAGCTGGGGATTTACCATGTATAGGGACAGTTTTATACTATTCTCCATTTTAATTTTCCGTAGTAAGTCGCTTCTTTTAATCTTACATAATAGGAAAAGGGAGGTTAGACCCAATTTACTTCTAATAGCCTTGATGGGGACTGAATTAGGAAGACCTAAAGTAGAATGCCGTAGCTTTCCCTTAAGGAAACTCAACCAGCCTATCTGCTTTTCAGAACAACACTCCAAGCCATGCCTAATTTCTGGCATGATACTAGCCTTATGAATCTTAATCAGAGCTTCAACTGAGGACCTTCCATGGTGTTAATAAAGTTTTTGATCTGTTAAGAACTGGGGCCACTCGCCTCCACTGCGACATGTACTGCCTTGGAGGCTCTGGGATAGCGCAGCGGTTCAGCGACTGCGTTCCCGACGATGGATCGAATCCATTATCCCGGGCCCAGCGTGGTGCATGCTCATGCGGTTGGGTGCTTTACTCTAACTGAAATGTGAGCCAGCAGCCTGTATTTTAGAACCTGACAACGTGAGACACACCATTCTCGCTATGGCTGTTTTTGCAGAATGCTCTGCAAAGCCCCATGCCACGAATATCCCATTTTCAGGTACTCACGCTCCGGGGTTCTTATTTCTAAATATTAGGTATTTAGAGTTAGTTATTAGAGTTAATTTACTTCATTCAGAAGTCCAAATGTACAGACTCCAGGTTCAAGGAAGGACACACTCATCTTCCAGGTAAGCCTTGTTAACCAGACGTGACAGTGACTGCGCTTTCTCCATTCTGTCTCTATCTGTTGTTACTCATTCCACTTGTTTGTCCCCCTCATGGCTCCAGTATACTGTGTCCTTCTAACTTACCTCAGGAAAGGGGTGTGTCAAGTAGACCTCCTGCCCTTAGAGAGGTGCGCTGCCTTCGTGTTACCTTACCAGCAGCGCAGCTCTTGTGGGGTTTGAGTGCTTTTACATCTGTGGCTCCCGAGGAATGAACTTCTGTACTCCAGAAGTCCCAGAGACTGACATGATCCCACCAATTTTTTTCAGTGATTTTGGTACAATATAATTTTTCTAGTGCATATACCCGATTGTGGCTACAATGGGAATGCCCAAAAATATATAACTTTTTACCACGTCAATCTTAGTATTAACAATCCTCCACATAAATTGTTTATAGCGATTTTTGCCTTATACTGTCCTAATCTACTACATGCCCTCACTGAGGCAACAAAGTATCCCGCAGTCATGAGGGGTAACAAGCAAACTGTTCCACAGCACCGTAGTCCTTGGACACTAAGGCTGATAAGCAGACAAGGCCTATGCTAATGTTGCTGAAGGCTGAAGCATAATTTTGTGTTGCCCCTTATTATCCATTATGTTTCTTAGTATTTAGATATGTGGAGGTGCATAACCACAAAATGTGCTAAAACATCCTTTAAATGGTTAAATATTGCCACCCGAACTACATCCACTCCTGAAAACTACATCCACTCCTGTGGACAGGGTCTATGAGAGTAGCTTCGTTTAATCTCCGCAGAGGTTTATGGGCGGCCGTAAGTTTCTTAACTGAGATGTGCAGTATAACCGGAAAGAGATCTAAGAAGACCCTTGTTTTGATTGCGGTCTTTGGAAGGAAGGGAACAAGGGCAAGCAGAGTGAGTATAAGATCAACGTGGGAGTGCCCTTGGTGGACAAAAATGTATAGTCTTTTGACCCATTTGTTAAATGTGGCAGATGTCAGCTACTTGAAGTTCTCTCATTAGCTCTAGGAGGGCCAATGCAGTTTTATTATCTTGCCGTGTGGCAGGAAAGGTTTTGTCAATGCTGGGGTCTAATGTGATATCAAAGTCCCCTACGATGATTACAAAACCAGCAGCATTTCATTTAACAAGCGGGTATAATTGACTGAAGTATATATCTTCACCGTTATGGGCATACAAGGAAACCTTTGTCATCTAATGGCCAAAGTAGAGGCCTCTCAGCATTAAGCATCGTCTTTGAGATCACCCTTTATCGCGTGTTTGACAAAGGGGATGTCTCTCACCACTATAATTGCGCCTCCCGTTTTTATTGTTGAAGAAAAAAATGCTCCACACTCGAAGAACTGCGCCACAAAATGATAAATTTGTATAATTGAGGTTATTTTAATTTCGGGTAATTCACTATTGTAGGTTTTTTCACTTAAACATATAGTTTCAATAATATGTAATGTAGGAGACTTTGACAATTTTGGACCTTTTAAATGATGAGTCACATGTATTTACTGTCTAAAATGTGATATTTTGGCATGAATCAAAACAGGGGGATTTAACCCATGACTTTCTGTTCTACTGAATTGGAGACTTTTTGATTTGGAATATAGGTAAGGCCTCCATGGGCAAACCTCTATATCTATCATCTTAAGTAAGATTGATGTTTTTGTTTTTGTTTAAACACTACTAGATAATGACCTATGAGTATGTACTAATATTTTGTTGTTGTTCTTTACCTTTTTGCTTTCTGTTTTCTTACCTTGAACCTCCTGCCCCTTCACCCCTCCCTTTCTCTCTGTGACTATTTTTGATGTAATTTAATCTTTTGTTTTCATGGTTTACTTCTACATGTGTTTGATTATGCATTATGATCTCTGATATATGTTTTTCACTGTGAATTCGGCTACACACTCACTAGTTTTTATCACCAGCCCTGATTTGAAAAAGACACTGGTGTGCCGAAACACGTGTTATCCGAAAGGGCACTATAATCAATAAATTTCAGTTTCCACAAATATACGTTGTGGCGCAGTTCTTATAGTGTGGAGCATTTTTTCTTCAACTTTCTCCTTAAGGGGTAGGGGTCAAATGCCCCTTTGTTGCCCCATATCAACTGCAACATTTTTCTGAATTGCAATATTTAACCAGGTGCATGGAAACGTTTTCGTAGTTGGTACAAAGTAAAACCCCACCAGTGTGGCATCCCCTTTTTATTGGCCTACTGGAGGCGTTGGCCTGGGGATGGTAAGAGGTGGAGAATTTGTAAGTTACCCCACATTTTTTCAACATGGTTTTCATGTAACTCAACATGAAGTTGGATCCTCTATCAGAGACAACCTCCTTAGGGAATCCAACATGGGTGAAAATGCCCAGGAGAGCCCTGGCAACCACCTTGGCCATAACTGTCCGAAGGGGTATAGCCTCAGGGTACCTGGTGGCATGATCTACCAAAACTAGGATGAACCGATGTCCACCCGACGTGGGAGGATCAAGGGGACCGATGATGTCGATGCCAACCCTCTCAAACGGTGTACCCACCACTGGCAACGGTTGCAGTGGGGAGATGACTCTGCCTCCAGTCTTGCCAGACAGCTGACAAGTTGGGCAGGTCCTGCAGTGGGACTCCACTTCTACTCCCATCCGTGGCAAGTAGAAATGGGCAGAGAGCCTCTGCTTAGTCTTCTTGGTACCAAGATGACCAGCCAAGGGCACCTCATGCGCCAACTGCAGCAGGAAGGGCCGTAAAACCTGTGGTACCACCAACCTCTTGAGGGCACCAGGTTCAGGCTTAGTGGGCTCACTAACAAGGAGCTCACCCTCCCAATAAATCCGAAATGTCCTAGGCACTTCTCCCTGTGCCTGGGACAGCGCCTGTGTCCTCAGACCCTCGAGAGAGTGGCACTCTCTCTGTCCCTTACAGAAGTCCGCCCGGGAGGGTCCCCCTTCAGCCAACAAGCATTGAAGGTTGAAATGATCCTCCGGGTTAAGAGCCTCTCCCACTGGAAAGTCTTCTGGCTCGTCTCCCACAGGAGTTGAGATGGGATTTACCACTGAACCCAGCCCGTCCGGAGCATGGATCCCAATGGGTGCTGTCGGAACAGCGGGAGGAGTAGGGGCTCCCTCCACAGAGGCGGCCTTCTTACTCCTTCGTTTCTTTCGTGCCTTGGGTTTCCCCATTGGCAAGGGTACCGGGCTCGCAGCCGGACCCTGTGTGACCTGCGATTGGGTGACTGCCACAGCAGCCATGGGTACACCATCCGCTATCATCCCCAATTCGACCAAATCGTTTCCCAACAAAATATTCGCAGGCACGTTGTCCTGAACCAGGACCTGAAGCTTTGCTGTAAGGCTACAGGCGATAATTTGTGAGGCCCACCAGCTAAACTGGTGGTTCTCAGAGAAGCACCTACATAGTCCTCTGGCTTGAGCAGGGTCCTGTCCACCACTGTCATGCTTGCCCCAGTGTCTCTCAAACCAGTAGAAGGCTGGCCATTCAAGAGGACACTTCTCAAAAACCTACAAGTGTTTTGCGGGATAGTCGCCAGTACTTCTGCGTACGTGTCCCAGGCCCCAAGGGGCATTAAGGAACTCTCTACGGGAGCACCGAAGGTGATCCCAGTAGAGGAGGGGAGGACGGTGGCCTCCAACTCAGGTATGGAGTAGGGATAGGTCAGGCTGACAGCCTGGACTCCAAGTGCCTTACCCTTACACTTGGGGTCACCCCTTCGGTGATACAGAGCCCCACAATCCCAGCAGGTGCCGGGCGTGTGGGCTACGGTACTGGAACCACTGGGACCTGTTGGGTATTTTGTGTAGGTTTAGGGCCTAGCAGTATTTTCTTACCGCCAAAAACAAAAATAATTTAGCAATAATCACCCCTTGCATTTAGATTGGGTTTGGTATTATAATGGTATAGTGGCTATGCATTATTTCAGTACACAAATACATTTGGTTGGTATACATTTCGTTGTGGTATAGTGATGAGCATGATTTTCGGTTCTACTTGTGGTCCCCAATATACAAAACCCCCTTTTTCTTGCTTGGTTTGTTCGTGTGATCACTAGAGAGACCTTGGGCCTACATTTTATGGATACCACAATTTTTCACATATAGCATTCACCAACCCTTGTGGTATTATCACTAATTTATTTTCATTAGTGAGATTATGTTTCCATGGAGTATTCACAATAACATTTGGTATTATCACTAATTTATTTACATTAGTGAGATTATATTTCCAGAGGCCTCTCTCTCTGCTGACTCATGTATGTCCAGCAGACTATTGTGTTATGTTCCACTCAGAAGCCACACACTCATATACACTGAGTGGAACCACGCACACAGCTATTTATAATTGCTCATAATATTACTTTATCTGCATAGGACGTTTGGCACATATATTACCTAATAACCTCCCCTTTTATTATGTGACATGGGCTAAATGCACCAGAGAAAGACAAAAGCAAAAAAAAAACCTTTACACAGGTTGTGATTTATACCAGTTTCATTTCAAAATTATACATTACCAGCTTTGCGAGGCAGTCTTTTCTAGAATAAACAGAAGAGAAACAATTGCAAAACTACAAGGCATTTCATTAAATTCTTTGCAACAATAAAAAAAAACAGTACATCAATTGACTTGCATTTAGAAGCAACATTAGAATGTGGCATTTAAACACAGTGATTCACCAATAGCAATTATCGATACGCTGCCTGCCTAAAATAGACTTCATGTACACATCACTCCCTTAACTTGTACGAGATAATTACCAGCAATTTGTAGCTTTTCAGCATGCGAAATCTCCTGGCTGGTCGCCTCCGATAAGTGACTCAGGATTTACTTTTTAAAGCACCCAGCGAGAACATGCAGTTCCAATCTGCAATCTTCTGTTCTCAAGCCGGTGCTAATTGACTGGAACCCCAGTCTCCGATGGTCAGCAGTGCACTGGAACAACGCCTCCCAGCAGCCCAGCCAGGCAACTGTAAGAGGATTCAATTCAACACTACAGCTAAGTCGATGCCTAGTCTGGGATACTGAATGGAAACCCTTATTGATATATCTTTATGTCCAGTTCATGCGTTCTGGATGACTACCCCTATATAACACCCCTCTCTTGGAATCCCCCTGACCCCACTGAGCCAAGAAGTAATTCTGTTTTGCAAGTTAAAAGGTTTATTTGAGAATTTAAACAATATATATATATCACACTTTATGATAAATTAAAAATTGGATATCACACTTAATCTGAGCAGTAATCAATAATGGATAGTCTGGCACTAGCACACTTGTGAATAGGAACAGAAGAATAAGGTGGTAGAGAATGCTTTATATAAGTTCAGATGGATGTAATTTTGAATGAAAAATGCAATACAGAAAATACTCAATATGATTTCAACAAAACAATGTAATCACTTTTCTCTGGCAATTCACTCCCCCCCTTTATGCAATGCAAGGAAATGGAAGGAAAGCACACAGTTCTCAGAAATGCAATCAAAGGTAATTCAGTTCACCCCAGCAAGCTTAGACTACAGAAGTTTGAAACACAGGCCCAAAATGCTTTTATATGTGCTGGCAATGAAGTGAAAAATATGCTAAAATGCTTTTAATTCCCCCTAGAGGTTCAGGGTGAGTGGTATCTAGTTAATATTAGTCCAGGCTCACTCTAGCAATGATTCAGGGATGGTTCTTACGAGGCAAACAAATTTTTAGCAAGGAAAGTAAAGAAGCTGCTGTTTTCACACGTGGAGAAATTTGCAAATCGCGGTAAAATTCGCGAGTGCGTTTTTCACGATTGCGGCAAACGTATAGGAATGCGGTTCTAGGTTCATTGAAAAGCCAAGGTTCCCAGCTTTCAGAGGAAAGTTACTACAAGTCTCTAAGACAAACGGTCACGGAGATATGAGCGATATGGTAAAGGTCGTTTTTCAGATTTTAAATTTTAAAGTTCAAAAAGACAAGTGACAGCTAGCAACTAGAAAATGACAGGTGACAGCTTTGCAAATGGCAGGTGACAGTTAGGAGGCAGTTCTGGTTAGATTAAAATAGATTGAATTATATTATTTTAACTAAGAGATTGGTTCTGCACAGTTCTGCTAGGTACTCACAATATATTTAGAAATAGAATGGGCCTCGCCACGGATCTGGTCAGGTTTTCTTCACTCGCCACGGACGGTCTCTGCGCACAGCGTCTGGGTCAGCTCTCTAGTTCTGCGAACAGCGGTCTGGGTCAGCTCTGCTCTGCCTCTGGTTCTGCGAACTGCTCTGCTTTCTCTGGGTACAGCACTGCTTCTGGATCTTTCTGCACAGCTTTCTCTGGACCCAGCGCTGATCTGCACGGCTCCTGGAAGTTGCTATCGCTGTTAGGTTTGCTGGATGCTGAGGCCCACTGAGAAGAGTTCTCAGTTTGTGGGTTTAGGCCCTTGCTTTGAGTTCTGAATCAAGTTCTTTGGAGTTTTAAAGTCTAAGTGTTGAATCTAGTATCTTCTGGATGTTGTGTGGTCCGGCAGAGCGCGTTGCAGCAACTGGAATTGAATGTCCCTATCTGTCCTGACTGTCTGCTTTTATGTGTTTTGAAAGTGGGTGTGTGTGCAGCATCACTAGGCCCTACCCCTCTCCACTTGTCATTGGCCACTTCATCCTCTTCCCCTTGATTGGGGGAATGAAATGAAGTGTCATCATGATGAGGTCTGTTTATGGTACAGAGAACCCACCCCTGTCAAATTACACACAATCTATATTTTGACCCAAAAGACATATTTGCACAGGTACACATTTGTTTAAAATTACATGCACCCATCACATATCACAGGAGGTATACCCTGTCCAAATCTGCTCTTCCTGGGAGCTTGCATTCAGAAATGGCAACATTTGCACTTTTTAACTGGTTTCGTAATATCGGACATTACCCCAAATTTATACACATGTGCGCAAGGAGTATGGACATTACTTGATGAAGTGTCAGATTTTTAACATGCATACATTTTAAGTAATACCCTCTTAACTGCTAGCTTGCCCCCAGATCATACCACCGGTTCTAAAAACCTCTTAAAATGTGGGCAGAAAAATCACAAGAATTATGGTATCATTTAAATAATTTTCACAAGTCTGCTCTATGAATGATCCATCTTTTTAGAGTTATGTTCTGGCCCCAAAGGGGTGTGGTTTCCCCCCAGCACAAGGTTGAATTTCTGGTTTTTCCAGTTCTGCCAGGCCAGCTTGCTCTCACAGGCAGTGCTCCTCCCCTTTCCTTCCAGGAGGAAGCCACTTTTACGGCCCCCATAATAAAACATTTGCCTGAGTCAGGACAGGGCTTTGTTCAATTTCCTGCAGAGCCCAGGTAATTCAATCAGGGAAGTGTCATATCCCTTTTGGTGGGAGCAGTAAAAGGCAGATAGGCCTGGGAACACAGCTGTTGTGCAAGTCTCATCTCCTGTCGGGGGTAGCTGGTGGGCAGAATTCAGTTCCTTAAGCCAGGCCCCAGCTAATGTCACTTTTAGTTACCGAGTTTTCTGCATTCAAATAAAATTAACCATTTTTACATATGCAGCTAGAATGCTGATTCTAAGTTTAAAACTATGACATTTAAACAATTGCAACCTATGTGACACTCAAAAGTAGGTCACTCATTTCTTTTAAACATTTAGATTTTTAGTGTCTTTCAGTCCAAATTTACTTAAACTGCTGAAATCCACAGCTCAGCCAGTCTTGTTATAAACCTTCAAGTCACTTCAGAATCTAACTTTACATTGTATCCACCCCTCAGTAAGTCTTTCTTTGGCCTGCTTTGGGTTCATTTATTCAGTTTTACTCAAAAAAAAAAAAGTCTGGTGTTGTTTTAAAACGCCGGCTTTCTGATAGTGGTGAGTACTGGTAATGCACCCATTTTTGGGATTTAAGAAAATGAATTCCCCACAATTCTAGGTTGCTTTTGGCAATCAGTATTGCCATTCCCAATGGTTTCAGACTACGGTGTGGGTAGTCCAATGGTGGTTTTAGGCAGTGTCCTTCTGTGCCCATAACATCGGCAAAAAGAGTGGCAGCCTATTCTTCATGCATTTCCCTGTACATTTTCTGGGAAGCTCTGGCCATCATGATGTTTTCCATGTCAGTACTGCACAGTTTTGAGGTAGGGCTCGAATGCATGGGTAAAAACATCCCACAAGCCCCCCTCTTGCGATGGCCATTCTGTTTCACTGATGGGACTCGCAAGACCTGGGATGTTTCCTCATCTTCTTCCAATAGATGGCACAGTTCAGCATCTTTTCCTCCATCCGGTACTGATCGATCGGTTCTCCTCGCCGGTCCTGATGGGAATATTGGGCGGTACCCCGGGCCCCTCGCGTCTCTGCTCCCGGTCTCCGGATCGTCCTCCTTGGCCAGTCTACAGGTTTTCTTTCTCCTAGGATGACAAAGGAAGAGCGGCAATACCTATTGATAGACATTTTTCCCCCACCATTGATATAGTAGGGTGGCATATAAATTTATAGTCAAAACATATGAACATGCACATTTCTTTTTGCATTCAAAAACGAAAACACCCACATTGAGAAACTCAGAATTTGATAGGCGATATGTAGGATATTTTAAGTTAGAACTGAATTAATCTGAGACAGTACCCTCTAGGATTCCAGAGGATTCCTCCAGTTGTTGCAGAGTGTGCCTGGGATGGCAACACTTCAACTGGTTAATGTGGACCCACTTGTCTTCCCCCTCTGCCAAACCGCCTTTGGGGATGCGGATCTTCTAGGCCACAGGGGAGATTTTGTCTATAATCTCAAAGGGTCCCTTCCACGTAGGCAAACATTTTCGCTGTTTGGCCTGGTTCCTTTGGAAATTGTATAGATAGACCCGGTCCCCCACCTGATATTCCTTCCTGGAAGTCTTCAGGTCATAGTGGGTCTTCATACTCTCAGCTGATCTTTCTAGATTCCGCTGAGCATAGGCAAAAGCATGTTGAAGGTGTTTCCTTAAATTCTCCACATACTCATGAGTTGTGGAGGCATTTATCAACGTTTGCTCTAGGGTTCTGTAGAGCAAATGCTGAGGAAGCACCATCTTGCGCCCAGTCATCAACTCAAATGGTGACATTTTGGTTGCAGATGAAGGGGTAGATCTGATGGCCATTAGGACCAGAGGTAATCGGATATCCCAAGTTGGCCCAGAATCTGCCACAAACTTCTTTAATATGCTCACAATGGTTCGGTTATATCTCTCTACTGCCCCAGAAGAAGCTGGCCGGTAAGCAATATGCAACTTCCTTTTGACCCCCAGTATCTCCCACATCTTTGTCATTACTTCACTGGTGAAGTGGTTACCCCTGTCTGACTCAATCCTTTGAGGTAGACCGAAACGGGAAAAGATGTGGTTAATCATCAGGGCAGCTGCAGTTTCTGCCTTGCAATTTGGGGCTGGGAGACATTCCACCCACTTGGTAAACAAGCATGTCACAGTCAACATGTACTTATTCCCCCTAGCAGAGCGAATCACGGGGCCTACAAAGTCGATTTGTAAATCTGACCATGGCAGTGTCATCCCCCTCTTTTGGAGAGGCGCACGGTGCGTGAGGGATGATGGCTGAAATTGTGCACACACAAGACACCCCTTCAAGTATTGGTCGAGGTCCTGCCCCATGTGTGGCCAGTATGCAACCTCTCTTAAGATTTCCAATGTTGTGTGAAACCCCCTATGACCGGCGGTGGCCGCATCATGGGCGTGACTTAACATCAGGCTTCGGAATGAGGTAGGAACCACCCACTGATCGTGGCCAGATTTGGATTTCCTTACCAACAAACCGTCTTGGATCCGGAACGTTTTTGGACATTTCATCAACACCCTTAGGTCCTCTTTCCCAGTGTAATCGGTATCCGTCAGGGGAAAATTCTCAGGGTCCTCAATGTGTTGGTAAAATTTACCAATTATTGGATCCCCCTTCTGAGCGGTAATCAAATCAGCATCAGGGGTCTCCTTGCTCCATTGGGCAGTTGACAGATCATTGTGAGCATTTGTCTGGGACCTAGTGATAGCAGTGACCTGGATTTCCCCCAACAGGGACTCTATTTCTATTAGATCCCCTTGGATGGCCCCGGTTTTGGCCAACTGATCAGCTAAGTCATTTCCAGTTTTGTCTGGTCCCTCTACTTTGGAATGACCCTTGATCTTTTTCCAATAGATGGTCATCTCATTCGAGGTGACCAGATCATCAATGTTTTGGATCAACTTCCCATGTTTCAAGGGTTTGTTGTTAGCACATACCATGCCTCTGGTTTTCCAATTAACCAGGTGCTCCACGAACCCGTTCCGTACATAATCCGAATCTGTGATTATGACCAGCTCGTGGAGTTGATGCTGGACAGCAGTGAGGATGGCCTGATGCACAGCCATCAATTCTGCCACCTGACTACTTCGGGGACCAATTTTGTATCCAGCGGAGGGTTCTGGGGACTCATTCACCCATGCATTCCCTACGCCGGCCACCAGTTCTTTCACCCCGTCGTTGTCAACATGGTAAGAGCATCCATCCACATATACAGTGGGCATTCCCTCACACTTTTCTTCTTCAAAGACTTTGTGTGGGGAATTAAGGTATGCCTCCATGTTGTCCTTGATTTTTAGACTTTCGTCCTCGAGACAGTTTTCTCTGGCACAATCATGCAAGTCAGCCAGACCTTGCGCGAGGGGACCCTTCTTGTTTTGGCCATATCGGACCTCCACAGGAAAGCCTTGGATTGATAGAATCCAGGAAGTAATTCGGGAATTACTCACATTTCCGGCCCGGATTCTGTCACTTTGGAGATATTGCAGAGGCTGGTGTGGAGTCTCCACTATGATGTGTTCCCCCTGGATAAACGGGCGGTAATTCTTCAATGCCCACACCGTCGCCAGGAGTGCCTTCTCACAATCGTTGAATTTCTCCTCCACAGAGGATAAAGTTTTGCTCGCATAGGAGATTACTTTATTGACCTTGTCATGCTTTTGGTATAATACTGCCGTCAAGCACGTATTAGAGAACCCCGTCTCCAGGAAGAACTCCTTGTTTCTGACAGGGTAAGCTAGGCAGGGCGCTTGTGAGAGGCTTCTTTTGAGTTGTCTTACTGCCTCGGCTTGTTCTGGACCCCATTCCCACTTGACCCCCCCTTCAAGAGATGAATCAGGGGTCTGGTGATCTCTGCGTAGCCCTCAATGAACTTTCTGCTGTAATTAGTCAGTCCAAGGAGGCTCCTTAGTTCCCGCAGAGTTGTGGGGTCTTTCAGTTTTTGAAGTGCTTCCACTTTCTTTTCCTGGGGACAGAGACCCTGAGGAGTAATCTCATGCCCCAAGAAATTAACACGGGTTCTACACCACTGTGCTTTCTGAAAGGAAAGTTTTGCTCCGGCGGCCCTCAACTGCGTCAGAACATAACGGATCTCCGCTATGTGTTCCTCCATAGATGAACTTTTGATGAGGACATCATCTACATAAGCCAGGTTACCCCTCGCACCCAGGTCGGGCATGGCCTTATGTAGGAAAATGTTAAATTCATTGCCAGAGTTGAGGTATCCAAAGGGAGTCCGGGTCCATGTATACTGCTGGCCCCCAAAGGTAAAAGCCAGCTTGTATTGGTCCTCCCTACTGACCGGCACGGTCCAGTGTCCATTGGTCAGGTCTATTGCAGTGAATACCTGTGACCCCTGAATCTGGGCCAGCCCTTGGTCAATGTAGGGAAGAGGCCATCGGGAAGTATGGACCCGTTTGTTGAGCTCCCTGAGGTCGGCACAGAGTCTCCACTGGCCGTTTGGCTTCAATATTCCCAGCACCGGATTATTGAAGGTGCTGTGGACTGGACGGATTATTCCCCGGGACTCAAGGTTCTTAATTATTTCAGTAAGGGACTCCATTGATGCGAGAGGCAAGCGATATTGCTTCACAAACACTGGAGTCATGCCAGGGTCCGTGTGGATTGTTGTTGTGTGGATGTCGGTGCGACCACAGTCATATGAGTCTACCGCAAAGAGATCTTGGAAATCCAAGAAAACTTGTTTCAACTTTTGCTTTTGTTCCAGAGTCACACAGGCATCAGCTAGGTTGACTCTCTCTTCCACCATCTGCCTGAAGCCTGGAAAGACTTCTGGTTTGGCTATTTCAGCGGCCTCCTCCAGCTGGGTGGAGAAGTCCCTGGTCAGAGTGCTGATTTGGACTGGAGGCTTCAGGTGGGAAAGGCAGCCCTCATGGACCTGGAAAATCACCTCATCCCTCCTGAAGTCACAAGTCACATCTTCCTTACCATAAGGGCAAGAAGTGTACACCAGGAAGTTCCCCCCATGCCGGGTAAAAATCCTGTCTGGTGTTGTATTGTCATCACTGTCACTGTCAAAGCAGTCCTTGGGGATTGGCCCTAACAGTTCATTACCTAAATCTATGGAACAATGTCGGTCATCAACCGCCATTCCAATAATGGTGCCTGCGGCTAGAGTAATACTCTTTAAGTCGCTGTTATCCACCTCTATTGGAATGGTGTCATGTTCTATGTTGACTAATGGAGTTGGGTTTACCCCCAACCCTTGCTGTTGGAGAGAAGCGTTTAGATGTATGTAAGCATCAGGGTTTTTCAAATGTTGTCCTCTTTTAACTTTCACTTCCTGGGAGAATTGTCGGGTCCTTTCTGGGATGGTGACTTCCTCTTTAATCTGAATTTCAACTGCATAAGGTAGCAATTGAGCTGACCTAAATGCTTTTTCCGGATCATCAAAGCCCATGGGATTATCCGCTAATCGGGACCAAGCTTTGAAGTTTATTAGGTCCAAACTAATGGCAAAGCGATTGAGAATGTCACTGCCTAAGTAAAAGGCGGCAGTGACGTCTCGCACGAGCCAACAATTATGGACTATGCTCTTGTTGCCAATGGAGATTTGGAGCATACACCTGCTTGGCAGGAGCTGTTTGGAATTAGGTGCTTCCAGGTCCATTTCCCATTTGTCTATCAGTTTGAATGTGGGAATGGCTGAATCTTTTGGGAGTTGGTGGAACATGGCTTCGCTGATGAAGCTCTTACCGTTGTTCACACACACTCGAGCGAGAACAGAGTCCTTCCCATCATTTAATTGGACAGGGATGAACAACTGCTCTCCAATTTGCTGAATATCAGCCAGGCTCTGAGCTGATTTCACATCTTTCTGGACTATAGGAGTGGGAGTTTCTGATTGTGGATTAGTATAGAATCTCAGAGTGTTTCCTTCCAGCGTGGAGTACCACTTTAGACTGGAAGGAAGGTTGATTTTCAGAAATAGAGAGGACCCTGCATCACCAGTCTGTTGTCCTACTGCTATTACTGTCACGTCTGGAATTTGGCTATTCTGGAAGTGAAATTCTACTTGGTCAGATTTTTGTTCAACCATGTGGCAGGTGCCGTTTAAACTAACATGGTTGACACTCTGTTTTAATTTTATTGGTCGGCTAGTCTGGGTCCAGAGGACCTTGTTTACGCAATCTATTAAGGGTGACAACCTCCTCAGGAGGTCATTCCCCAGTAAACAAGGGGTGCCCTCTGGAGTCACTACTATGACCGGGTGTTTCACCTTGTGTCGCCCGATCTTAATGTCCAAGTCTGCAGTCCCCTCAACGGGAATTTCCTTCCCGTCAAAGTTCTGCAGTTTTCCAGGAAGAGAGGTGAGAGGAATTTGGTAATTCTCTCCCCTTCCTGCATTCAGTTCGTCAAAGGCCCTTCTGGACAGAAGGGTAGCTTGATATCCAGTGTCCACCAGCGCCAAAATTGTACCCTGCCCCTGTACTTGGACCGGGGCATAGTATCTTCCCTCCTTCTCCTCAAGGGGGCACAGATAATGCACATTTTTGAACAACTGGTGGGCTAATTTTCTGGTTTTGGACATTGCTAGCGAAGAGATTTGGGCAGAATTCTGTGGAGAGCCTTGGGAATCTGAAAGAAAAAATTGGCAACTGGAGATCAGAGCCATTGTGGGTTCCCCTGGCTCCGGTTCCGGGCCGCCCCCCCCTTTTTGGAGGCAGTCACCAGGATGGGTTTGAACCAAGGGATTTTCTTGCTGTTGGTTCTGGGATGAGATGGTGGGCGGCGGTAGCTCAGTCTCCACATCTCCCCAGTCTGGATTTGCATCCCTAGGGACCCATTTTTCTTTGGGAGGAGTTCCCCCCTCTCTGAAGAAGAAGATCCTTTTGCCAGGATCCTCTGAGGATCCCTCTCCCTCAAATTGGAAGATCTGTACCTCCTCCTCAAACTGTGTCTGTTTGGGTCTTTTGTTTCTCCTACCCCCCCTCTGCTCCTTAGGAGGCAGACTTTCAGGGGCAGGAGATTTTGTTTCCGGTTCCTGGGTTTCCAGGGGCTGTTTACAAGTGAGGAAGGAAGCTTCCTCCAAGGCTTTACACCCCCCTTCCCCTTGTGCCTCCTCCCTGGGAACCGGTGAGTTATCGGGGTGCTGCCCCCGTCATTGTTCTGGAGCACCAGGTCCAGAGTTGGGTGCGTTCTGCGCCGGCATGCCGATCTGAGGGTTCTGCTGAGCCCTCAGTATGTGACCCAGATCCCGCGCCATGTTTTGAACCTGGCGCTCTAACTGGGAAACCCGCTCAGGCTGATACGGGGCCCTGTTTTCTCCCCTGGGCTGATCCCGGGAAGGGTAGCTATCCCTTCTTTGGTAGTACCCCTGGTTGGGAAGATTTGGATACCCCTCCACCCTTGGCCTCCCCTCTCCCGGATTCGGTTGTCTGGGCTCAGGGAATTGGGGAAAGAAGGGTGGAGGATTTTGGGGCTGGAAGTTGGGTGGATACCTGGGGAAGAAGTTCTGCCCAGGGTTTGGTGAGTTTCTGCCCTCCTGTGAGAAGTTGGGAGGGAAGTTCTCTGGGTTAGGTGCTTGGCTGGATCACCCCCTTGGGCTGGAGGAGTCCACACATAACCCAGGATGGGTCTGTTTCCCTTGTAACGGGGGCTTACATAATCAGGAGAGCGAGGGACCCCATTTGTGGGGCTGCCTCCCTGGCTCCCTGTCTGTGACTGGCCCGAGGACCTTCTGGGCGTAGCATTATTAGGTGCAGGTAGGTTTTTAGGCCCCCCCATCTCCAACTCTAAAACGGGGGTGACCTTTACCTCTGCCACCTTGGCAGCAGCAGGGGTGTTGTTGGCTTTGGGGTTTTTGGGCGCATTATTTTTATTTTCTATTGGCTTCTGCACCTCATAGATCCGGGGCGTCTGTTCAATGACCCAGTCTAAAGATCTTTTCTCGTGAAAATCCCTCACGAGCTGGGTCATTATGTATTTGGGCAAGGCATGGAAAAACGTATTAATAAATTCTCTGCTATCCGTGCGCACCCTTCTTGTGGTCTGTGCAAAAGCACGCTTTAACTCCTGCACAAATTCTTGTGGGGCCTGATCCTCCCCACATTGTAAATTGTAGGCTGCCTTGCGAGCCTCTTGAGGATTTCTATGAGTAGAAAAATGTTTAAAGATGGCCGCCTTATAGGTGGACCATCTTAAATGATTTTGGTCCTCCAGCCCCGCAAAGAAACTGGAATATTCCGGGGAGAAGGTCCACTTTACATATTGAATACAGCTTTGGCTGTCCTTCAAATGGAAAGTCTCCATCATTTGCTCAAACAACTCTAAGTGCTCCCAAACAGAATACTTGGCATTCTTATGATAAGGCGTGATGACGCTCCTGATTGCCTTAATCTGCTTTAAGGGGTCCTTAAGCAAGGCCCTTTTTGTCTTATTGGCCCTTTTGGTCCGGGTAACCCTGGTCCATTCATCTTCTGACTCAGAGGCACTGCTCCCAGAGGTTCCCGTCTGTTTTTCCAGGTTTTCCCGGATTCTGCGAGCCTGGGAATGGCTGGCAGAATGTGGGGACCTGGTCTCCTGTGTCCTGTACCGCTCAGAGGAGTCTTCAGATCCCTCCTTGCTGCCAGGATTTGATGGGTACCCCCCCCACTGACCTAACTGGGCAGAGGTGTTCAGGATGCCCTTAATGGGCCTACTCTCCTGGGGTTCCCCACCAAATTGCACTGTGCTTGGGTGCCCATACCCGGATGCCCGCCCCTCCATTCCTGGGTGGTACTGGCCTATGAGCCCCATGCTTCTGGCTGGATAGTAATCTGCCATCCCTGTGGCCCTGTGCTCACGTGCGCCAGGGGACATGGGGGTGGCAGAGTCCAGGGACTGAGAGAGATAAAGGCCTCTGGTACTAGGGCTCCTGGGGTTATGCTCAGGAGTTTCTCTTTCCCAGCGAACCTCATCTCTATCCGCCCCTGCTCCCTGTTGCAATGCAAGAGCCTGCGCCTTCAGTTCCTCAGTTAAGGCCTTACTAGACTCTATCAGTCTCTCCTGAATCGCTACCTGTTGTTGGAGCCTATCATTGTGCTGGCAGAGAGCCTCATTCTCTCTCTGTGCCTCCTGATTGGTCCTGGAGCACTGGGCCAGTCTTTGCTGCAGGAGGGTTACCTCCTGAGCTGTGTCCCTATTGGCCTGCTCCTTTCTTGCCAGAGCATCCTCCACCCTCCTGGTGTGTTCTAACAAGTTCTGGCGTTCTTTTTGGAGGTCACCCAGCCCCTGGAGGGCCAAGTGATTTTCTTCTGTTTTTCTTTTTAAATGGCAGACTTCCTGGCCTAAGGCGTCTCTTTCCTGGCTAAGAGCCTGCATTTGTGCCGTCAGGTCATCCCTCTGCCTTTGAAAGGCACCAGCTTTCTGGCGTTCTTCATCAAACTCTGCCTGGGTATCCAGGTCTTTCAAAATCAGCTTGTTGCTCTCTGCCTTCACTCTATCTAGATGACTTTGCAGGGTGGCTACCTGCTCCGTGCATGCCCTGTTAAAGTCTAATTGTTGCTCCAGCTTTTTCTGGCTCTGCAGTAAGGAGTCCAAACTGCCTTGGTGCTCCTTCTGCAGGGCCAGAAATCTAGTATCCTGGTCAGCCTTTTCCTGTTGCAGTATATCCATGTCCTCCTTTATTTTAATGATATACTGCCTACTATCATTTTCTGACTCCTGGCTCCTCTGCAGCCTCTGCTCAGAAGAGTCCAGATCAGATTGGGCCTTCTGTAATGCTAGCAGTTGCCTACTCGCCAGATCTTGGCCTTCAGCACATTTGTCCTGCATGGCTCCCATATGTAAATATAAATATGCCGCTACCCTGGCAATCTTGTTGTGCTCATCCTTGGCCTTAGAGGACATATATAGTTCACTCAGGGCCACATGTAAGGGACTCTGGTCTCTCCATATATCTGACCCTGTTTCCGTGATCTGGGGTGCGATTGCTTGCAACCAGACCGTCTGGTCCTGATGAGTCCACTCACCTCTCACAAATAACTTATGTAAGAAGTGCTCTCTGGCTATTTTCATGTCTACTAAGGTCGTCATTCTAGAGATTTGAGTTCCTTCCTGACTTACAGAAGTTTGTATTTTATTTTTGCAAAACAGACCTTTTCCTTAGAGCGTTCCTTTGAGGAGTGCTTTACAGCGTAACACAGCGTGGTGATCTGACCGGATATGTGTATCTGGTCAGCTGGCACGCTGTATTAATCTGCACAAATGGTAGATCTAACCCAAACGTCCCGGACGAGCCCCCAATTTGTAAGAGGATTTAATTCAACACTACAGCTAAGTCGATGCCTAGTCTGGGATACTGAATGGAAACCCTTATTGATATATCTTTATGTCCAGTTCATGCGTTCTGGATGACTACCCCTATATAACACCCCTCTCTTGGAATCCCCCTGACCCCACTGAGCCAAGAAGTAATTCTGTTTTGCAAGTTAAAAGGTTTATTTGAGAATTTAAACAATATATATATATATATCACACTTTATGATAAATTAAAAATTGGATATCACACTTAATCTGAGCAGTAATCAATAATGGATAGTCGGGCACTAGCACACTTGTGAATAGGAACAGAAGAATAAGGTGGTAGAGAATGCTTTATATAAGTTCAGATGGATGTAATGTTGAATGAAAAATGCAATACAGAAAATACTCAATATGATTTCAACAAAACAATGTAATCACTTTTCTCTGGCAATTCACTCCCCCCCTTTATGCAATGCAAGGAAATGGAAGGAAAGCACACAGTTCTCAGAAATGCAATCAAAGGTAATTCAGTTCACCCCAGCAAGCTTAGACTACAGAAGTTTGAAACACAGGCCCAAAATGCTTTTATATGTGCTGGCAATGAAGTGAAAAATATGCTAAAATGCTTTTAATTCCCCCTAGAGGTTCAGGGTGAGTGGTATCTAGTTAATATTAGTCCAGGCTCACTCTAGCAATGATTCAGGGATGGTTCTTACGAGGCAAACGAATTTTTAGCAAGCAAAGTAAAAAAGCTGCTGTTTTCACACGTGGAGAAATTTGCAAATCGCGGTAAAATTCGCGAGTGCGTTTTTCGCGATTGCGGCAAACGTATAGGAATGCGGTTCTAGGTTCATTGAAAAGCCAAGGTTCCCAGCTTTCAGAGGAAAGTTACTGCAACTCTCTAAGACAAACGGTCACGGAGATATGAGCGATATGGTAAAGGTCGTATTTCAGATTTGAAATTTTAAAGTTGAAAAAGACAAGTGACAGCTAGCAACTAGAAAATGACAGGTGACAGCTTTGCAAATGACAGGTGACAGTTAGGAGGCAGTTCTGGTTAGATTAAAATAGATTGAATTATATTATTTTAACTAAGAGATTGGTTCTGCACAGTTCTGCTAGGTAATCACAATATATTTAGAAATAGAATGGGCCTCGCCATGGATCTGGTCAGGTTTTCTTCACTCGCCACGGACGGTCACTGCGCACAGCGTCTGGGTCAGCTCTCTAGTTCTGCGAACAGCGGTCTGGGTCAGCTCTGCTCTGCCTCTGGTTCTGCGAACTGCTCTGCTTTCTCTGGGTACAGCACTGCTTCTGGATCTTTCTGCACAGCTTTCTCTGGACCCAGCGCTGATCTGCACGGCTCCTGGAAGTTGCTATCGCTGTTAGGTTTGCTGGATGCTGAGGCCCACTGAGAAGAGTTCTCAGTTTGTGGGTTTAGGCCCTTGCTTTGAGTTCTGAATCAAGTTCTTTGGAGTTTTAAAGTCTAAGTGTTGAATCTAGTATCTTCTGGATGTTGTGTGGTCCAGCAGAGCGCGTTGCAGCAACTGGAATTGAATGTCCCTATCTGTCCTGACTGTCTGCTTTTATGTGTTTTGAAAGTGGGTGTGTGTGCAGCATCACTAGGCCCTACCCCTCTCCACTTGTCATTGGCCACTTCATCCTCTTCCCCTTGATTGGGGGAATGAAATGAAGTGTCATCATGATGAGGTATGTTTATGGTACAGAGAACCCACCCCTGTCAAATTACACACAATCTATATTTTGACCCAAAAGACATATTTGCACAGGTACACATTTGTTTAAAATTACATGCACCCATCACATATCACAGGAGGTATACCCTGTCCAAATCTGCTCTTCTTGGGAGCTTGCATTCAGAAATGGCAACATTTGCACTTTTTAACTGGTTTCGTAATATCGGACATTACCCCAAATTTATACGCATGTGCGCAAGGAGTATGGACATTACTTGATGAAGTGTCAGATTTTTAACATGCATACATTTTAAGTAATACCCTCTTAACTGATAGCTTGCCCCCAGATCATACCACCGGTTCTAAAAACCTCTTAAAATGTGGGCAGAAAAATCTTATGGTATCATTTAAATAATTTTCACAAGTCCGCTCTATGAATGATCCATCTTTTTAGAGTTATGTTCTGGCCCCAAAGGGGTGTGGTTTCCCCCCAGCACAAGGTTGAATTTCTGGTTTTTCCAGTTCTGCCAGGCCAGCTTGCTCTCACAGGCAGTGCTCCTCCCCTTTCCTTCCAGGAGGAAGCCACTTTTACGGCCCCCATAATAAAACATTTGCCTGAGTCAGGACAGGGCTTTGTTCAATTTCCTGCAGAGCCCAGGTAATTCAATCAGGGAATTGTCATATCCCTTTTGATGGGAGCAGCAAAAGGCAGATAGGCCTGGGAACACAGCTGTTGTGCAAGTCTCATCTCCTGTCGGGGGTAGCTGGTGGGCAGAATTCAGTTCCTTAAGCCAGGCCCCAGCTAATGTCACTTTTAGTTACCCAGTTTTCTGCATTCAAATAAAATTAACCATTTTTACATATGCAGCTAGAATGCTGATTCTAAGTTTAAAACTATGACATTTAAACAATTGCAACCTATGTGACACTCAAAAGTAGGTCACTCATTTCTTTTAAAGATTTAGATTTTTAGTGTCTTTCAGTCCAAATTTACTTAAACTGTTGAAATCCACAGCTCAGCCAGTCTTGTTATAAACCTTCAAGTCACTTCAGAATCTAACTTTACATTGTATCCACCCCTCAGTACGTCTTTCTTTGGCCTGCTTTGGGTTCATTTATTCAGTTTTCCACAAAAAAAAAAAAGTCTGGTGTTGTTTTAAAACGCCGGCTTTCTGATAGTGGTGAGTACTGGTAATGCACCCATTTTTGGGATTTAAGAAAATGAATTCCCCACAATTCTAGGTTGCTTTTGGCAATCAGCATTGCCATTCCCAATGGTTTCAGACTACGGTGTGAGTAGTCCAATGGTGGTTTTAGGCAGTGTCCTTCTGTGCCCATAACATCGGCAAAAAGAGTGGCAGCCTATTCTTCATGCATTTCCCTGTACATTTTCTGGGAAGCTCTGGCCATCATGATGTTTTCCATGTCAGTACTGCACAGTTTTGAGGTAGGGCTCGGATGCATGGGTAAAAACATCCCACACAACCCCACAGCAACTCCAGCCAAGTCTTCACTGAAGCTCTGCAAAATGTCCACTCACTCTCCTTCTCCCCGAGCTGCTTCAAGAAACCTCTGTCACAACCCTTAAAATGACGTGTACCCAATCAAAGTCCATCATGTCATACCCTCCTTCTTTAAACAATAGCTCACTTTTACAGTAGGCAACTCTATCAACTAATTTCCTGCTATTGCATCCTGCAAAGACTGTGGCAGGGCAAAGAGAGAGTAAAAAGAAATTCTCTGAATGCGCGTTTAAAATGACTCTCAGCCTGCCTCATTTTGCACATGGAGAACACATTATAATATGAATGAGTTAAAATCGTGTTAGTATTTGTTAGTTAGGTTAAATAATTAAGTATCTAATGTGTCTCCATGAGTGAGACATTTCAATTGAGAAGAAAAAAAAATGTGCGCTTTTAAATGTGAAAACAAAATGGTTTGTTTTTAACATATGTAGCCTGTCTTCATTTACACGTCCATATGTTACATTGGGAACACATGGCTTGCTGTACCGCATTATAGCAATACATTGATCCCATGCAGTGGCGCTGCACTCCAAAAACACGCTAAATAATACTACAGACCCTGCTTTGCAGCAGGCGGACCACTATTCTTACTCCCACTCACAACAGACTTATCCCACTAGGTTTTTGGGTCTTCGGAGAGGAAGGGATTGCTTTTGGGACTCCTCAGCTTTCTGAGAGGCCCCTTTTCTTTGTCCTTGTCCTTCCCAATGGAGTCCTTAGCGGAGACCCACTTGTCAGCCAACCTAGCCAGCTTTAAGGAGTCCAAAATGTTTTGGTCAGCAACATACTGACGCAGCACTGGTGAACAGGCTTCCGCAAAATGCTCAAAAAACAGGAGGTGAGACAATTCAACAAACTTTTTCACTTTGTAACCATCAATCCACCCCATCATGTTCATGTGCGCAGCACTCACCCAGTGAACCCAAGACACATTCTCTCGTTTCTTAAAATGCCTGAACCGTTTAAGATATTGTGTAGGTGTTTTGCCAAACATGGCGATTAAAGCAGACTTCATGCACTCATACTGACCCCTTTCTTCCACACTCAGCTTCAGAAGACAGTCATATCCAGTTTGAGGCACTCTGCTTAACAACACTTAGCCCAATCTCTCTTATCAACATTGTGAATTGCACAAGCCATTTCAAATGCTTCAATCCATTGGAGGATATGAAAACCCTCTGCATACACACCAACCAAATCTTTCATAAACTTGTTTGCTGGGGACCTGACACTCTCAACTGGTTTTGCTGAAGTCTCCACTCAAGCTTTCTCTAACTGGATTTGATGACCTTCAGTGTCCCGGTTCTTGAGCTCAAGGTCCTTATCTTTGAGTTCAAGATCCCTATCTTTTAGCTTAAGCTCCCGGTTCTTGAGCTCCACTTGCTGTGCCAACTCCTCTTTCTTAAGCTCAGCATCTAGTTCCAACTTGCGATATTCAAAGGCTATCCTCATCCTCCATAACTCAAGCTCTAAAAAACTGCTGGGGTTCGGAACAGAGGCAGCAGGAATGGCGGCATTCCCAGAATCAGTTTCGGCAACAACCCCCGGGGTAGAGTCCTCATTGGTTGCATCCCCCCCTTCAAGAGTTTCACAATCGATCTGGTAGTCCACCAGAGCAGCTACTAGCTCAGCCCTAGACTTATCCACACAGTCTAATTCACTGGCTTCATAAGCACTCTGGAGAGCCTCGAAGCAGTTAATTTACCATTCGCAATAGATTCCATTGCTTGTAATGCAGTTATCTTGTACACGACTAAACCTTAATTTAACAAAGTGCAGATATCCTTCGTAAGTGGCACGGTTATACACTAAGTCTTAAAACCATAAGCATCCCACCGCTGCCACCAGCTGTAAAGGCTGGAGGGGGGGTCTGCACTTCCGGTCTCTATATGGTAGAGGGAAGGCACAGAGACCCCTGCCAAGATTCTCTATTATTGGTATTGTAGTCGAGCAATCAAGGCCTAGCTTCTCGGGAGGTGATGCAAGCTGGTTCTTAAGTACAGTGTAGTCCCCGAGCACCCACGAAGGAATGTCCACACACTGTATCGGTTAAAACACAGTCTTTATATAATTAATATTTAAGGTCATATACACAATCACGATAACTCACTTTGTACTCCGAAAATCAACAATGGTAAATATGTACAATTCTAAAGTGGTACCACTAACGTTATTAGATCTTATTCAAGTGCATACGGTCAGAATGACACACCGATCAAAATAAAGAGGAAACCAGCAGTAGAGAGAGGAAGGAAAACAAGATGGTTGAGCAATAGGCAGAATACTGGTAACTACCGTTAAACACAGCTCTGTGTGGCGATCCCCCCACCTGGGCAACCTGTAGAAGAAAGATACAAGCCCAGTCCATACATTGTTCACCCTTAGACGTCCCAATAGTTCTGCAACCCCAAAGTACCTTGGTGTTGTAGCGTTCCGCGCCAGGGAAATCGACAACCCTTTTTGAGTGTCCTCCCTTTCAGGCATGAGTCACGGGTCGTCGAACGTCTGACGGAGAACAGGTCGAGCTACGACGGTGAAGTGGCCACGTCGTTCTTAGCGGTGCTCGTTGACGGGGAAGCGTAAACGTCCTGCAAGGAAGAGGCTTGCGGGGCACCTCGGTGTCGATAGTTCTGGGCCGCAAAGAGTTGAAGAACTGTGGCCCTGCAAGGGCGTCGAGTCGTCGGCATCTATGTGGTCTTTGGGTGGCAGGAAACCCACCGGTGGATGCTCCTAGGCACGTCGACGGTCAGGCCTTCTCCAGCAGGATACAGCGGCGACGATGCGGACGAGAGCGTCCTTGGATCAATGAAGTTTCTTAGGCAACGGGAGCACGGTGGCTCCAGATGGCGACGGCGGTCGACGACAGTGTCGGACAACAGTCCGGGCGCTTCTTCTTGGAGTTCCGCAGCAGTCCCCGTATCGGGTCGGCAGCCTGTCGAAGGTCTGTCTACCAGGGAGCTTAGGCAAAGATCAGCTGTGCACGATGGTCCCTCGTAGCTCGGGAAGAGGGCGCCTTACCAGGTCCTCTCTGGGTCAGTTCTTGAAGCACAGCAGCTTTCAGATTGCGAAGGATAGCAACAGCAATTCTTCTCGTCCATCAGGGCTCAAGGTTAAGCTTCACTCCAGTTACTCGTCGTAGTGGACTTCAGCTTCTGAACACGATTCCTAGCAGTGAGAGGTCCCCAGATATACTGTTGATCTCCCATTTATTCCGCTGGGTCATACTCAAGCATCCAATCACGACTACGGGCATTCAGGCAGGCAGGCAGCCAATCAGGCACACAAGGTATTCAGGTCATTCACTTCTCTCCAGACACTCACAACAAGTTATGTGTATTGGGACAAGTACCGAGCCATTCAATACTCCAAGCTGCATTCATACTGGTTTCGGCAGGGCTGTCTCAACCATTGTGTCAAACAGCAGATACTAGACAGTCGCAACATAGAATGTATATTCGTCACACACTCGATTCACCCAGGTCCCACCCACAGGCGTACCCACAACATACGGTCGTTGAGAAGGCTCCAGCCAGTCTGGTCGGCACTTCCCCACACTACCATATACGGAACTTCCACCCAACAGCCAGTCAGGGGGAAGGGACAGAGGCAGGGCTTCCCAGGACTTCGGGAAGATCAGGGTAACAGGTGATGGAAGGCAAGAGGCCAGGGGGGGCATTTTGTCTCCATCAGGAATCTACCGATTCCAATGACAGGGCCAAAATGGAGGATGCTCAGGGCACCAGTCATTTCAGCACAGAGCTGCCACCAGCCCGTACCGTGCTCTGTGGGTCACACACATGTGCCCAAAAACATACACTTTGGGCACAGGGTTGTACCCGTACCCATGGGTGCCATAAGGGTATCCTATGGCTCTGTTCACCAAACCAAAAGAGAGAGAGCTGCACCGCCAGGAGTCCCACCTGAACTGATGCGTGGAAAACATGACAGAATACACGATAAAAAGCAGTAAAGGACAAGGATACGGAGGCCCTGTCCCTCTGATGCATTTCCAGCGTCACAAGGGCATTGGCATTAACTGTGATTGCCAGTAGACCCACCATCACAGGTATTTCTGCAGGTATTCTGCCAGCTGGCTCAACTGACGTACCAACCAATTATTTAATCATTTTTGCCCTTGTGCACTGTTCTTTAACACACGGATGAGGAGTCATAAACGAGATTCCCTCATTCACACACTATCAGCCATCAAGCTCATGGAGGGATGCCTACATTTTAATGTGTACCTGTGGAAGTGGCAAAATCAAAGATCGGCCCGTGCAAAATATAATGTGCACATGTTAACAAATGCAGGCCATGATTAGGTTTTAATACTTTGTTTAGATTTTATGATACTGTTACGAGTTGCATGTCCGCCTTTAAGTCTTGCACCATATACTTTTCAAACAAAACCTATAATTATGGATTTGTGTTAATGAACTGTTCATAAAGTGCTGTCTTTGTTTTCCAGAAAAATGCCCATTGCCAAATATGGAACACCTCATCATTTCAGATGTCAGTAAAAAAAATGACTATGCAGTTAATGAACATATTAATGTGAGCTGCAGTGAAGGATATGCGCCAACAGTCTCCTTGATTACATGTGTTCAAAAAAGTGATGACGCTACCAGTGGCTGGAGTCCAGCGGTTCAGTGCATTGGTGAGTATTCAAGACTAATTCACTGTAAAACATATTATATTATAAAGTGATCAGAACAGTTGAGTGAGGGAGTGAGAAATGAGCAAAAGGGTTCTGGCAGGTCTTGTCTCATGTTTGGTGTCCGTGTGACCCAATATGCATTCTTTTTTTGACTCTTAATGTTTTTGTGACTTGGCATTGATCTTATTGCAAGTATTTCAATTGTTCAAGACTTTTCTCATTCGATGCAGCCTGTGTGGCGAAATATTCATAATGTATTCCACTCTCAATGTTTCTGTGACTTGGCCTACTTCAAACTTTGTGCTTCAAATGTTTAAGCCGTTTCTCTTGAACAGTACTTTCCTAATGTGGCAACATTCATCTTTTGTCCGATTGTCTACGACTGCCTGGTTCTGAATCTCAACACTTACATTGTTCAAGTGTTCGCTCAAGGGCAGCAGATATGGTTATGCATCATTCTCCACACAAGTCCTTTTTTGTCCGTCACCACGGTATATGCATTGGCTGCCACAAGTGCCCTTGGTTTCTCTGCTCTAGATACAGGCCTCATTGGCACAATTGCTTTGTGCGTGTCTTTTCAGTTCCCTGTTTTCTTCGATTGCTCCTTTCACTAGTAGTGTGTGCTTCACATTGCCCACCAGGCTCTGTGCGGATCTGTCATTTGCCTGACCCTTCTACTTTTGTCAACTTCCTTCACCACTGATAGACTCTAGCTAGATGTTCACCTCCTCTCCCCTTCTCTCACCTTCATGATGCAGTTTACAATAGATAGGCCGTATTTGCAATCCTTGAGAGGAGTATACAGGAATCTATTGAAGACAAAAAAGAAAGCTTTTTTGGCCAACAAGTGGGACGCATTGGTTCTAGGTCATTTGGTCAAATCTAAATGGTCAACAGGACAAATGGTCGACACCAAAAGGTCGACAGGTCAAATGGTCGCATTTGTTTTTTCCACTTTTGTTTTTTTTTTGGGGGGGGCCCCCCCATCCCCCCTTTTTTTTTGCTAAAAACCCCTTTTTTCCCTAAACGAAAACCTAAACAAATATATATATATAAATAAAAAAAAAATTCGACCATTTGACCTGTCGACCAAATTGTGTCGACCATTTGTCTGTCGGCCATTTGTCTGTCGACCATTTGACTAGACACCGGACGCATTGGGGGGGTCCCCCCATCCCCCCTTTTTTTTTGCTAAAAACCCCTTTTTTCCCTAAACGAAAACCTAAACAAATATATATATATAAATAAAAAAAAAATTCGACCATTTGACCTGTCGACCAAATTGTGTCGACCATTTGTCTGTCGGCCATTTGTCTGTCGACCATTTGACTAGACACCGGACGCATTGCTAGGGGCGGCCAGTACTGGTGACCTTTGTGGATTCTGGAGCATTATGTCTGATAAGGAGAGACCTAGATACCAGCAGAGGAACGGAACGAGAAGATTGTGTAGTTTAAACGTGACACGAATGGTAAGAAAAAACAAGTGCTGGCCAAGCATCAGTATGTACGACATGCAGCGGGCCCGGAACCAGTGATGTTCTAACCTGCAGTTACGAAACCAGGGGGTGTCATATGCACCAGAAGAAGAGGGCTGCTAGCGCATTAATGGTGTTTTTTACCTTACTTTTCAGTGGAATCAATTGTGAGAATGTGGGGCTGAATAACCCCGCTCCACGAAGTCGCATTGGTCCAGCGGCAAGTGGTTGTTGTGGCATGGTCGAATGGAAGGAGAGCTGCAGTCTTGAAGCATCTACTCGAGCCTTGTGGATTGGGTGGTAACCAGGTTTGGTGGTCGAAGATTGACGGCGGTTGATCTAGTACCAAGATGCGCAGACGAGTACATTTGATGCAAAGGCTCGGTGGTTATGGTTCAGGGAACACCAGCATCGAGTCAGTTGACTCACAGTAGTGGTGATGAAGATGCTGGTGTTTCAGACAGCGACTGAGGCAAGGGAAGATAGCAGTACTTTGTAGTTTGAACCAAGGTAACAATGCACATTTACCAGTGCAGTGCAGCGGCAAACGAGGTCGAAGAACGGACAGCGGTTCGGAGAATGGACACCAAAGGACAGCATCAATGGGTCCTGCTGGATTGCTCAGTGGCATGGTGCCATGGAATCTAAGTTTGGCGCATGTCGTTGTTGACAACAGCGATCTCAGCTGTTCTGGCTTCCAAGTGCTGTGAGTCTGACTCCAGTGTCTGAAGGGCCAATGTCAGCTGTTCGTAGGCTCCCAAATACGGGCGATGCTAGCCCGCACCTTCAGGGGACCAACAGCACGGTGACACTCTAGGTACAGGGTCGCTTGCAGAGAGGCAGACATCTGGTCCAGCAGCAGTGTTCACCCCCAATGGTCCCTGGAGATGGTTAGGGACTAGATCTTGCTTCTGTCTTTGTAACCTCTGCCTTCACCCCACAACTGGAGGACTTTAGAAAGGACTGCCCTCAGCAGGGTCCACCAAAATCTTCTGGCTGTTTCAAGATGAGTCCAGATGATTCAAAGAGGTGGTGGGAGCCCCCTTAATTATAGGCAAAAGTCCCCAGGTGATTGTACTGAAGCTAGTCTGCTTTAGGGGTCTACTCATGTGCTCTTGAAATGCCTGGATTTTTCCCTTATGATGTCACATTAAAGTGCTTTAGCTCCAGTCCAGAGGAAGCGGAGGGGACTGGAAAGAGAAGGAGAGGCAGAGGAATCAAGATGGAGTCCCCTACCAAAAACTGTACAGACCCATCTCTGGCTACCCTAGATCCGCCCCCTTCCTTTCTCAATAGGATTAAAGGGCCTTTAGAAATGCAGCACCCTGGTGTGAGGCCTGTCTCTCTGTGAATGGGTGTGCTTCGTGGTTTCAACTTCCATGCCAGCATCCTGTAGAGCGGCTGTCCTGGGAGAAAGGGTGTTACCTACCCTTACAAATGGACAAAGAGAAGCAATCCAGCAAGTCTAGTCCTGTCAGTAGACAGGGGCGGGCCTTGTCTGGAAGTAATACGCATAATCCTTTCACAGCTGAACTAGGCCCACAGCTTACACATGTGCAAAATCTTTTTTAATGTGGCTGGGATAACTCTGAAAGATGCAGGCCACTATTCTCTAATTCAGGTATGGCTTATTTTTACAGTTTTTTGTACCACCAGGACACCATCTTCAAGGTTATATCGGTTTTGGGACAGGGGTGCAGATTCTAAATGCAGCCCCTGTGCTGCAGACACTGCGGCTGCCAAGAGAGCACCTCTGGTCTCTGAACCTGCTCAGTGCCACTGGTAGAGCAGGTGCTGTGAATCAGGATACTGATCCTGCACAGCACAAGTACACACCATGCTTTTAGCATGAAATTTAGGAATGGGGAATCTGATTAGCAGATTTACCTTTCAGAGGTGGAATTACCTGCATCACTTTATTATTTAATGAATAATAAACAAGCAAGGGCTTTCACACCCTTGCCAGATGACAATTCATTAACTCTTCTATCCCTCACTCCTGAGCGAGTGGAATTGCTCAATGTAGATATCTCTTAGGAAGAAATGGTGCAGGCTATCAATGCCTTGAAGCTCAGGGCATGGGTGGTTTCTAGGCAAGCTTTTCTTAAACGTACTCACATACTCAGCTTAACTCATGACATGAACAATGCAATGCTGTGCTATTTAGAGACAAGGCCGAGTAACTCCAATGATGGGAGAATGATGTGAAAACAGTAATACATAAAGAGGGCAAAATAGCTGATAGCAGAACTTAACATAGATGTTAAAAATCTATGCTGAAGTCATTGCCCAAAGGCTAAAAACAATACTCAAGTATTATAGGAGTTGAAAAAGTAGACTTTGTGGCAAATAGACAAGCAGCGGATAACGGCAGGAAGATCATTAACCTGATAGATATAGCAGATGATAAAAGGATTCCAGCTATTTTAGTGACATTGGATGCAGAGAAGGCATTCAACCGCACAGAATGGCCCTTTCGTAAGGCAGTGATGGAATTATTTAATCTGGGCAAGTATTTTAACAACGGAGGTAACAGTGTTATATTCTGCCTCATCCAGTAAGGTGATGGTTCCCTCTCCGATAAATATATCACCTCTAGAAGAACGAGACAGGGTTACCCACTGTCTCATTTACTTTTTGCGCTTGTTGTAAAATCCCTAGCAGTTAAAATTAAATCAGAAACAATGATAGAGGACATCTCCTGTGCAGATATTGCTGATCCAATAATGCTTTATTACTGATGCCATTATATTATCATGGTAACACCAAGCACTTCACTGCCTCCTCTTCTCCAAATCCTAGAAACGTTCCACTTTAAAATCAATGTGATGTAAGGAACCAGGAGTGAGACTCAGACACAAGAGCATTGAGGCGGTTGTTAAAGACTTTTTTTAAAATAAAAAGAGCGTTGCAGGAAATCCTATCTTGCCCTATCTCTAAGAGGGGTTTCTCTGCCTACACGAAACTAAAGGGTGTCTGTGTCAGAATGTCCAAAGTAAAGTAATCTGTCCTGTGTCAAAATCCTAAACTGACCCTTACATGGTAAACTCAAGATAAAGTGAAAAGAGATATATGCCCTCATTGCAGGTCCGGCGGTAACCGTGACGGAAAAACTGGCAGGTAGCCGCCAAACCTGCAATGAATTACCGCCGCCTGACTGGCGGGAATCACCTTGGCATTAGAGCCCTGGTGGTCTGGTAAGTCAGGCGGCAGTAATTGTTAGTCCCCATTCCCATTTGAGTCTGATTGGACTAACTTTGCCAGTGTTTCAGTGAAAGTCTGCGGGCAGGTGCCATTCCGCCCGCCAGGGCAGACCTGGCGGTCGGAAAGGCAACCCGCTTGCAGACTCGTAGTTTGCCGGTCTGAAAACAACAGTGCCGGTAAGCTTACCGGCACCATTGTTTCCAGACCGACAAACTTGTAAAGAGAGCCGCAGTCTTTCAACTGGTTGTCTGCAGCTCTTTTCCAAAGTTCTAAAATAAAGTTCCAAAAGGTGCAAAAATAAATAAACAATCAAAGTTCCGCAATCCTCATGAGATGTCTCCCTTCCCCTGAGTTTCCCAGGCTCATTATAATTCACAGTTCCAGAGGGTATGGTTGTTCCCCTAATCTCTCTCTAACTTTCACATTCTACAATGCCAAGAAGTTATTCCTCTTTTCTTGGCCCCTAGGAAAAGTTCACAAGTTTCCAATCACTAGGGATTGCTTCAAGTTTAGGTCCCTAGATTCCACACACTCAAGAGGTTGCCTCCCCGCTTCAACTTGCTTCCTCTCGGTTTCCTGACCCGCGTCGGGAGTGGTCGTTCTACATGCTTCTTGCTGCTTGATGTTTTTAAACGTCCCGGCACTTATCGGATCCATCCAACAACTAGAGCGCGTCTCTCGTTTCATGGGTTCACTGCTCTGCATTGTTCTAGTGCTCTTCCTCAGCTGTCCTTTTACTACATTGGTATGCAAGAATCTTATTGTCAGTGCGGATTGTACGTTCTAGTTTTAGATTACATATTACATTAGGCCATACGGGATTGGGAATTCAAGGGGTTGGTCTCATGTTCCAGCTAATGAGTCCACCTCTCTCCCATGAGGGTTGTCTCCCTCATATGACACACTTTGAGATATGCATTGACTGATTGGACTATCTATATTGGACATCCACTCGCCCACTCAGTGGGTACTGTTTACATTCAGCATATTTATGCCATATTTGCAGTTTATATTTAATTGCCAATCTGTATTTTGCTTGCTTTGAGAAATGTACAGTTTCATGTCTGTACACCATGTTGGGCTTGTGCCGTCAGCCAGATATGCCAGTATTACAACATTGGAAAGCTAAATGTATTGACATTTTATGTTCAACATCCAATGTTTGCACCATGCACTTTATATTGTGTCATTTTTAAGTGTGCATTTTAGCAATTGGTGTTTTTGTAGAATATTGTATTACCTGTTCTATCTTGTGTATTTGCACATCCTATGTACTTAGCACTTTTCTGAAGATAATGCAGTTGCATTGGACTGCATTAAGCACTTTGATAATATGGGTATTCTACATTTTGTACTGTATTGCTATTTTGCACAATTTTTCGTACTGCTGGTTTGTAACAGCATGAAGATTGGTTTTTGAAATGTATATTATGGTTTTCAGATGAGGCATGTCCATACCATAAATTGAATGGTAAGATTCACAGACATGCTCTGTTGACAATTGGAATGTATGCACTCTTTACTTTATACCTTGATTTCACAGAATCTTAACTTATGTATTTTGACCTTTCGCTGTGTTTTGCATACATTGCACACATCTAGCCAATTTGCACATTGCGGGAACTATGCAGTTTTAATACTTGTTCTAAAACTGGTTGTGCATTTCAATTGTGATGCACTGCTTGTGTGGTAGGGGTAGAGACCTTTACTTTTCATGGCCACTAGTTCCTTTGATTTGTACTCCCAACTATATACTAAAACATAATGCCGCCATGTTCACAAATTAGAATGGTATATCAGTTAGAAACTAGTGAACATTCGGTATTGTAGATATAAGCAAATATATAGTACATATATGGAAAAGTCAAGATAGACCAGTGTGAGGTGTTGGTAATTACTCCTCATGTGTTGATGGTTCAATGGGCTGATTTTCTATTTCATTTTCATTTAAGTTAAATGTTATGCAATCCTCTTGATGACAGCACACTGTCTCGCTTGAATCATAAGGGTACACAGAATGAATTTTAAATATTCCTTTTGGCTGAGAGTCCAGGTATTCTGGCAATTCACCCTTAGCAACTACATACTTTTCAGGGATATTTCCAATCACCATGTTATTTAGATCTGCTGTGTAATGTGATTTTTGTATGGCCATTCCTAATGGGGAGTTTTCCTCTAAATGAATATCCTGACAACCTTTATTGTTCACCATCATTTTTACAGACCCTTCCCCCACATCTATCAATGTAATGTATTCATAATCCAGGCCTTGCTGTTTTATGGATTCATTCAGACACACAAATGCATCAGAATCTTTCATCTGCTGTCCATTTTTGCATTTCAGTGTTATTGCAAACTGCTTTGTGAATGCAGGGATAATAGTATCTTTCCTCATTTGTAATTCAATTGCATAAGGGACCAGCTGTGCACAATGATAAGCCCTTCTTTTGTCTTCAAATTCAGGCGCCGGCCCACCTAGGCGTGACCATATCTTTTGATTAACGAAATCTAACACCATACACATTCTGTGCATGATGTCATTGCCCATGTAAAAGTCATTTTGTGTTCCACTCACTATCCAAACATTATGGTAAATTGTTTTTTGTCCAATGCTAATTTTCAGCATGCATCTACCTGCAATTCGGTTTTCAAAGTCTGGACCATCCAAACCAGAGACATACTGGTTTTTAATCCTAAATTTCGGGATCTCCTCCCTTTCCATTATTTTTTGCAACAATTTCTCATTAATGAAGCTCCTTTCCTGTTCAAGCGCTAAAGTGGCTTTTATTGTTTTAAAACAGTCACTTATACCAACATGAACCCATGGTTGCTCATCTTCCATGTTTATTTCAGCAAGAGTGGTAATGTGTTTTTCTGAACCTGCTCTAGGAGCAGTATTCTGTTTGCATGTCTTCTCTTTTAAATAAAAACGTAAGGTGTGCTCATCTATGGCAGTTTGCCATTCTTTCCTTGGGTCTAAGTATATTTGTACAGGTCATTTTTCATTTTCACTCTGCATTTTGTCTTGACACATTAATATAACAGTGACGCTAGGTATGCAACTATTCTGGAGATGCACCTCCACTGCATCATTTGTTTGGCAACGGTGTGACATTCATTTATATTGCTGTTTTGTGATTTTAGTTTTTTAGGTCTCAATGGTTTTTTGATTAAGGACCACAGTACCCCATTCACCCCATCTATGAGAGGAGACAACCTTTTCAGGCAATCCGTTCCCATCAGAAATGGAATTTCACAAATGGATGCGACCAATACCTCCTGTTTCATTCTGTGTTTACCTATCTTTATGTCAACCTCGGTGACGCCTATAATAGGCACCTCCTCCCCGTTAAAATTATTCACTGGACCTTGATTTTCCTTCACTGTGATCTGATTCTGCGGGGATCTCTCTTCATTGATACTCTTTACTAATTGTTTAGACATAATTGTGGCCTGTGCGCCAGAGTCAATCATTGCAAATGTATGGCATTTTTCTTCTACAGTGATGGGAGCATAATACCTGCCTTCAATTTCCTCTAACACACATAAGAAATGCGAATTCTTACTGATTTCAGGGCTCACCTTTCTCAGGCCTTTTTCACTTTTGGCTGAGCACATTGGTAAATGGAAAGACATTTTTCCCTCCTTTTGCCCATTCCTGTGTGAGAGACTTTATTCATTTCTTTCTACAACCCTCCAACTGAACATGTGTAACAACATCACTTGGCAATTTGTCATTGTCTAATTCTGTGCATTTGTGATTATTCAGTATGGTACCAGCCCTTTTAACCTCTTCAGAAATATGTGGTTCAAAGAATTCTTCAGGTGATTGACCTGTACCCTCCTTTTGAGCATTTCTTTTTCCTGCCTGTGTTTGGTCATTGTTTTGCTTTCCCAGGGAAGGATTTATAGCATCGTCACTTACTCCCGGTTCACTGGTATTCCCCATGCATGAGTCATTTTTCTTAAATCTGTCTCTTTGTTCTTTTGGATCTTCAGGTTTTCCTATTTAATTTGTACAAATCTCCAATGTTTGATTTAGTTCTAGGTTAAACCGTACCTCTCTTTTAGAAGTATTTGCATTTTCTGTTACATGTTCATTTACTGGTATTTTCATTTTTAAATCATTAGGCATCTCAGAGTCATTATGCAAAATTACATCAGAGCAATCTGCCTTTTTGGCACTGCAGGTATCATAAGTACTTAGTCACTTTTCAGAAGTCCCCCGGTCATTGCTATGGCCTTCTGCCCCCTCCTTTGGTGACTGTTTTTGTGCTGTACAGAGCTTTCCTATTTGCTCAGCTAACATTTTCACTTGGGCCTCGAGGCACTGGAACCTTTCCATCTCTCTAGAATCCTCTCTCTATGGCCTAGGTCGATATTGGTTGTTTTCCCCCTGATTGGATCTATTCTGATGCCTCTCAGGGGAATGGTTTCTATTGGGATGGTTCCTGAACTCTTGATTCATTTGTGGAGGGGATTGGGGTGCACCCATCCTTTGGTTGTAGTCCCCTGGTGGGGAATCATTGTACTGACGTGGAGTGAAGATTATGCTCTGCCTCATGTCCTGTCTCTCATGTTGTGGGTACGGACCTCTGTGTTGATTCCCATTATCAGCAAATCGATCCACATATCGGGGTCTATCCTGATTACCATATATCATGGTATTGGGATCAAATCTGCTTTGTGTCCCCAATGTCTGATAAGGACCATCATCTCTTTGATCCTGATTTTGTCTCTGGTTATTGTTCATACCTGACATATCAGGTCGATAGTCTGCCCGGGGCCTATCTCCTAAGTACCTGGGGCTGATGTAGCTCTCCTTATTACTAGGATCATGTGATTGAAACATTGGTGCAGGGTGTGACGCCCTTTGTTGATTACCCCTTTGTTCAGGTGCCAAATTATTTTTACTTGGAATTTGAGCAGACTCAAGGGACATTTTGGCTGACCTGATTTCCATTACTGTTGCTGAGGGTTCTTTAGATTTAGGTCTAGTATCTTTCATTTTATCACTTTCTTTACCCTGACAATAGAGTACCTCATACAGTTTTGTGCTTTGGTGCACAATCCATTCCAGGGATTTGTCATGGTCAAATTCACGGACCAATTGGGATATGATGTCTTTCTGTAGCCCATAGAAGTAGGCAGTTTTAAACTCATTGGAATTGGGGTCAAAAGATACATCAAAGTGAGAAAATGCTCTTTTTAAGTCTTGTAAAAACTGGCGAGGGGATGTATTAGGCCCAACAGTGATTGTGTAAGCGACTTTCTTTGCCTCCTGCAATGACTGGAAAGGAGAAAAATGACGCCTAATCTCTTTTTCAAACTCTGCCCATGTCATATTCTGCTGTTCATTCAATCCTCTTATGATACTGGCCGTCGGGGCATCTAAAGTTAAATTAACATATTGCCTGTACTGTTCCTTAGGTATCTGGAGTGCTTTAAACATGTCATGAACCACTTCTAAGTGATCCTCTATGCAGCATTCCCCTCCTTTTCTTTTTTAAATGGTTTGATCAGGGCTTTAATGGATTTCATTATCTTTATGGGGCTGCTTGTTGCAATGCATGGAATTGCACTACTAGGTGACTCAACCCTGGTTCCAGGTGTATGGGATTGGTGGCGGCCCCCAATGGGAGTATCAAATCCCCCAAGGGCGCTGCAACCAAGTTCAGTTACCGGCCCATTCACTGGGGCACTAGCTCTTTGGGTAGAAATAGAATTCACCTCAACTCCATTGAATGTGGTACCCTGCCGCCTCTCCTGGGACATGGGAATGCACATTTGCTGTTCCAAGTCCTTACACTTTTTAAGGAGCCTGTCTGCTTCGTTTTGCAAATAGTTGTTTTCATCACTCATTTTATTAATTACCTCCTGCATGTCGCACATTTGCATTTGGCATTCATTAAATTCTTTATTTCTCTTGTCCCTTTCTTGAAGCATTTTAACCAATTCTTGTTCTGCATTTATGTGGTCCACCACAATGCTTTTAAGTGTACCAATACTTGCTCACTGTCTTCAAACTGTTTCTTGCTTTTGGACAATTGAATATCAAAATCTCTGCATTTTAACTGCATATCTTTTTGACATACATCCAATTCTGCTCTTAACATTTCCTCCTTCTTACTGGCCCCATCTAAGTCAGTCTTTAACCTTGTTAACCTCGTTAATTAGCTGGTTATCATTTTCCTACATTCGCAGGGACCTATTCAAAATAAACCAGATCTTGGCGCATAGCCGTATCAAACAGTCTTTCTCTGCATTTTTATCGGCTGCATTTAATAACCTTAGAAGTCAGACCTGAATTATGCTGCCTTCTGCAAAAATATTGTCTAGTTTTTCTTTCTGCACCTCACCATGAATGCGGTCATGCCATTCTGAGGTACTATTCAATGACCACGTCCCATGTGCAAATAATTTTGCCTCTAAATATTGCACTAGGTCTGAGAATGTGGCTTCCCTTTGAGACATTCTGAAATTCGTTTTTAGTGACACACTGCTATTATGAAATGGGTTCCCTTTAATGTACAGATGGTGGTGTGAGACACACTTGCCATGCCCAGTAGGTGCTCTATGATCACTTTCCCGGCCTGCAACGCACCATAAATATGTTGGGTATTTTGTGTAGATTTAGGGCCTAGCGGTATTTTCTTACCGCCAAAAACAAAAATAATTTAGCAATAATCACCCCTTGCATTTAGATGGGTTTGGTATTATAATGGTATAGTGGCTATGCATTATTTCAGTACACAAATACATTTGGTTGGTATACATTTCGTTGTGGTATAGTGATGAGCATGATTTTCGGTTCTACTTGTGGTCCCCAATATACAAAACCCCCTTTTTCTTGCTTGGTCTGTTCGTGTGATCACTAGAGAGACCTTTGGCCTACAACATACGGTCGTTGAGAAGGCTCCAGCCAGTTTGGTCGGCACTTCCCCACACTACCATATACGGAACTTCCACCCAACAGCCAGTCAGGGGGAAGGGACAGAGGAAGGGCTTCCCAGGACTTCGGGAAGATCAGGGTAACAGGTGATGGAAGGCTAGAGGCCAGGGGGGCCATTTTGTCTCCATCAGGAATCTACCGATTCCAATGACAGGGCCAAAATGGAGGACGCTCAGGGCACCAGTCATTTCAGCACGGAGCTGCCACCAGCCCGTACCGTGCTCTGTGGGTCACACACATGTGCCCAAAAACATACACTTTGGGCACAGGGTTGTACCCGTACCCATGGGTGCCATAAGGGTATCCTATGGCTCTGTTCACCAAACCAAAAGAGAGAGAGCTGCACCGCCAGGAGTCCCACCTGAACTGATGCGTGGAAAACATGACAGAGTACACGATAAAAAGCAGTAAAGGACAAGGATACGGAGGCCCTGTCCCTCTGATGCATTTCCAGCGTCACAAGGGCATTGGCATTAACTGTGATTGCCAGTAGACCCACCATCACAGGTATTTCTGCAGGTATTCTGCCAGCTGGCTCAACTGACGTACCAACCAATTATTTAATCATTTTTGCCCTTGTGCACTGTTCTTTAACACACGGATGAGGTGTCATAAACGAGATTCCCTCATTCACACACTATCAGCCATCAAGCTCATGGAGGGATGCCTACATTTTAATGTGTACCTGTGGAAGTGGCAAAATCAAAGATCGGCCCGTGCAAAATATAATGTGCACATGTTAACAAATGCAGGCCATGATTAGGTTTTAATACTTTGTTTAGATTTTATGATACTGTTACGAGTTGCATGTCCGCCTTTAAGTCTTGCACCATATACTTTTCAAACAAAACCTATAATTATGGATTTGTGTTAATGAACTGTTCATAAAGTGCTGTCTTTGTTTCCCAGAAAAATGCCCATTGCCAAATATGGAACACCTCATCATTTCAGATGTCAGTAAAAAAAATGACTATGCAGTTAATGAACATATTAATGTGAGCTGCAGTGAAGGATATGCGCCAACAGTCTCCTTGATTACATGTGTTCAAAACAGTGATGACGCTACCAGTGGCTGGAGTCCAGCAGTTCAGTGCATTGGTGAGTATTCAAGATTAATTCACTGTAAAACATATTATATTATAAAGTGATCAGAACAGATGAGTGAGGGAGTGAGAAATGAGCAAAAGGGTTCTGGCAGGTCTTGTCTCATGTTTGGTGTCCGTGTGACCCAATATGCATTCTTTTTTTGACTCTTAATGTTTTTGTGACTTGGCATTGATCTTATTGCAAGTATTTCAATTGTTCAAGACTTTTCTCATTCGATGCAGCCTCTGTGGCGAAATATTCATAATGTATTCCACTCTCAATGTTTCTGTGACTTGGCCTACTTCAAACTTTGTGCTTCAAATGTTTAAGCCGTTTCTCTTGAACAGTACTTTCCTAATGTGGCAACATTCATCTTTTGTCCGATTTTCTATGACTGCCTGGTTCTGAATCTCAACACTTACATTGTTCAAGTGTTCGCTCAAGGGCAGCAGATATGGTTATGCATCATTCTCCACACAAGTCCTTTTTTGTCCGTCACCACGGTATATGCATTGGCTGCCACAAGTGCCCTTGGTTTCTCTGCTCTAGATACAGGCCTCATTGGCACAATTGCTTTGTGCGTGTCTTTTCAGTTCCCTGTTTTCTTCGATTGCTCCTTTCACTAGTAGTGTGTGCTTCACATTGCCCACCAGGCTCTGTGCGGATCTGTCATTTGCCTGACCCTTCTACTTTTGTCAACTTCCTTCACCACTGATAGACTCTAGCTAGATGTTCACCTCCTCTCCTCTTCTCTCACCTTCATGATGCAGTTTACAATAGATAGGCCGTATTTGCAATCCTTGAGAGGAGTATACAGGAATCTATTGAAGACAAAAAAGAAAGCTTTTTTGGCCAACAAGTGGGACGCATTGGTTCTAGGTCATTTGGTCAAATCTAAATGGTCAACAGGACAAATGGTCGACACCAAAAGGTCGACAGGTCAAATGGTCGCATTTTTTTTTTCCACTTTTTTTTTTTTTTTGGGGGGGCCCCCCCCATCCCCCCTTTTTTTTGCTAAAAACCCCTTTTTTCCCTAAACGAAAACCTAAACAAATATATATATATAAATAAAAAAAAAATTCGACCATTTGACCTGTCGACCAAATTGTGTCGACCATTTGTCTGTCGGCCATTTGTCTGTCGACCATTTGACTAGACACCGGACGCATTGCTAGAGGCGGCCAGTACTGGTGACCTTTGTGGATTCTGGAGCATTATGTCTGATAAGGAGAGACCTAGATACCAGCAGAGGAACGGAACGAGAAGATTGTGTAGTTTAAACGTGACACGAATGGTAAGAAAAAACAAGTGCTGGCCAAGCATCAGTATGTACGACATGCAGCGGGCCCGGAACCAGTGATGTTCTAACCTGCAGTTACGAAACCAGGGGGTGTCATATGCACCAGAAGAAGAGGGCTGCTAGCGCATTAATGGTGTTTTTTACCTTACTTTTCAGTGGAATCAATTGTGAGAATGTGGGGCTGAATAACCCCGCTCCACGAAGTCGCATTGGTCCAGTGGCAAGTGGTTGTTGTGGCATGGTCGAATGGAAGGAGAGCTGCAGTCTTGAAGCATCTACTCGAGCCTTGTGGATTGGGTGGTAACCAGGTTTGGTGGTCGAAGATTGACGGCGGTTGATCTAGTACCAAGATGCGCAGACGAGTACATTTGATGCAAAGGCTCGGTGGTTATGGTTCAGGGAACACCAGCATCGAGTCAGTTGACTCACAGTAGTGGTGATGAAGATGCTGGTGTTTCAGACAGCGACTGAGGCAAGGGAAGATAGCAGTACTTTGTAGTTTGAACCAAGGTAACAATGCACATTTACCAGTGCAGTGCAGCGGCAAACGAGGTCGAAGAACGGACAGCGGTTCGGAGAATGGACACCAAAGGACAGCATCAATGGGTCCTGCTGGATTGCTCAGTGGCATGGTGCCATGGAATCTAAGTTTGGCGCATGTCGTTGTTGACAACAGCGATCTCAGCTGTTCTGGCTTCCAAGTGCTGTGAGTCTGACTCCAGTGTCTGAAGGGCCAATGTCAGCTGTTCGTAGGCTCCCAAATACGGGCGATGCTAGCCCGCACCTTCAGGGGACCAACAGCACGGTGACACTCTAGGTACAGGGTCGCTTGCAGAGAGGCAGACATCTGGTCCAGCAGCAGTGTTCACCCCCAATGGTCCCTGGAGATGGTTAGGGACTAGATCTTGCTTCTGTCTTTGTAACCTCTGCCTTCACCCCACAACTGGAGGACTTTAGAAAGGACTGCCCTCAGCAGGGTCCACCAAAATCTTCTGGCTGTTTCAAGATGAGTCCAGATGATTCAAAGAGGTGGTGGGAGCCCCCTTAATTATAGGCAAAAGTCCCCAGGTGATTGTACTGAAGCTAGTCTGCTTTAGGGGTCTACTCATGTGCTCTTGAAATGCCTGGATTTTGCCCTTATGATGTCACATTAAAGTGCTTTAGCTCCAGTCCAGAGGAAGCGGAGGGGACTGGAAAGAGAAGGAGAGGCAGAGGAATCAAGATGGAGTCCCCTACCAAAAACTGTACAGACCCATCTCTGGCTACCCTAGATCCGCCCCCTTCCTTTCTCAATAGGATTAAAGGGCCTTTAGAAATGCAGCACCCTGGTGTGAGGCCTGTCTCTCTGTGAATGGGTGTGCTTCGTGGTTTCAACTTCCATGCCAGCATCCTGTAGAGCGGCTGGCCTGGGAGAAAGGGTGTTACCTACCCTTACAAATGGACAAAGAGAAGCAATCCAGCAAGTCTAGTCCTGTCAGTAGACAGGGGCGGGCCTTGTCTGGAAGTAATACGCATAATCCTTTCACAGCTGAACTAGGCCCACAGCTTACACATGTGCAAAATCTTTTTTAATGTGGCTGGGATAACTCTGAAAGATGCAGGCCACTATTCTCTAATTCAGGTATGGCTTATTTTTACAGTTTTTTGTACCACCAGGACACCATCTTCAAGGTTATATCGTTTTTGGGACAGGGGTGCAGATTCTAAATGCAGCCCCTGTGCTGCAGACACTGCGGCTGCCAAGAGAGCACCTCTGGTCTCTGAACCTGCTCAGTGCCACTGGTAGAGCAGGTGCTGTGAATCAGGATACTGATCCTGCACAGCACAAGTACACACCATGCTTTTAGCATGAAATTTAGGAATGGGGAATCTGATTAGCAGATTTACCTTTCAGAGGTGGAATTACCTGCATCACTTTATTATTTAATGAATAATAAACAAGCAAGGGCTTTCACACCCTTGCCAGATGACAATTCATTAACTCTTCTATCCCTCACTCCTGAGCGAGTGGAATTGCTCAATGTAGATATCTCTTAGGAAGAAATGGTGCAGGCTATCAATGCCTTGAAGCTCAGGGCATGGGTGGTTTCTAGGCAAGCTTTTCTTAAACGTACTCACATACTCAGCTTAACTCATGACATGAACAATGCAATGCTGTGCTATTTAGAGACAAGGCCGAGTAACTCCAATGATGGGAGAATGATGTGAAAACAGTAATACATAAAGAGGGCAAAATAGCTGATAGCAGAACTTAACATAGATGTTAAAAATCTATGCTGAAGTCATTGCCCAAAGGCTAAAAACAATACTCAAGTATTATAGGAGTTGAAAAAGTAGACTTTGTGGCAAATAGACAAGCAGCGGATAACGGCAGGAAGATCATTAACCTGATAGATATAGCAGATGATAAAAGGATTCCAGCTATTTTAGTGACATTGGATGCAGAGAAGGCATTCAACCGTACAGAATGGCCCTTTCGTAAGGCAGTGATGGAATTATTTAATCTGGGCAAGTATTTTAACAACGGAGGTAACAGTGTTATAGTCTGCCTCATCCAGTAAGGTGATGGTTCCCTCTCCGATAAATATATCACCTCTAGAAGAACGAGACAGGGTTACCCACTGTCTCATATTTACTTTTTGCGCTTGTTGTAAAATCCCTAGCAGTTAAAATTAAATCAGAAACAATGATAGAGGACATCTCCTGTGCAGATATTGCTGATCCAATAATGCTTTATTACTGATGCCATTATATTATCATGGTAACACCAAGCACTTCACTGCCTCCTCTTCTCCAAATCCTAGAAACGTTCCACTTTAAAATCAATGTGATGTAAGGAACCAGGAGTGAGACTCAGACACAAGAGCATTGAGGCGGTTGTTAAAGACGTTTTTTAAAATAAAAAGAGCGTTGCAGGAAATCCTATCTTGCCCTATCTCTAAGAGGGGTTTCTCTGCCTACACGAAACTAAAGGGTGTCTGTGTCAGAATGTCCAAAGTAAAGTAATCTGTCCTGTGTCAAAATCCTAAACTGACCCTTACATGGTAAACTCAAGATAAAGTGAAAAGAGATATATGCCCTCATTGCAGGTCCGGCGGTAACCGTGACGGAAAAACTGGCAGGTAGCCGCCAAACCTGCAATGAATTACCGCCGCCTGACTGGCGGGAATCACCTTGGCATTAGAGCCCTGGTGGTCCGGTAAGTCAGGCGGCAGTAATTGTTAGTCCCCATTCCAATTTGAGTCTGATTGGACTAACGGTGCCAGTGTTTCAGTGAAAGTCTGCGGGCAGGTGCCATTCCGCCCGACAGGGCAGACCTGGCGGTCGGAAAGGCAACCCGCTTGCAGACTCGTAGTTTGCCGGTCTGAAAACAACAGTGCCGGTAAGCTTACCGGCACCATTGTTTCCAGACCGGCAAACTTGTAAAGAGAGCCGCAGTCTTTCAACTGGTTGTCTGCAGCTCTTTTCCAAAGTTCTAAAATAAAGTTCCAAAAGGTGCAAAAAGAAATAAACAATCAAAGTTCCGCAATCCTCATGAGATGTCTCCCTTCCCCTGAGTTTCCCAGGCTCATTATAATTCACAGTTCCAGAGGGTATGGTTGTTCCCCTAATCTCTCTCTAACTTTCACATTCTACAATGCCAAGAAGTTATTCCTCTTTTCTTGGCCCCTAGGAAAAGTTCACAAGTTTCCAATCACTAGGGATTGCTTCAAGTTTAGGTCCCTAGATTCCACACACTCAAGAGGTTGCCTCCCCGCTTCAACTTGCTTCCTCTCGGTTTCCTGACCCGCGTCGGGAGTGGTCGTTCTACATGCTTCTTGCTGCTTGATGTTTTTAAACGTCCCGGCACTTATCGGATCCATCCAACAACTAGAGCGCGTCTCTCGTTTCATGGGTTCACTGCTCTGCATTGTTCTAGTGCTCTTCCTCAGCTGTCCTTTTACTACATTGGTATGCAAGAATCTTATTGTCAGTGCGGATTGTACGTTCTAGTTTTATATTACATATTACATTAGGCCATACGGGATTGGGAATTCAAGGGGTTGGTCTCATGTTCCAGCTAATGAGTCCACCTCTCTCCCATGAGGGTTGTCTCCCTCATATGACACACTTTGAGATATGCATTGACTGATTGGACTATCTATATTGGACATCCACTCGCCCACTCAGTGGGTACTGTTTACATTCAGCATATTTATGCCATATTTGCAGTTTATATTTAATTGCCAATCTGTATTTTGCTTGCTTTGAGAAATGTACAGTTTCATGTCTGTACACCATGTTGGGCTTGTGCCGTCAGCCAGATATGCCAGTATTACAACATTGGAAAGCTAAATGTATTGACATTTTATGTTCAACATCTAATGTTTTCACCATGCACTTTATATTGTGTCATTTTTAAGTGTGCATTTTAGCAATTGGTGTTTTTGTAGAATATTGTATTACCTGTTCTATCTTGTGTATTTGCACATCCTATGTACTTAGCACTTTTCTGAAGATAATGCAGTTGCATTGGACTGCATTAAGCACTTTGATAATATGGGTATTCTACATTTTGTACTGTATTGCTATTTTGCACAATTTTTCGTACTGCTGGTTTGTAACAGCATGAAGATTGGTTTTTGAAATGTATATTATGGTTTTCAGATGAGGCATGTCCATACCATAAATTGAATGGTAAGATTCACAGACATGCTCTGTTGACAATTGGAATGTATGCACTCTTTACTTTATACCTTGATTTCACAGAATCTTAACTTATGTATTTTGACCTTTCGCTGTGTTTTGCATACATTGCACACATCTAGCCAATTTGCACATTGCGGGAACTATGCAGTTTTAATACTTGTTCTAAAACTGGTTGTGCATTTCAATTGTGATGCACTGCGTGTGTGGTAGGGGTAGAGACCTTTACTTTTCATGGCCACTAGTTCCTTTGATTTGTACTCCCAACTATATACTAAAACATAATGCCGCCATGTTCACAAATTAGAATGGTATATCAGTTAGAAACTAGTGAACATTCGGTATTGTAGATATAAGCAAATATATAGTACATATATGGAAAAGTCAAGATAGACCAGTGTGAGGTGTTGGTAATTACTCCTCATGTGTTGATGGTTCAATGGGCTGATTTTCTATTTCATTTTCATTTAAGTTAAATGTTATGCAATCCTCTTGATGACAGCACACTGTCTCGCTTGAATCATAAGGGTACACAGAATGAATTTTAAATATTCCTTTTGGCTGAGAGTCCAGGTATTCTGGCAATTCACCCTTAGCAACTACATACTTTTCAGGGATATTTCCAATCACCATGTTATTTAGATCTGCTGTGTAATGTGATTTTTGTATGGCCATTCCTAATGGGGAGTTTTCCTCTAAATGAATATCCTGACAACCTTTATTGTTCACCATCATTTTTACAGACCCTTCCCCCACATCTATCAATGTAATGTATTCATAATCCAGGCCTTGCTGTTTTATGGATTCATTCAGACACACAAATGCATCAGAATCTTTCATCTGCTGTCCATTTTTGCATTTCAGTGTTATTGCAAACTGCTTTGTGAATGCAGGGATAATAGTATCTTTCCTCATTTGTAATTCAATTGCATAAGGGACCAGCTGTGCACAATGATAAGCCCTTCTTTTGTCTTCAAATTCAGGCGCCGGCCCACCTAGGCGTGACCATATCTTTTGATTAACGAAATCTAACACCATACACATTCTGTGCATGATGTCATTGCCCATGTAAAAGTCATTTTGTGTTCCACTCACTATCCAAACATTATGGTAAATTGTTTTTTGTCCAATGCTAATTTTCAGCATGCATCTACCTGCAATTCGGTTTTCAAAGTCTGGACCATCCAAACCAGAGACATACTGGTTTTTAATCCTAAATTTCGGGATCTCCTCCCTTTCCATTATTTTTTGCAACAATTTCTCATTAATGAAGCTCCTTTCCTGTTCAAGCGCTAAAGTGGCTTTTATTGTTTTAAAACAGTCACTTATACCAACATGAACCCATGGTTGCTCATCTTCCATGTTTATTTCAGCAAGAGTGGTAATGTGTTTTTCTGAACCTGCTCTAGGAGCAGTATTCTGTTTGCATGTCTTCTCTTTTAAATAAAAACGTAAGGTGTGCTCATCTATGGCAGTTTGCCATTCTTTCCTTGGGTCTAAGTATATTTGTACAGGTCATTTTTCATTTTCACTCTGCATTTTGTCTTGACACATTAATATAACAGTGACGCTAGGTATGCAACTATTCTGGAGATGCACCTCCACTGCATCATTTGTTTGGCAACGGTGTGACATTCATTTATATTGCTGTTTTGTGATTTTAGTTTTTTAGGTCTCAATGGTTTTTTGATTAAGGACCACAGTACCCCATTCACCCCATCTATGAGAGGAGACAACCTTTTCAGGCAATCCGTTCCCATCAGAAATGGAATTTCACAAATGGATGCGACCAATACCTCCTGTTTCATTCTGTGTTTACCTATCTTTATGTCAACCTCGGTGACGCCTATAATAGGCACCTCCTCCCCGTTAAAATTATTCACTGGACCTTGATTTTCCTTCACTGTGATCTGATTCTGCGGGGATCTCTCTTCATTGATACTCTTTACTAATTGTTTAGACATAATTGTGGCCTGTGCGCCAGAGTCAATCATTGCAAATGTATGGCATTTTTCTTCTACAGTGATGGGAGCATAATACCTGCCTTCAATTTCCTCTAACACACATAAGAAATGCGAATTCTTACTGATTTCAGGGCTCACCTTTCTCAGGCCTTTTTCACTTTTGGCTGAGCACATTGGTAAATGGAAAGACATTTTTCCCTCCTTTTGCCCATTCCTGTGTGAGAGACTTTATTCATTTCTTTCTACAACCCTCCAACTGAACATGTGTAACAACATCACTTGGCAATTTGTCATTGTCTAATTCTGTGCATTTGTGATTATTCAGTATGGTACCAGCCCTTTTAACCTCTTCAGAAATATGTGGTTCAAAGAATTCTTCAGGTGATTGACCTGTACCCTCCTTTTGAGCATTTCTTTTTCCTGCCTGTGTTTGGTCATTGTTTTGCTTTCCCAGGGAAGGATTTATAGCATCGTCACTTACTCCCGGTTCACTGGTATTCCCCATGCATGAGTCATTTTTCTTAAATCTGTCTCTTTGTTCTTTTGGATCTTCAGGTTTTCCTATTTAATTTGTACAAATCTCCAATGTTTGATTTAGTTCTAGGTTAAACCGTACCTCTCTTTTAGAAGTATTTGCATTTTCTGTTACATGTTCATTTACTGGTATTTTCATTTTTAAATCATTAGGCATCTCAGAGTCATTATGCAAAATTACATCAGAGCAATCTGCCTTTTTGGCACTGCAGGTATCATAAGTACTTAGTCACTTTTCAGAAGTCCCCCGGTCATTGCTATGGCCTTCTGCCCCCTCCTTTGGTGACTGTTTTTGTGCTGTACAGAGCTTTCCTATTTGCTCAGCTAACATTTTCACTTGGGCCTCGAGGCACTGGAACCTTTCCATCTCTCTAGAATCCTCTCTCTATGGCCTAGGTCGATATTGGTTGTTTTCCCCCTGATTGGATCTATTCTGATGCCTCTCAGGGGAATGGTTTCTATTGGGATGGTTCCTGAACTCTTGATTCATTTGTGGAGGGGATCGGGGTGCACCCATCCTTTGGTTGTAGTCCCCTGGTGGGGAATCATTGTACTGACGTGGAGTGAAGATTATGCTCTGCCTCATGTCCTGTCTCTCATGTTGTGGGTACTGACCTCTGTGTTGATTCCCATTATCAGCAAATCGATCCACATATCGGGGTCTATCCTGATTACCATATATCATGGTATTGGGATCAAATCTGCTTTGTGTCCCCAATGTCTGATAAGGACCATCATCTCTTTGATCCTGATTTTGTCTCTGGTTATTGTTCATACCTGACATATCAGGTCGCTAATTTAACAAGGGGGGTCCTGGGAGTCCCTCTGCCAGACATTAGTCCTGGTTACGAGGGACTTACCCAGAGTCTTTAGCTCACTATCTTTCACAGAGAAGAAATATCCCAAACATATCAGGTCGCTAGTCTGCCCGGGGCCTATCTCCTAAGTACCTGGGGCTGATGTAGCTCTCCTTATTACTAGGATCATGTGATTGAAACATTGGTGCAGGGTGTGACGCCCTTTGTTGATTACCCCTTTGTTCAGGTGCCAAATTATTTTTACTTGGAATTTGAGCAGACTCAAGGGACATTTTGGCTGACCTGATTTCCATTACTGTTGCTGAGGGTTCTTTAGATTTAGGTCTAGTATCTTTCATTTTATCACTTTCTTTACCCTGACAATAGAGTACCTCATACAGTTTTGTGCTTTGGTGCACAATCCATTCCAGGGATTTGTCATGGTCAAATTCACGGACCAATTGGGATATGATGTCTTTCTGTAGCCCATAGAAGTAGGCAGTTTTAAACTCATTGGAATTGGGGTCAAAAGATACATCAAAGTGAGAAAATGCTCTTTTTAAGTCTTGTAAAAACTGGCGAGGGGATGTATTAGGCCCAACAGTGATTGTGTAAGCGACTTTCTTTGCCTCCTGCAATGACTGGAAAGGAGAAAAATGACGCCTAATCTCTTTTTCAAACTCTGCCCATGTCATATTCTGCTGTTCATTCAATCCTCTTATGATACTGGCCGTCGGGGCATCTAAAGTTAAATTAACATATTGCCTGTACTGTTCCTTAGGTATCTGGAGTGCTTTAAACATGTCATGAACCACTTCTAAGTGATCCTCTATGCAGCATTCCCCTCCTTTTCTTTTTTAAATGGTTTGATCAGGGCTTTAATGGATTTCATTATCTTTATGGGGCTGCTTGTTGCAATGCATGGAATTGCACTACTAGGTGACTCAACCATGGTTCCAGGTGTATGGGATTGGTGGCGGCCCCCAATGGGCGTATCAAATCCCCCAAGGGCGCTGCAACCAAGTTCAGTTACCGGCCCATTCACTGGGGCACTAGCTCTTTGGGTAGAAATAGAATTCACCTCAACTCCATTGAATGTGGTACCCTGCCGCCTCTCCTGGGACATGGGAATGCACATTTGCTGTTCCAAGTCCTTACACTTTTTAAGGAGCCTGTCTGCTTCATTTTGCAAATAGTTGTTTTCATCACTCATTTTATTAATTACCTCCTGCATGTCGCACATTTGCATTTGGCATTCATTAAATTCTTTATTTCTCTTGTCCCTTTCTTGAAGCATTTTAACCAATTCTTGTTCTGCATTTATGTGGTCCACCACAATGCTTTTAAGTGTACCAATACTTGCTCACTGTCTTCAATCTGTTTCTTGCTTTTGGACAATTGAATATCAAAATCTCTGCATTTTAACTGCATATCTTTTTGACATACATCCAATTCTGCTCTTAACATTTCCTCCTTCTTACTGGCCCCATCTAAGTCAGTCTTTAACCTTGTTAACCTCGTTAATTAGCTGGTTATCATTTTCCTACATTCGCAGGGACCTATTCAAAATAAACCAGATCTTGGCGCATAGCCGTATCAAACAGTCTTTCTCTGCATTTTTATCGGCTGCATTTAATAACCTTAGAAGTCAGACCTGAATTATGCTGCCTTCTGCAAAAATATTGTCTAGTTTTTCTTTCTGCACCTCACCATGAATGCGGTCATGCCATTCTGAGGTACTATTCAATGACCACGTCCCATGTGCAAATAATTTTGCCTCTAAATATTGCACTAGGTCTGAGAATGTGGCTTCCCTTTGAGACATTCTGAAATTCGTTTTTAGTGACACACTGCTATTATGAAATGGGTTCCCTTTAATGTACAGATGGTGGTGTGAGACACACTTGCCATGCCCAGTAGGTGCTCTATGATCACTTTCCCGGCCTGCAACGCACCATTAATATGTTGGGTATTTTGTGTAGATTTAGGGCCTAGCGGTATTTTCTTACCGCCAAAAACAAAAATAATTTAGCAATAATCACCCCTTGCATTTAGATGGGTTTGGTATTATAATGGTATAGTGGCTATGCATTATTTCAGTACACAAATACATTTGGTTGGTATACATTTCGTTGTGGTATAGTGATGAGCATGATTTTCGGTTCTACTTGTGGTCCCCAATATACAAAACCCCCTTTTTCTTGCTTGGTCTGTTCGTGTGATCACTAGAGAGACCTTTGGCCTACAACATACGGTCGTTGAGAAGGCTCCAGCCAGTTTGGTCGGCACTTCCCCACACTACCATATACGGAACTTCCACCCAACAGCCAGTCAGGGGGAAGGGACAGAGGAAGGGCTTCCCAGGACTTCGGGAAGATCAGGGTAACAGGTGATGGAAGGCTAGAGGCCAGGGGGGCCATTTTGTCTCCATCAGGAATCTACCGATTCCAATGACAGGGCCAAAATGGAGGACGCTCAGGGCACCAGTCATTTCAGCACGGAGCTGCCACCAGCCCGTACCGTGGTCTGTGGGTCACACACATGTGCCCAAAAACATACACTTTGGGCACAGGGTTGTACCCGTACCCATGGGTGCCATAAGGGTATCCTATGGCTCTGTTCACCAAACCAAAAGAGAGAGAGCTGCACCGCCAGGAGTCCCACCTGAACTGATGCGTGGAAAACATGACAGAGTACACGATAAAAAGCAGTAAAGGACAAGGATACGGAGGCCCTGTCCCTCTGATGCATTTCCAGCGTCACAAGGGCATTGGCATTAACTGTGATTGCCAGTAGACCCACCATCACAGGTATTTCTGCAGGTATTCTGCCAGCTGGCTCAACTGACGTACCAACCAATTATTTAATCATTTTTGCCCTTGTGCACTGTTCTTTAACACACGGATGAGGTGTCATAAACGAGATTCCCTCATTCACACACTATCAGCCATCAAGCTCATGGAGGGATGCCTACATTTTAATGTGTACCTGAGGAAGTGGCAAAATCAAAGATCGGCCCGTGCAAAATATAATGTGCACATGTTAACAAATGCAGGCCATGATTAGGTTTTAATACTTTGTTTAGATTTTATGATACTGTTACGAGTTGCATGTCCGCCTTTAAGTCTTGCACCATATACTTTTCAAACAAAACCTATAATTATGGATTTGTGTTAATGAACTGTTCATAAAGTGCTGTCTTTGTTTTCCAGAAAAATGCCCATTGCCAAATATGGAACACCTCATCATTTCAGATGTCAGTAAAAAAAATGACTATGCAGTTAATGAACATATTAATGTGAGCTGCAGTGAAGGATATGCGCCAACAGTCTCCTTGATTACATGTGTTCAAAACAGTGATGACGCTACCAGTGGCTGGAGTCCAGCAGTTCAGTGCATTGGTGAGTATTCAAGATTAATTCACTGTAAAACATATTATATTATAAAGTGATCAGAACAGATGAGTGAGGGAGTGAGAAATGAGCAAAAGGGTTCTGGCAGGTCTTGTCTCATGTTTGGTGTCCGTGTGACCCAATATGCATTCTTTTTTTGACTCTTAATGTTTTTGTGACTTGGCATTGATCTTATTGCAAGTATTTCAATTGTTCAAGACTTTTCTCATTCGATGCAGCCTGTGTGGCGAAATATTCATAATGTATTCCACTCTCAATGTTTCTGTGACTTGGCCTACTTCAAACTTTGTGCTTCAAATGTTTAAGCCGTTTCTCTTGAACAGTACTTTCCTAATGTGGCAACATTCATCTTTTGTCCGATTTTCTATGACTGCCTGGTTCTGAATCTCAACACTTACATTGTTCAAGTGTTCGCTCAAGGGCAGCAGATATGGTTATGCATCATTCTCCACACAAGTCCTTTTTTGTCCGTCACCACGGTATATGCATTGGCTGCCACAAGTGCCCTTGGTTTCTCTGCTCTAGATACAGGCCTCATTGGCACAATTGCTTTGTGCGTGTCTTTTCAGTTCCCTGTTTTCTTCGATTGCTCCTTTCACTAGTAGTGTGTGCTTCACATTGCCCACCAGGCTCTGTGCGGATCTGTCATTTGCCTGACCCTTCTACTTTTGTCAACTTCCTTCACCACTGATAGACTCTAGCTAGATGTTCACCTCCTCTCCCCTTCTCCCACCTTCATGATGCAGTTTACAATAGATAGGCCGTATTTGCAATCCTTGAGAGGAGTATACAGGAATCTATTGAAGACAAAAAAGAAAGCTTTTTTGGCCAACAAGTGGGACGCATTGGTTCTAGGTCATTTGGTCAAATCTAAATGGTCGACAGGACAAATGGTCGACACCAAAAGGTCGACAGGTCAAATGGACGCATTTTTTTTCCACTTTTTTTTTTTTGGGAGGGGTTCCCCCATCCCCCCTTGTTTTTGCTAAAAACCCCTTTTTTCCCTAAACGAAAACCTAAACAAATATATATATATAAATAAAAAAAAAATTTGACCTGTCTACCAAATTGTGTCGACCATTTGTCTGTCGGCCATTTGTCTGTCGACCATTTGACTAGACACCGGACGCATTGCTAGAGGCGGCCAGTACTGGTGACCTTTGTGGATTCTGGAGCATCATGTCTGATAAGGAGAGACCTAGATACCAGCAGAGGAACGGAACGAGAAGATTGTGTAGTTTAAACGTGACACGAATGGTAAGAAAAAACAAGTGCTGGCCAAGCATCAGTATGTACGACATGCAGCGGGCCCGGAACCAGTGATGTTCTAACCTGCAGTTACGAAACCAGGGGGTGTCATATGCACCAGAAGAAGAGGGCAGCGCATTAATGGTGTTTTTTACCTTACTTTTCAGTGGAATCAATTGTGAGAATGTGGGGCTGAATAACTCCGCTCCACGAAGTCGCATTGGTCCAGCGGCAAGTGGTTGTTGTGGCATGGTCGAATGGAAGGAGAGCTGCAGTCTTGAAGCATCTACTCGAGCCTTGTGGATTGGTTGGGTACCAGGTTTGGTGGTCGAAGATTGACGGCGGTTGATCTAGTACCAAGATGTGCAGGCGAGTAGATTTGATGCAAAGGCTCGGTGGTTATGGTTCAGGGAACACCAGCATCGAGTCAGTTGACTCACAGTAGTGGTGTTGAAGATGCTGGTGTTTCAGACAGCGACTGAGGCAAGGGAAGATAGCAGTACTTTGTAGTTTGAACCAAGGTAACAATGCACATTTACCAGTGCAGTGCAGCGGCAAACAAGGTCGAAGAACGGACAGCGGTTCGGAGAATGGACACCAAAGGACAGCATCAATGGGTCCTGCTGTATTGCTCAGTGGCATGGTGCCATGGAATCTAAGTTTGGCGCATGTCGTTGTTGACAACAGCGATCTCAGCTGTTCTGGCTTCCAAGTGCTGTGAGTCTGACTCCAGTGTCTGAAGGTCCAATGTCAGCTGTTCGTAGGCTCCCAAATACGGACGATGCTAGCCCGCACCTTCAGGGGACCAACAGCACGGTGACGCTCTAGATACAGGGTCGCTTGCAGAGAGGCAGACATCTGGTCCAGCAGCAGTGTTCACCCCCAATGGTCCCTGGAGATGGTTAGGGACTAGATCTTGCTTCTGCCTTTGTAACCTCTGCCTTCACCCCACAACTGGAGGACTTTAGAAAGGACTGCCCTCAGCAGGGTCCACCAAAATCTTCTGGCTGTTTCAAGATGAGTCCAGATGATTCAAAGAGGTGGTGGGAGCCCCCTTAATTATAGGCAAAAGTCCCCAGGTGATTGTACTGAAGCTAGTCTGCTTTAGGGGTCTACTCATGTGCTCTTGAAATGCCTGGATTTTGCCCTTATGATGTCATATGAAAGTGCTTTAGCTCCAGTCCAGAGGAAGCGGAGGGGACTGGAAAGAGAAGGAGAGGCAGAGGAATCAAGATGGAGTCCCCTTCCAAAAACTGTACAGACCCATCTCTGGCTACCCTAGATCCGCCCCCTTCCTTTCTCAATAGGATTAAAGGGCCTTTAGAAATGCAGCACCCTGGTGTGAGGCCTGTCTCTCTGTGAATGGGTGTGCTTCGTGGTTTCAACTTCCATGCCAGCATCCTGTAGAGCGGCTGTCCTGGGAGAAAGGGTGTTACCTACCCTTACAAATGGACAAAGAGAAGCAATCCCGCAAGTCTAGTCCTGTCAGTAGACAGGGGTGGGCCTTGTCTGGAAGGAATACGCATAATCCTTTCACAGCTGAACTAGGCCCACAGCTTACACATGTGCAAAATCTTTTTTAGTGTGGCTGGGATAACTCTGAAAGATGCAGGCCACTATACTCTAATTCAGGTATGGCTTATTTTTACAGTTTTTTGTACCACCAGGACACCATCTTCAAGGTTATATCGTTTTTGGGACAGGGGTGCAGATTCTAAATGCAGCCCCTGTGCTGCAGACACTTGGGTATCACTGCGGCTGTCAAGAGAGCACCTCTGGTCTCTGAACCTGCTCAGTGCCACTGGTAGAGCATGTGCTGTGAATCAGGATACTGATCCTGCACGGCACAAGTACACCCCATGCTTTTAGCATGAAATTTAGGAATGGGGAATCTGATTAGCAGATTTACCTTTCAGAGGTGGAATTACCTGCATCACTTTATTATTTAATGAATAATAAACAAGCAAGGGCTTTCACACCCTTGCCAGATGACAATTCATTAACTCTTCTATCCCTCACTCCTGAGCGAGTGGAATTGCTCAATGTAGATATCTCTTAGGAAGAAATGGTGCAGGCTATCAATGCCTTGAAGCTCAGGGCATGGGTGGTTTCTAGGCAAGCTTTTCTTAAACGTACTCACATACTCGGCTTAACTCATGACATGAACAATGCAATGCTGTGCTATTTAGAGACAAGGCCGAGTAACTCCAATGATGGGAGAAAGATGTGAAAACAGTAATACATAAAGAGGGCAAAATAGCTGATAGCAGAACTTAACATAGATGTTAAAAATCTATGCCGAAGTCATTGCCCAAAGGCTAAAAACAATACTCAAGTATTATAGGAGTTGAAAAAGTAGACTTTGTGGCAAATAGACAAGCAGCGGATAACGGCAGGAAGATCATTAACCTGATAGATATAGCAGATGATAAAAGGATTCCAGCTATTTTAGTGACATTGGATGCAGAGAAGGCATTCAACCGTACAGAATGGCCCTTTCGTAAGGCAGTGATGGAATTATTTAATCTGGGCAAGTATTTTAACAACGGAGGTAACAGTGTTATATTCTGCCTCATCCAGTAAGGTGATGGTTCCCTCTCCGATAAATATATCACCTCTAGAGGAACGAGACAGGGTTACCCACTGTCTCATTTACTTTTTGCGCTTGTTGTAAAATGCCCAGCAGTTAAAATTAAATCAGAAACAATGATAGAGGACATCTCCTGTGCAGATATTGCCGATCCAATAATGCTTTATTACTGATGCCATTATATTATCATGGTAACACCAAGCACTTCACTGCCTCCTCTTCTCCAAATTCTAGAAACGTTCCACTTTAAAATCAATGTGATGTAAGGAACCAGGAGTGAGACTCAGACACAAGAGCATTGAGGTGGTTGTTAAAGACTTTTTTTAAAATAAAAAGAGCGTTGCAGGAAATCCTATCTTGCCCTATCTCTAAGAGGGGTTTCTCTGCCTACACGAAACTAAAGGGTGTCTGTGTCAGAATGTCCAAAGTAAAGTTATCTGTCCTGTGTCAAAATCCCAAACTGACCCTTACATGGTAAACTCAAGATAAAGTGTAAAGAGATATATGCCCTCATTGCAGGTCCGGCGGTAACCGTGATGGAAAAACTGGCAGGTAGCCGCCAAACCTGCAATGAATTACCGCCGCCTGACTGGCGGGAATCACCTTGGCATTACAGCCCTGGTGGTCCGGTAAGTCAGGCGGCAGTAATTGTTAGTCCCCATTCCCATTTGAGTCTGATAACGGTGCCAGTGTTTCAGTGAAAGTCTGCGGGCAGGTGCCATTCCGCCCGCCAGGGCAGACCTGGCGGTCGGAAAGGCAACCCGCTTGCAGACTCGTAGTTTGCCGGTCTGAAAACAACAGTGCCGGTAAGCTTACCGGCACCATTGTTTCCAGACCGTCAAACTTGTAATGAGGGCCGCAGTCTTTCAACTGGTTGTCTGCAGCTCTTTTCCAAAGTTCTAAAATAAAGTTCCAAAAGGTGCAAAAAGAAATAAACAATCAAAGTTCCGCAATCCTCATGAGATGTCTCCCTTCCCCTGAGTTTCCCAGGCTCATTATAATTCACAGTTCCAGAGGGTATGGTTGTTCCCCTAATCGCTCTCTAACTTTCACATTCTACAATGCCAAGAAGTTATTCCTCTTTTCTTGGCCCCTAGGAAAAGTTCACAAGTTTCCAATCACTAGGGATTGCTTCAAGTTTAGGTCCCTAGATTCCACACACTCAAGAGGTTGCCTCCCCGCTTCAACTTGCTTCCTCTCGGTTTCCTGACCCGCGTCGGGAGTGGTCGTTCTACATGCTTCTTGCTGCTTGATGTTTTTAAACGTCCCGGTACTTATCGGACCCATCCAACAACTAGAGCGCGTCTCTCGTTTCATGGGTTCACTGCTCTGCATTGTTCTAGTGCTCTTCCTCAGCTGTCCTTTTACTACATTGGTATGCAAGAATCTTATTGTCAGTGCGGATTGTACGTTCTAGTTTTATATTACATAGGGGTCTGCAACCTGTGGCTCTCCAGATGTTTCGGACTACAACTCCCATGATCTCCTGACATTGACTATGCTGTACAGGCCGGATGGGAATGGTAGTCCAAACACATCTGGGAGCCAAAGGTTGCAGACCCCTTAGGCCATACGGGATTGGGAATTCAAGGGGTTGGTCTCATGTTCCAGCTAATGAGTCCACCTCTCTCCCATGAGGTTTGTCTCCCTCATATGACACACTTTGAGATATGCATTGACTGATTGGACTATCTATATTGGACATCCACTCGCCCACTCAGTGGGTACTGTTTACATTCAGCATATTTATGCCATATTTGCAGTTTATATTTAATTGCCAATCTGTATTTTGCTTGCTTTGAGAAATGTACAGTTTCATGTCTGTACACCATGTTGGGCTTGTGCCGTCAGCCAGATATGCCAGTATTACAACATTGGGTAGCTAAATGTATTGACATTTTATGTTCAACATCCAATGTTTGCACCATGCACTTTATATTGTGTCATTTTTAAATGTGCATTTTAGCAATTGGTGTTTTTGTAGAATATTGTATTACCTGTTCTATCTTGTGTATTTGCACATCCTATGTACTTAGCACTTTTCTGAAGATAATGCAGTTGCATTGGACTGCATTAAGCACTTTGATAATATGGGTATTCTACATTTTGTACTGTATTGCTATTTTGCACAATTTTACGTACTGCTGGTTTGTAACAGCATGAAGATTGGTTTTTGAAATGTATATTATGGTTTTCAGATGAGGCATGTACATACCATAAATTGAATGGTAAGATTCACAGACATGCTCTGTTGACAATTGGAATGTATGCACTCTTTACTTTATACCTTGATTTCACAGAATCTTAACTTATGTATTTTGCATACATTGCACACATCTAGCCAATTTGCACATTGCGGGAACTATGCAGTTTTAATACTTGTTCTCAAACTGGTTGTGCATTTGAATTGTGATGCACTGCGTGTGTGGTAGGGGTAGAGACCTTTACTTTTCATGGCCACTAGTTCCTTTGATTTGTACTCCCAACTATATACTAAAACATAATGCCGCCATGTTCACAAATTAGAATGGTATATCAGATAGAAACTAGTGAACATTCGGTATTGTAGATATAAGCAAATATATAGTACATATATGGAAAAGCCAAGATAGACCAGTGTGAGGTGTTGTTAATTACTCCTCATGTGTTGATATATTTTTTTTTTTTTTTTTTTTTTTTTTACCCAAGAGCTGATATATTTTATTTATACTTACACTGGCACATAATAGGTCTCAGACTACCAACACATTGCAGTACGTCACGTTATAATGTCATCTGCAGTACACAGCGATTAAAAGATGTAATGAGCCATTTGTCCATTTTGACATTTCAAGATCTCCGACAGTCTGCCCACTTGGCTTTGCATATATCATAGAGTTTGTTAAAACCATGTGTCCTTACCATCGAGTTGAGACGCTATGTATTGGTCCTGTGTCCATGCTGTTACCTACAAAAATGATCAAGTGGTTTGGAAACCGCAAAACGCCTCATTGCTGGCATTATTTTCTCCACGGCACCAAGAATAAATAAATCATTTTGCTCTGGATGGCGTTGTTGTTTCTTCTAATTTTCACTAGTCGGCTGCTATATATACATACAATATGATATGATACGATTAGTCATTTATAACGCGCCTATAAACAGTTGTTGAACATATATTTAAAATTAAAGATTTACTCTGATTTAGGCAGAGGAGGACTAAGTATGTTAGTTTCAACAAGTCATAGGAAATACAAAAGATGTAGTTTCAAACACTGAACAAGCCATGAGACACACATGTAGATAATAAACGATAAAAAACTGAAAGGATGTGTTGATATGAATGGCAGGCGATAGCATCTTCTTCCTTTCCATAGCACATGGTGATTATGTAATGTGTTGAGAGTATGTTTTTCTGTTGCAGCTGCAAGTGTAACCAGCAGTGGTGTATACTCTGGTTTGTCAAATTCAATTCACCAGTGTATGGCGTTCCCTTTCCCTTGCCAAAAGATGGCTGTGGCAATCAAGGGAGGGTTGTAGTGTTAAGGTATCGAAATGTAAGCAATGCTCCCTTGGACATACAGTTATGATACATGTGGGAGTGGCTTGCATACATGCCAACATTCCGAGGCACCTGGGAGGGAGATTTCTTCTGAGAAATTTGGAGAGAACAATTTCCCCATAGGAATGCATTGTGGAAAGTACAATTTTAGGCGTGAGAATGTGAAAAATAGCAGTATTTTCCCCTAAAAAATCAGGAGTCTCCCGCCTAAATCGGGAGGGTTGGCATGTATGGGCTTGGAAGCCATGCAGTGAGGAGCACAACTCGAGAGCTCCTGACAAATCCTGAAAACTGGCGAAATTCGAGGTAGATCACTACCAAAATACAAGAGACAACGTCGGAATACCTACGGATCATCTGGGACATCAGCCGCTGAAAATCGGAGAGGGACTTAAGTAGAAACTTGGGTGAAAAAATTCTACCCGCAAAATCAAAATGGCGGCCGCATGCTACGAGACCAGCTGAGGATAGAGACTGCATGGTGAGCACACGCAGGGGCGAAAGACAGAGTGGAGCAGAGCACCGACAGCAAGACCCTGGCGACTGGCTGGCAACGAGAGGGTGTCGCGATCAACAGTCTCGCGGGACCTCCAGGCGACATTGGGCTGTGAGGTGGCGGGAGCAGCCGGGCCGCAGGCACCAGGACTGCCGGACGGGAGCGGGGCACATATCGAAGGGAAAGCAGTGTGGGGAGGACTTCCTACCACCCTAGCTCAGCCGGAGACACAAGAGAGGGCAGAACCGAAGGAGGCACGTGCCCAAGGAACACTCCGGCAGGATGCCCACCCCGTTCGGAGACCTCGGAGGGGGGGCAACCAGTCGGAGGACAAGCCCAGCAGTTTCGCGAGGGCACGGACTGAGTGAGACAGCCTGGGTGGAAAAGAACGGGAAGGCTGCTGGCGAGGCCACAGCGACCAGGACCTGTGGGAGTGGAGCTGCGGGCACAGGTGCCGAGGGCCCCCCCCCACGATACCCCGGCGAGGAAGTCAAGGTGAGCGGAGGAAGGAGGCACAAACCAACCGACCGGGAGAGGTGGATGGCAATCCCAGGTGCGGGGTAACGGCGGACGAGGCAAGTAGCCAGGGGAGCCCGATCCGGGAACAGCTGGCACAGCTAGAGAGGGTGCCAGGGACGCGGGCAGTACGGCCCGAAGGAGGAGGACACACAACGAGTCGACTCCGGACTGCATGAGGGAAGACACAACCACAAGGGGAGAAACCAGCCGCTTCGGCCGCACGAGAGAAAGGAGGGGGCCACAGGACAATGACCAATAGTGAGCGCTTGCAGCATCACCTTCTCCATCAGCATTGAGACCGGCCTGACCCAGGGGACTCGGCCTACGCGAGGGGGCAACTTCACCAGATGGCCCCCTGCAGAGGCAACTAACAGAGCCAGGAAGAGGAGGAGAACGGGAGTAAGGACAACTTGGTGGGTGAGGAATACTGTTACAAGCTACTAATTAAAACATGGAATACCGGGCGACGCAAGACATAAGAAGGCCAAGGCATCAGGATGTGGGTGGACGCAGCCCACCGAAAAAGCAAAAGAGATCAGCAGAGGACCAACCCCTACTCTGACTAACAGCTACAGGAACTGGTAACATACCAGCCCAGGACAGACAAGAGCATAAGCAAGGCTGACCGTGGGAGGCCACAACCCACAGAGAACTGGCGAGAGGGCGTCAGCGATCAATAAAGGTGAGCACGGAAGGACAACTGAGGTCTGTAATCTGGACATTGGGGTGGGCCAGGAGCCTAAGAGAAGAATAAATAAGGGAACCGTTTAGCAATGCAAGAGCTGACAGGGACCGCCGGACCATCAAGGGGGCACCCCGGACAAAGAACCCAGGGGACACAGGACCTTGTTCAATAAAAGAGACCCGTGCCGAGAACTGTACAGCGGCGGCGGGGCTTAGTCAGACGCTATACACAGAGGCTGAACGACGTGGGAGAGCACAATCCACCCGAGGTGCTCGGAGGGCCCCTGGCAAGGCGAGGAAGAGCAGGACAAGGATGCGCAGACAGCAAGGATGCCAGGCAAAACAAAAGGGGGAAAGGGCACGCACACCAGCATGGAAAACTATGCTAGGAGGACGGATAAAGACCAGCCTGCTTCACGAGATACAGCTATTGCCTCATCCACCGTGGAAGACAAGGAGGGGGGTGAGAACGGAAGCTCAATATTGGATGCCATAGTGGTGCTGAGGACGTCCCAGGAAAACAAGCTGGAGATGACCAGAGCGGCCCTGAAGACGTCCCTGGAAAACAAGATGGATGGGGTGATGGTGGACATGGGCCTCCTCCAACAGGATGCACGGAATTTGGCCGACCGTGTGGGTACAGCAGAGCAACAAGTTCAGCAAAATACCGCTGACATTGCAACTACCCAGACCCAAATGTCAGAGGTGCTATGACGAATGAGGACCCTGGAACAGAGGGCAGAGGATGCAGAAGGGAGGGCTAGAAGGAACAACATCCAGATCATCGGATTGCCAGAGGGAGAAGAAGGCCGGGACCCCACAAATTACATTGAGAACCTCCTGCTACACAAGATCGGAGCGGGAAAATTGTCCCAATGCTTTGCAGTGGAAAGAGCCCACAGAGCCTAGACGAGGAGGCTCCAACCAGGGGCTCCACCGAGATCAATGATTGCACGAATCATGAATTTTAGAGATAGAGACAAAATACTGGCATTCTCAAGAGAAGGGCTGATGATCACCAGAAACTCCTCCAGGATAACAATTTACCCGGACTACACCGCCCTGGTCCAGAGGCAGCGAGCTCGATACGGTCCCACCAAGGAATGCCTTAGGACAGCTGGTCTACGCTACATGCGGCTGTACCCGGCAAAGCTCAAAGTGATAAGAGGGGGCCGATCGCATTTCTTCGAGACGATGGAGGAGGCTCATATATGGATGGACCAACAGGGCATACCGCAAGGGAGGCCCAAAAACGCCAACAATAACGAGAACCTGTTAGGGAGAATTCTCATAAATGGTTGATTTCCCTTACCCAATGAGTCCCCCAGCAGCTTTGCTGGATTTCTAGGGTTTCTTTTTTTCACTTGGTAAGAGTGTGAGCCTTTTTTTCCCACTCTTACATGTGTTTTGCTATGTGTATTTCTACTTTCTGTGTGCTCCTGGGCACTGGAGCCTCGCCTACTCCATGTACACCACTTTTGTGTGTGTTACACAGCACCTTCAGTTCAGTGACACAGGGTTGTCTTTGAAACTTCCCACTGACTCCATTTTTCTGGGGCTGCCTACTATCCCCCAGAAACAGGTAAAGTTGCCATTCACTTTATATAGTCACTTTAAACCACAGACCCAGTACACCCTATCTTACATGCAGTATTGGAAAGGGTTAACTCGTATCCCTTTTTGTCTGTACCTTGTTAGGCAGAATTCTGTGCAGTTCCCTTAGGGAGAACTACCGAAGATTAAGATTACAAGTGTATGCAATAAATCCCCTTTGGTATCAGTCTGTACCACAAAGATGTAGTTGGTAGCTGTGCCTAAGCAGTCAGACTTATCTCAAGAGGGAGATGAGCAGTATTCAGGGTTTACACAATAGGACTACAATACTATGGAACAAGGAAACACTGACCAAAGCTTTGTATCAAAAAGAATATATATATATATATTTATTTTCCACACTCTTAAGTTTACACACAAATCACTATCATTAAAATAAGTTAAAACAGTCATGAAAAGTATACACAACTCCCTATTTAAATTGTAGACAAGTTTGAGCAAGAGTGAAAACTGAGCAAAACGGCACAGTTTAAACCAAGCAGAAATGGCACTCTAACAATTTCTTCAGAGGGAGGGAAAGAACAAGTTATAAAGGTTTAGACTCCTAAACACACCAGCAGCACTTTCCAAGCGGATTGGGAACAAGTTAAGCAAGGCAGTACTTTAGCATCAGCAATACTTTGGTGAAAACCGAGCAAAATGGCACTTCAACAATATTAAAAAGGGAAGGAAAGGTGGTTATAAGAGTTTAGGAGCACCAAAACATTTCTTGATGAGAAACAATCTAGAAAAGGCAGTTGTAACAGATTTAGCCAGAGTCAAGAGGCATGTGCCAGAGTCAATGATACAAGGCAAGGTGCCTAGGTGCAAACTGTTCTAGTAGCTGAAGTCAATTCTTTGTTAAATGATTGATAAGGCGGTTGCAGGACGTAGAAAGATAATGTTAGATGAGAGGGCGGCCAGCCCAGAAGGTAAGTAAAGGATTTAAAACACCTTTAGCAATACCCAACGAAACGGGAGGCCTGGCGGACCAATGTATCTTGAAAGTGGAAGAGACGCCTGCGGTGGCGGTAGTTCCTGGCAGTTCCTGCAGTTCAGGAGATCCAGCAGAGGAAGAGAGGCTCTCGTCGTGGAGGAAGGTACAAGTTACTGCACTGCCCAGGGATGAAACCAGCTGCGGTGCTGCCAAAACGAAATAAAAGGTACGCTCCTTTAAATCGCGGTCGTGGTGGACGGGTGCCTGGAAGGCGATTGGCAAACTGGTTGACCACACCAGCTCAAGGGAAGAAGACTATTGCAGGTGAAGATCTTCTCGAGTCGTTGGAGAAAAGTGGTGAGGATCTGCAGCAGGGCTTCACCGGTGGTTCAGTCGTTGCAGATGTCTTTGGCTTCTCTCCTCTTCGGCTTCTTAGTTCCAGTGGCAACGTCTTGTCCTCCAGTCCTCAGGACCCTGCTTTTATGCAGAAAGACCCCCATTCATATAGCCTAGCTGTCACTCACACAGTGGGCTGGCTATCCCGGCGGGATAACCCCCCAGCCTATCAGGGCAGAGTGCGACTTCGGTTGCCTAGGTAACCCTGTCCAGGGTGCCTATTTTCCCTCCCACACATCCTGTCTACCCCAGACTCAGTGGCGCCGAAAGGAGGGCTTCTGTGCAGTAGCCCACCAAAAGGACGAACAAAGGATCCCCAACCTGGGTTAGGATTTTAGAGAAAGACACGAGAAAGAAATATTATTAAAGTTCTGGCAATAAAAACCTACCGGAGTAAAGTTAATATTAAAATAAACCGGCGGTATGTTAGAGGCTGTCAGTAAAAGTGGTAGCCTCGAACAATGGGAAAATCCCATAGGAAAATATTTGCGGTCAAATATTTACGGTAGTAACCACTGCCACCAGCCAGAACTTTGGAGAGAGGGACTGTATGGTACACCCTGGAAAATGAACACCAGGGAAAATCTATTAACCCTGTCCAGTACTTCCATAGTAAGATGGGTTGTACTGGTTTTGTTCATAACTATTGACTAGTAAAGTCAATGGTAACTTTACATGCCCTGGGAGACAGTAGTCAGTCCCAGGGTGTGGAGTCTATGTTGGGGGTCGCTACAACACCCCTGTGTTACAGCACTGAGGGTGCTGTGTAACACACATGTAAAAAGATGATACATATGATGGTGAGAAAAACCCCATAGACCATAAGCACAAAAATAGCCTAAAACAAACATCAGCAATCTGTCTAAGAGTGGAAAAAAAGGGTCTCACTCTTAGCAGGAGAAAAAAGAGAAACCCTTCAAATCCAGCAAAGCTGCTGGGGGACTCTGTAGGTAAGGGAAATTAGCCTTGGAAGAGAATTCTCCCTAACATACCTCTTGGAGCATTGTTTCGCTCCCTTAACATTAAGACTTGGCTGGTGGCAGTGGTAACTACCCTAACGTTTCTACCGCGATTCTATTATATAAACGTGGTATTGGTTCAGGCTATTATATTAGCCTTGAACATAAACCCGCTTGACCTAATACATTTTATTTTGGTTCCGGCTGGGTTTATTCGCCATTTCTTTTTGTTAAAGTCTTTCTCGTGTGTTTCTCTGCGCGCCAAACCGGGGTTGATTGCTTTGTTCGCTGTCTTTTCACTGGCTTCTGCACAGAAGCCCTCCTTAAGGCGCCTGATAGTCTACTTAGGCAGGATGTGAGGGAGGGATCTTCGGACCCCTGCCATGGGTTCCCTTGGTAACCCAAATTGTACTCTTGTCTGATTGGCTAAGGGGACTGGCATTGCCAGGCCAGCCACCCTGCTGTGTGATTGACAGCCAGGTTGTATGAATGGCGGAAAACTGCATAAAAAGCAGGTCTCTGGGACTGGAAAGAGAGAGTCTCCACTGGATCAAAAGAACCACTAAGGAACTGGAAGAAGAGGATCCCTACCACGACTGAACCGCCCGGTGAAGCCCTGCTGCAGGTCTGAATAGCCAGAATTCGACGACAGAAAAGATCCTCCAGGAAACTTCTTCCCTTGAGCTGGTGGGACCAACCAGTTCGCCCAAACTACAAGCCAGGACCCCTCCTCTGGTCGAATTCGCTGTACAGAGCTACAGTGGGCCGGATAGCCAGGAAGGTCGGAACCTGCTTGGGTTTTAAGGAGCGCACCTTTTTTTTGTGGTTTTGCTCTGCTGTTGGTTTCTTCCCTGCGTGGCGCAGGACCCTCCAGTCTTCCTACTACGTGTCAGTCCGACAGTCGCTTCAGGAACCGTGAGCCTGCAGGAACCACCAGGAACATCCGCCTCAGCTACAGCTCCCTCTCCGTTTAAAGGTACTTTGCAAATCCGGTTGTCCATTTCGGTCAGCGGTGAAAGTGTTTGAAATCTTTCTCCAAACCGAGGGCTTGTCCTTCTCTTCTCTTTGAACTAACATTTCTACCAACCAACCTCGTCCGGAATCTGTGCGAACTTTACTTCGAACTGCCTTGAAATGTATGATCTTGAGCAAAAGACTTTTGACCCATTGACTTTGGCCCTAAGCCTTTTCTAGCTGATCTCCTCACTGTAGTCTCTCTTGTTCAATTTCTTACCTGTTGGTTTTGCCTAAATTCGAATAACTTTGTCTTCCCCTCACTTTTAAATTGCTGGAGTGCCATTTTGCTCCCACTTCATTTTGTGAGCTTAACTTGTCTGGAAATTAAGGGAAGTGGTGTGGTGTATTTATTATTATGATTTTTAACTTGCTTAGAATAGTGAAATGTTATACAACTGTTGAGTAAATAAATATATATACTTTTACTTAGACCCCTTGAGTCAGTGTTTGCCTGAATTATAGTAACTGCTGTCCTTTGTGTAACTATTTGTACTGCTCACTTACTCTTGAGATAAGTCTGGCTGCTCCGCTACTGCTACCACTATAACTGTGTAGTACAGGTTTGTACCAAAGGTGAAATTGTACTGTCACTTGTAGTCTTAATTGTGTGTAGTGTTCTCGAAGGGTACTGCATATAATTCTGCCTAACACTGGTGTACAGCGGTGAGGATAAAAGTATAGTAATTACACTTAGAGTGATGCTACTACCTTGGATCAACTAACCACAAGGCTAACATCACTAAAAAGCAATATTAATCATGTCTGATGTGGAAAGCCACAGTCAGGAGACCCTCCTGAGTTACACTGCTGATTATTTAAGAAACATGTGTAAAGAAAGGAAAATCTCTGCCAAAGTCAACAATATTGAATTAGTTGAAAAGTTGTTAAAGAGCCAAATTCTAGAGAGTGGGTCTGAAATACCTGACTCTCTAGCAAATGTGAAAAGTATTGAGGATGATGCTATGTCTATTAATGATGAGTTGGAAGAGGAAGATGTGTCTATTAATGTAGGCCTCCCTGGCCCCTTGCCTGTTCAGCAACCTCAACCCTTGTCCACTGGGACCCACACAGGTCCTACACTCATTCCTGAAATCATTGCTCTAGAGAAAATGAGGCTCAAACTTGAATTCAACCGGTTAAATGCTCAAACTGAACACAAACACCAAGAACTTAAGCTCAAAGAAATGGAGTGGAATCCTGAACTTGAAATGAAAAGATAGTCTCTTCAAATGCTTCTCTCCCAGAGTCTTCTAGGTCTTCCAGTCCTAAGAGACCCCGTATGCCTAAAGAAATTGTGAGTATGCATGAGGTTAAGCTTAATATTTTAAATTGGTTGGCAATGTTTGAATATAACCATGGTATTCAAGGTCTCACAGGGAATCAATTGCTTCCCTGACTCTTCTCTAGGCTACCCACTGTTGCATCTGTTGTTGTGATGGAGTTGGGGGAGGTGGATAGGATGGATTATTAGTGTGTGAAGCTAGCTTTAATTGCTAGATTTGGGAAGACCCCTTCCCATACCTTAAGAGGTTTAGGACCCTCAAAAAGCATGATGGTACCCCTTGGGCTACCTGGGTATGTGAGTGTTTGAAAAACTTAGATGGTTGGATTAAGGGTTACAGAGTAAACACTTATGAAGGAATGAGAAATCTTGTTATGTTGGAGTCTATTTTTGATGTCTGCTCTCCTGAGCTCAGACAGCACTTGGCTGATTCTAAGGAGATAGACCCAAAGAAGCTAGCTAAGGCTGCTGACTTGTGGGTTGCCAACAGGGCTACTCACAAGGATTCTGGGGCTACTCATAAAAAGGATGAGGGGAAACAGTAAAAGAAAGACAACAAAGAGAATTCTAATACCTCAAATCCAAAAGAGGGCCACAAACAGCAACATAACGGTAAACCACAAGAGAACCCAAATCAGGCTAGTGCACCATCTGGACCCAAACCAGATGGAGGTCAGAACAAACCCCAATTCATCAAAACATTTGGGAAATGTTATGTTTGTGGGTCGACTGACCATGTGAAAGGGTATCCCAGATGTAAGGGTAAACCTTCAGGGGTCCACACTGTCTCCTTAGCCTTCTCCCCAAAGGAAGAAGTACCTATGGCAAGTGGAAACTTTCACCTACTGGCTGAAGAACCCATGAGAGTCTCAGCCAGTGTTTCTTTAGTGTCCCTGGGCTTGTGGAAACAACAGAATTTAGATGTCTATAACTCCATCCCAGAAAATACTAAAGAGTATTATAAAGATAGTGTTCTTGTGAATGGTCAGGAAACCCCTGCCATCAGAGACACTGGAGCCAGCATAACTTTGGTGGATGAATCATTTTTCAAGGTGGAGGATGTTGCTAAGGCACCCAAACACCTCACAGAGTTAGCTGGATGCCCTCTGCAAATGCTTCCACAGTTACCAGCTCTCATCCAGTGTAATGATATGACTGTCAAAATACCTGTCAGTGTGCAGAGTGAAGTGCCTGGGAGAGTCCTGTTGGGTAATGACCTGAAAACTCTTGGAGTTGTGTCAAGCACCCCCAGGCCTCCCAGTAAAAGGAAACAGGAGCTCCCAAGGTCTGCAAGGGAGAGAACCTCGAGAGGCTCTCCAGATGAGATGATAGAGGAAAATATCACTCCCACTCCACAGGAGTTGCTCACTGCCATTTCTAGAAAAACAGAGGCAAAGGGGAAACCCAAGTCCTCCAGGAAAAAGTCAGACAGCACCCCTGTGCTACCAACAAAGACATCACCAAGATTGTCCAAAGTCACTCCTGTGACTACTCCACCTGCTGAGGCAGAGTGTGAGGTGCAACCTTGTGTGGTTGAACCAGCATCTGAAGAGTCAGATCTGGAAGAAGACACTGTCTTAGTTGGAGATCTTGACCCCGTTGAACATTCAGAGCTGCAGTCTTTACTGGCAGAAGGTGGACCCAACAGGACAGACTTTAGCAAAGGACAGAGAGAGTGTCCTACTCTTGAAGGTCTTTGACAACAGGCTGCTAACCAACTTAATGGGCAAGAAGTTGGAAAGCACAGGTTAAACTGGGAAGATGGCCTCTTCTACAGTGAACCAACTGGGTCTACCCCTGGGGACTGCAAAAGAATTGTAGTGCCCCTTGCTAACAGACTCCAGTTCCTACAGTTAGCCCACGAGATACCTTTGGCTGGTCACTTGAGTTTCAAGAAGACAAAGGAAAGGCTCTCTCTCTACTTCTACTGGCCTAGGATGGGTTCAGAAGTGGACAAATTCTGTAGAAGCTGTCACACTTGCCAAACGTTTGGAAAGAGTGGAGCCAAGAATATGGCACCCATGTTGCCTCTCCCAGTGGTGGGAGTTCCTTTTGAGAGGGTGGGCATTGACATTGGCGGTCCCCTTGAACCTCCCACATCTTCATTGAACAGGTTTATCCTGGTTGTAGTAGACCATGCTATAAGATACCCTGAATGACTATTTGGATTTGACGATTTATCATCAAGACAACCAACTATGGGTTAAACATTTTGTGAAAAGCACTGATAGGAATGCACTTCTTCATTATAAGAGCCATCACGCCAAGCATGTCCATGACAACTTGCCCTTCGGGCAATTTGTATGTCTTAAACGTAACAGTAGTAGGAGACAGGATTATGAAGAAGGAGCAAATAGGTTAATGGACAAACTGATTGACAGAGGCTACCCTGCCAAAATTGTTAGACAATCTAATAGGTTAATGGACAAACTGATTGACAGAGGCTACCCTGCCAAAATTGTTAGACAATCTGTCAAACTAGCATTTAATAACAATCGGGAAGCCCTCTTTGAAAAGAAAAATAAAGATAATCATGATACCCCACTGGTGTTCGTCAACACTTTCAGTAATATGTCCTACAAAGTCAAGAATATTATATGTAGGAACTGGAAAAACATCATGACCAGTCCACCGCCTTTGGTGGCTTTTAAAAAAACCACCAATATCCGCAATCTTGTAATGAATAATGATGTACACAAGACTGTTATTTCCGAGGTTACTCAAAGTACATTGTGGGGTTTGCCTTGCATTGTGGGACATCATCCTTGTAGAGAATGTGTTATGTGCCCTTTAACACGTAAAATGACTTCTGTAAATCTTGGTTGTAATTCGGAATGGACATTAAAAGAACATACGAACTGCAAAACAGAAAATGTAATTTACATGATTAAATTTCCGTGTGATTTGTTGTATGTCGGTAAGACCAACAGGAAATGCAAGACTTGCGTGATCAAGCATAAGAGCTGCTTAAAGAACCATATTGAAAATGCACCCTTAGTGAAACATTTTGAAGAGAAGGAGCACTCATTCATGGATTTTGAATGGTGTATCTTAAAGAAGGTTAAAGGGAGATCCCAAGATGAAATCAATAGAAAATTGATTAATTTGGAGCAGAAACCTATCTTCTTAACTAACAGCCATGTGATAGGGCTAAATGAGAAAATCGAGTGGCATAATATCAAATAAATCTTGCCATCTTGGGGCTTTGTGCTCTTTGGTGAACAGAGTCTTGCCCTTGCTGTAATAACAATCAAATGGAGGAATCAGCATCATGTTGTTATTTTAGATAACCATGGGACAATATACGTGACATTGCACAGAATCCGAGTAGACCTGGTACATGAATTTCATGAGTTTGCATATATCAACTTACATGAGTTTCATGAGTTTGCATATATCAACTTATGGGGTGTTGGTTAGCAATTTGTGAGGACGTCACTAATTGAGCTAAAATGAGGTAGAGCCATTTGTTCGCTTAGGCTCTCTTGTTATTTACTTGTAGTCCCTTCTTAGGCTCAGGGGGGAGCAGTCCCCATTTGGAATTTCAGTCAGAAGTCTCATGTTGGCACGGAGCACTTGGGGTATGCGGCCATATTAATAAGTATTGCCGGAGTATAGATCTCGGTATGCTCGAGGGTGAGGTAGATTTTCATCCCTCTCCCTGGCCCTCCTATTCAGGCTCATTTTCATTATTACTTGAGTTTCCCTACTGCTTCCCCTTTTGTGTGGTTGCTAGGCAACAACAGGGTAATGACACCGCTGTGATACAGTGATTGTGGTCGCCTAGTACTGACACGTGACGTCATCACGTTGCGTGATGACGTCATCACGTTGCGTGATGACACGACAAAGGGTTTTCAGTGTTGAAGACTGCGGATGGCGAGTGTATTCTTCCACATCCTTGGCAAAATTGCTGACCCCACTTTTTTCACCGCAGTGCCTGCCCAATACAAGGTAAGAAAGAGGGCGCGAGCTAGCATGGGGAATGAGTATCTTCAGTCTTTTCAAATGAGGGAGATTGACGGACTAAGGCTAATATTGCCTCTGGGGGCTTTCTGTTTTTGCTCCTACTTGCAGGTTAAGTTGTGAGATATCCTTGCCTTGTACCACCAAATTGGAGGAGTAGGCTTTTGATTCAGACCAGATTCAGACCAGTTCTATCTGGTGCTGCCGTTTCTGGTCTGGAATAAAGCAGTCAGTATGAGAAAGGTAAGGGGCCGCCTTTGTGGTTTCTTAATGTGAAGACCTAAAGAACTTGCAGAGATTTGGAATTTACTGAGACCCTCTGTGGTTTCATCTTTCTCTTAGAAATCAGATGACTAACACGTGGGATAGCGGTTTACAATTGAAGACTCCCCCTTTAATGAATTGTATCAAGGAGAAGAAATATACGTATACCTCAGGGTGAGCTTTTCACGTGTGGGATGTATCCTTGTGGGGTTGTTCTACTCTTCTAGAGGAAGTGTTAATGTTAAAAACTTTTACTGACTAAGGTTAGTTTTTTGTAATTGGTTCTAGGTAGCTGACGCTCTGAGGGAATCCTTCTATCTGCTAGATAAGTGAAGAGCAAGATTTGGTTTTGCTTGAAAGATATTTACCCCTTCCGACTACTGGTTCAGGTATATTATTAACTGTATACCTTTCCACCCTATTGGTTATTAGGGATTGGCTAGGTTGATTAATCAGACCCAAGATGCCCATTTAGTAATGTGTATGCATAATGACGCGTTTAAACAAAAAGTGGCCATTTTGTCAGTACCTTGCTTCTAGAGTTCAGTACAACGGATTGCGGCATGCTCCAAGCATTTTCAGGTAAAACATAGATTGGCATTTTCGATTTAAATGTGCCTATAGTGTAATTTTTAACTCTTATTGAATACCAAGGCTATTATATCCAGCTACTATCATTTAATGCAACCATGGCAACTAACATAATGGAAATAGAGAGGAACGTAGGAATATCGACAACCACATTTGAATGATTGATCATTTTTAGATTATATAGTGCAATTCATGGACTCTATAATAATTTTCTCCAATAAATTCAAGACTTGTAGAATCAAGAATAAGACACATGTAATTACATATCTTTTTTTGATAAAAAATATCTGCCATACCAACAGGCACTTATATCTTGAGGAAGAATCCATTTAGAATACTTTTAAAACTCTCCAGCTTGGTATTTGCCACCTTGACGCTACTAAGGTAAGAACTTGAACTTATAATAACGCTATTAAGCCTGACATAGAAGATGAAACAAATGGGGATTACAAAACATTAATTTATATTGACAGGCACTGACATGCCGATAGAATTACCATCACTAAGTGTTCATGACACAAAAGAAAGTTGGAATATTTCATGACTCCTCAAAATTGAGAACTCAAGCTCCAACTCCATACAGGTAAAATACATGGACACGCTATACGTAAAGTTTATTGCAGGACTGTAATAAGAAAAGATAGGACAATACATATTATCCTCTGTTATGTGTTAGAGAAAATCTAACATATATTTTTTTTATCTCTTTTTGATCCTTTTTTCAGGAGAATTTCCTATCTCCTCTGGAGACAGCAACCAGAGAATTACCAACTGTGGATCTGACGCATGGAATAAACACATACAGGTGATCGCAAAATACATAACAATTGACAGAATATTAGAAAAAATATTATTTGAAAGTATAACTAAAGTGCAAATTATTGATGACTTTTTATAGATATCAGGAAATGAGTAGACATATCCTGAAGAAGGGCACAGACCACCGAAACGCATAGAGGAAATACTGAAGGATTGAACCTTTGTCATAATTCCTGCCTCCAGCCCCCCGAGACATCAGGCTGGAGCCAGGCCACAATCACCTATATGCCCCCAAGGGGCCTCTCCATCCTACCAGAGACTCACTTGGAGTAAGACCTGGCACCTCTGGCGCCAGGCTCACACACAGCGCTAGGAATCACTTGGCATTGGACTTGTAATGTATTGTGTGCAAGATGGATGCCCCCACATAACTTAGTTCCTTGAACTAAGCATGCGGTCTAGCCTTTGGGATGTGAGAGCTCAGGGGAACCAATGCAGATCGGAGGGGTCAGGTCCCCCTTAACTAAAGCTGAAAGGGATAAAAGGCAACAGCAGCAGTTAATTTTGTACTGTGGAAAGTCAGGCCACTTCCTTAAAGAGTGCCCAGTGAAGCCACCAAAGAGAACAGTAGGAGCCACAGACAAGGAATAGACCACCAAGGAGTCGGAAAACTGCCAAGCCCGGCAAGTGTATGGGTCCACTTGTCGAGCGAAGAAAGTGAACTACAGACCTCCCATTTTGCACTGTTGATGGCACGGATATAGCTTCTGGTCCAGTATCCCAATGCACTGCAGCCTTAACCCTTCTATGCCAGGATGGGCATCAAGAATCTATCGCTTTCGACCTCATTAAGGCAGCTCAGTTCCGGTTGATTTTAGGAATGCCATGGTTGGTAGCGTATAATCCTCGAATAGATTGGTGAGCAAAAGAGTTGGCCTTTTCCGGGAGTTGTGCTCACAGGTGTTATCACCCAGAGTGTTACAGACTTGATGTCCGTGCAGAGTAAGGATACCTCCGTCCCCAAGTACTGCACAGACAACACCAGAAATACTGCCTGTGTGGTCTTTGAGGCCACAGGTGAAGTGGTTCGTAGGCCTGGACTCGGAAACCGCCGGAAAAGGACCCCTCGAACGCTGTAAGGCAATAGGTTATAGGATAAGCACAAAGCATTTGGCAAGAGTAGAACCCCAGGGAAATGATCCTAAATGGCTTACCTAATGTGTTGGCAAAGATGTCCAATAACAGCAGGGAGGCGTTGGGAATTCCCCAAGTGATTGAGGGCAGATGGTGGGTATGCAGACAGGCAAGCGCCCAGCGTGAAGGCCAGATGCCAAGAATCCAGGACAAGAAACAAATCCGTGAGGCAAACCAGGGACAGTCCAAGGGTCAGGCAGCGAGAAAACCAACAGTTCCAAAACGAGGTAACAAGGGGCAAAGGCACTAGGAATCCAATGTAGTAAGGTAGTCCGGCAACTGGTGATCCAAAGTCAATACTTGGGCAAGGCAAAGGCAATCTGTGGTACAGAAAATGTGGTCGAGAAAAATCCGTAGAGTCAACAATGAAACGAGCGTCACGGAATCCAGGTGGAAACAGCTGTGAAGCGACGCTCATTGACTTCCGGACACTTTTATCCAAGGAAGGCGTATCACGTGATGGGGATGACAGAGATCACGTGATACGGAAGTATTGCTGCAATGGAAATGGAGAGTCACGTGACGCGCGATGCGCGGATCCTCCGAGGTCCATTCAGGGCACCCCGGTGACATGGAAGCCTCCAGTGTAGCTGCCAGGAGCGGGAGGGAAGGTAAGTGCCAGGTGTATGGGAAAACCCCCGGGTATGATGACTGAATGGGCGCCTGAATATGCGTGCAATCGGGTGTGTATTTGAGCGAGTGGGACGGCAAGAGGCCGGGGATGGGGGCGTGGCAACCGCGGAGGGGTTGTTAGGTGTAGGAGACGTAACACAGAGAGACAGCGAATCGATACCAGAACTTCTACTCTTGGAACAGTGGCAACCGATACCTTACCAAGCGAATACCTGGATTTTCAAGATGTATTTCAGAAAGAACAAGCTAATACTCTACCGCCGCACAGACCATACGATTGCCAGATCAACCTGATACCCGGTGCACAGATCCCTTGTAGGCAAATCTACGGACACACTAAACCAGAAAACCAGCCCCTGAAGGCCTATCTAGACCAATACCTTGCAAATGGATTTATCCGTCCCTCGGAGTCTCCAGCAGCTAGTCCCCTATTCTTTGTGCCGAAGAAGGAAGGAGACTTGAGAATGTGCATCGACTATCACACACTGAACCAGATCACCGTAAAAAATCGTTACCCTCTGCCACTAATCCCTGAACAGCTTGATCAAGTCGAAGACGCCCAAATTTACACCAAATTAGATTTCAGAGGTGGTATCACCTTGTTCGAGTGAAAAAAGGTGACGAATAGAAAACCGCCTTTTGTACCAAGTATGCCGTATACGGATATCAAGTAATGCCCTTTGGCCCATTCAACGGGCCCACTGCATTTCAATATTTCATGAACGAGGGAATTCATTGATGTCTGTGCCTTAGTATATATTGACGATATCCTAGTATACTCCACATCAAAGCAGGACCACGTCAAACATGTTCGATCTGTACTAGCAAAACTCTGCCTACACCAGCTCTATGCCAAACTCGAAAAGTGCTCATTTCATGTCTCCGAGGTGGAATTCCTTGGCTTCATTCTCAGCCCGAATGGAATCCGATTTGATGTGCACAAGGTAGATGTTATCCTAAACCGGCCATCGCCTAATTCATTCAAGGGAGTCCAGAGCATGTTGGGTTTCGCCAACTTCTACCGCTGATTCATCCCGGGATTCTTGCAAATAGTGCATCCCATCACATCACTACTAAGGAAATGCAATAAAAAGTTTCTTTGGACTGAAGAAGCAGAAAAGGCTTTCCAAGAACTCCAGGTGAGATTCGCTTCTGCCCCAATTCTACGTCATCTTTGCCCAGGCCTCCCATACGTGGTGGAGACGGATGCCTCAAGCATGACTATGGGAGCCGTCCTCTCACAAAAAGACCCAGAAATGGGTCAGTTACACCTTGTTGCCTTCTGGTCGTGTAAATTCATACCACCCGAGCTCAATTACGCTATCATGGACAAAGAACTCCTAGCCATCAGGTCAGCCTTTAAGGCCTGGCAACATTACCTTCTAGGTGCCAGACACATGATCACTGTAATAACTGACCATCGAAATCTCCAATACCTAAAAACAGCAAAAGCTCAATCGTCGCGACAACTACGCTGGGCTCTTTTCTTCGCTGAATATGACTACGTGATCACTTTCCGACCAGGAGTAAAAAACGGAAAAGCCGATGCCCTTTCCCGTATGGGTGTTGATGAACAAGGGTACAAGGTCCCTGACCCAATAGCCATCATCCCGAGTGACAAGCTCCTAAGAATCGCAGCAACCATAACCCAGAATGAGCTTCATGAAAAAAGGCTTGATGAGTCCTGAGCAATTGCAAGAGTGGAGTACACAAGGGGAACATTACACAATAAATGAGCAGTTGCCCTACTTCAGGAACCATCTGTTCCTGCCAAATCAAGAACTACGAGAACAAGTTATGTCCGGTTATCATGATTCCTTAATTGAAGGCTTTCCCGGTATTGCAAAAACCCTAGCCAAGTTAAAACGGAGTTGCTGGTGGCCCACATTGCGTAAAGACATAATTCAATTCATACTATCCTGTGGAGTGTGTGCACAAAACAAATCATCCAAGCAGAAACCGGCTGGGCTCTTGCAGCCGTTGGATATTTCACCAACACCCTGGCATACTTTATCTCTCGACTTTATTACCGTCTTACCACCCAGTCAAGAATTTAACACCATTGTAGTGGTTGTGGGCCTGTTTTAAAAAATGGCACACTTCATTCCTCTTAAGGGCCTCCCAAATGCTTCCACTCTGGCAAAGGTATTTCTTGAATGCATCGTACGGCTCCATGGGTTTCCTTCAGTACTGGTCTATGATCGAGGCACTCAATTCCTGTCCAACTTCTGGAGGAAGTGCTGCTCTATGGCCCAAATCGACATCCGACTATCTACCAGTCATCATCCCCAAACGGATGGTCAAACTCAGAAAACGAATCAAAGACTCGAGCGGTACCTACGCTGTATGTTACATCAAGCTGAAGGAAACTGGTCAGACATGTTATGGATAGCTGATTATGCCTTTAATAATTCCCTACACACCAGCACTGGGCAGACCCCCTTTTATACCATATATGCAGGCATCCATGCACCTCCGAGTTAGACATCCCTACGATCTTGGAAATGCCAGCAATCAAAACCTTGCACACAACCATTTCTCAAACCTTTAAAAAGGCAACTGAACACTTACTCCAGGCTAAGAATCGGCAGAAGAAATTTGACAACCAGCGCCGAGTAAAAGCCCCCAATTACCAAGTGGAGGACAAAGTCTGGCAGGCATCTAAACATGTGCCCATTAAAGGAACCCGGACTTTCCGTCCAAGATACCTGGGTCCATTCCCCATAACCTCCATGATAAATCCAGTAGCAGTCAAACTAGCCTTGCCATCTAACATGAAGATTCATCCTGTGTTCCACGTATCCCTCCTAAAACCTGTTCAACCTGGAACCCGTGTTACAACACCACCGAAGCCAATAGTAATCACTGGAGAACCAGAATTTGAGGTCAAGGACATCCTGGATTCAAAGTATGTCAGATCCAATCTATACTATCTAGTGGACTGGAAAGGGTATGGTCCGCAGGATAGAACATGGGAACCTTGCGAGTATATCCATGCACCTCGCTTGCTTAGAAGGTTTCACCAAAACCATCCAACCAAACCAGGGCCAGACAAGAGGACCACCATGAGAGGGGCCTTGGGTGGGAGAGCTGTCATGATTCCTGCCTCCAGCCCCCTGAGACATCAGGCTGGAGCCAGGCAACGATCACCTAAATGCCCCCAAGGGGCCCCTCCATCCTACCAGAGACCCACTTGGAGTCAGACCTGGCGCCTGTGGCATCAGGCTCACACACAGTGCTAGGAATCAGTTGGCATTGGACTTGTAATGTATTTTGGGTAAGATGGATGCTCCCACATAACTTAGTTCCTTGAACCAAGCATGCGGTCTAGCCTTTTGGGTGTGGTTCAACCCAGGGATACCTGGGATACCTAAAGAATATTTAAACCACGCCTGGGCCGAGAAACACGCTTTGCGTTTCTCTGCACCTGCAGCATGACACTCACAGTGCTCGGATCGGTCTCCTGAAGGCCTTCACCTTTTCTCTGCCTCCCGCGCACCTGCAAGAACAAGAACAGCCGTAATTATCCTTACCTTCAAGAGCATCCTGCTTTCATCCATCGCTCCTCCAGTCCTGTGGGCAGCTCCGGCGGTGTCATCTCCATCTCGACACGCCGCATCCTAGGAAAGGAAGGATAAACAAGAAAAAGACATTAGCAAGCATTCTTCACATCTTAGCTTACTCGAAAATCGTAAGGAGAGTCAAACTCTTACCTGAACTTAAGCGCCTTGGGGTAACTTCTGCTCCGGAGCATCCCAGCAACCTGCAAGTGGAAAAGACATTCCAGGTTAGCACGAAAAGCATAAAGAGGTGCTGCGCATCGCGCTTACTCACCGCACCTTGTCCTCTCAACTGGCATCCACGTGGGAACATTGCGGCACCTAAAAGGGAGACAGAGACGAACATTGGTTAATACAAGGGAGAGCAGGCAGCATTGCGTATCGCGCTCTCACTCACAGTTCGTGTTCGGCTCATCTCAGCAACACAATGCCATCTCTGCTCCCCATCAACACCTAAGGGAAGAAAGACACGTTATAGAAAGGACAAGAGTCAAGAGTTCACAAGAATCATCCTACTTACCGGTTGGGCTGAAGTTACAGCAAGTCCAGTCCATTGGGCCTGCCCCAGTGAAGCAACTAGGCTGCATAGAGCCCACATCAGTCGACGCACCCCTGCACATAAGGGCAGGACGGAGAGCGCACCACATAAGAAAACAAGGTGAGGAGCGGACAAAAGGGGGGTTTGGTCCCCAGGGAAGAGGGGGTCAAGCAAGCAGAGACAATAGGATTAAACTCTGGTAATCCTGTGGTACAGACCCAGTCTCCAGTCGAGCAGATTCCAGGGAAGGGTTCGAGGTAGTCGGAGGTCTAAACAGGCTGAGTGGCGTCCCCGTGGATACCAGGTGAGCGTTACAGCTTCCATCTTCATGAACAGTTATCTATGGAACCAAAGCCTTAGAGAAATTGGAAGAAATCCTTAAAGAAGAAACTGCCAACTAATGTTATAAATTGAAATTTGAATTTCATTTTTTTGTGAAACTGGACAGATTATTTGACATTGCAAAATCAATGTTGATAATAATTGAGAAAATTGTAATATGAACAATTTATAAGGTGTTCTTTATAACTACTTGTTTATAATTTTATGCTTGCTTACATATACATAAAAAAACTTTTTATGAAAATTCTGGTGTGAAAATTATCAATCTAAATTAAGCGCATTCATTCATGAATCTTTGAAACTTTGGTTGTGATTACAACATAATCTGTGTGTGCAGGGGACGGGAGAGTCCCACAGGTGTGTGCACTCCTACTGTTATCTTCAGCTGCTGTAACTGCCTTATTGCAGCACCATCTCTGAGCCTAATAATAGTACAATTTAAGTGCTTTCCTGTGTCTTGGATGAGTGTGGGGTAGTGCTGAATTTGAAGAAAATAATGTTTATAAATAGTTCTTTGTCAACATGCAGAGGACTCAGATATATACATTGTAAATAATTACTGCAATAGACATTGAAAGAGGAGAACACACATAGCAAACATTTTGAAATAATTCAACAAAAAATCACATTTTACGAAAGTCTGAGGAGTTCTATGAAATGCCTAATTTAATTTATTTTTTTCATGTTGTATACCCAAAACAGGAAAAACAAATAGATCACACTAAACTATAATCACAGGACCACCATCATTTATCCCATCCTTTGCAGAAAAGGTTGCTGATGTAATTGCTCACCTAGTGATATAATGCAAACATCTACTGGTCCTTAGAAACTTCAAAATGGTGGTTTGAGGATCAAACGGAATCAGCAACCACAAGCTTGAGTGCCTACATGCCCAGATTTCACCTCAGACAAACGGTTAACTGAGCGACACACTGCAGGCCTTACCCTTAATGTTATATTTTGTGAAGCAGCTCTACTAACCACCTCTACACCCATTTAGGTGCCATGGAGCGATCATCGAGTTATTCCTTTTACTGTCAACATGCCAATGCATCAACTGCTGACTCACAAAGAACAAGCAACCGCTGCCAAGAGAAACGGGAAAACTCTAAATATGGAGGAACTTGGATATCTGTCAAGAAATGTTCTCCCGAGTGCACTAATACCTCCGTCCCCAAGCACCAGTCAGAGAAGATATAACAACTCCCGAACCAGTTATTGGGGCCGCAGGTGGACTGGATCTGCAGCACCAGATCCCCAGGTAGCTAGAAAGGAAAGGGCACTGTTAGGACAATAATGTGCAGAACACCAATGTATTGAAACAGGTATTGTAACCTACCTAATGGGGCACCAGCTGCCGATGGAGAGGAGGGAAGGGAAACCCCAGGAGCAGGAAAACCTTCCCTCGGGATCTGAGTGCACAGAATGAGACTGTTCACAGTCACTGTTCCAAAATAGCAAGTTCCCGGGAAGCAATCCAGAAGAGAAAGCCAGAAACCAAAGTACCTTCTGTAGCCAGAAAAAAGTCCAGGTCACCAGAGTACAAGGGAATATCCAATAGCAATCCAGGGGAAAAAAACAGGGTAAAAAACCAGAAGAAAGAATCACGGGTCAGCCAAATCGAGGTGAACATCCAAAAGGCAGAAAACAGAACCAAGGTAAAAAAAGCCACAAATGTTCGGTGATGGAGCGGATGGTATTTGGCCCTGAATATATTCAAATGGTAGAAGCAAACTATAAAATCCCCTCGATCAGGCTGGCAGTTAATGCACAACTATCCGACCCCATAAGAATAGTGAGAGGAACGAGACAGGGATGCCTGTTCTCCCCCTATTTATATGCCATTTACCTGGAACCCCTACTGGCGGCAATCAGACAGAACCAAGAAATTATAGGGGTCGCATTTGGAGGGGAGATGCACAAAATGGCCGCCTATGCGGATGACATTCTCGTGACGTTGACTGAACTGATCTCCTTCATCCCGATCCTAACCGAGATGCTGAGGGAGCAAGAAGGAATCTCAGGGTTGAAAATAAACATGGGCAAGTCTGAGCAGCTAGAAATTGGCCTTTCTGAGGAGATGGCCTCCTTCCTAGATAAATGTGTGGCTTTTCGCCCCGCAGGAGGAAGTATAATGCACCTAGGGATCCAGTTGACTAGGAGATATACAGAACTATATAAGGCAAATTTCCCGGACCTGATTTTAAAGACAAAAGCAGACCTAGCCAAGTGTTTCCCGTTGAGAATATAGTGGCTGGGGCGCATAAACACAATAAAGATGGTGACCCTCCCTAGGCTACTATATACATTCCCGGCCCTCCCGATTTCGGTTCCAATGGGATTTCTTAGGACAATAATCTGCAAATTCATTTGGCAAGGTGTGGCACTAGAACTCTTGATGTTCCCAAGACAGAGAGGGGGGTTGGGCTGCCAAACGTGGTTAGATACTACGAGGTGGCCCAGCTAAGAGTAATACGTTAATGGTTTTCTGATAGCAAAGATAAAATATGGGCCCGGATGAATAGAGCGGGGGATGGACAGACTTCCCAGTGCAAGGCAAAGCATTGTACTCGGGGCGACATACAAGGTCGACTTAGTGCTGAAAGGAATTTTAACAACACTAGGAAACTGGATAACCAAAGCACTGGACACACTCACCCCACTAGACCTCATCACCCTCTCAGAAAAAAAACTTCTACAAGACCCTCCCCTCACCTATGATCACTGAGATAAAGAAATTGATACTCGAAATCATGGATGGAAAACTGCAACCCACAAGGCAATGTTGCCTACCAAAGACAGATCCACCACTACAAAGCAAAGATCACTAAAGAAAAAAAACATTATTATACTGAACAAATCAATAATGCAACTTACCCGGAGTAAAAATGTACCAAAATCATTAATTAGATGAGAAACCTTGCTTCCTTCTGCAATGTACCATCACTTACCCAAAAATGATGTGATGATGTCACCAACCATTTCAGAAGCAGAGTACTAGACAAACAGCAAGCCATCAACACATAAATAAGGAACAGTGTTCAAACCTGGTCAATGACATTCAGCCAATAACCCCACCAATGAACAGCTTTAAATCAATATCTGAAGAAGACTTAAAAAATGGTGAAACCTTGCAACAAAGCCAGCTTCCCGATTGACCTCATCCCCCTGTTCATCTACAAAAAAGATCCTTAGCAAGGAAACATCAGCTTTCTACTTTCACAAATCAGTGAACTACTCACTTAAAAGACGGATTGTACTCAATGATTAAGGAGAATGCCAACAGCAAACCACTACTTAAAAAGAAAACTGCTGGAGACCCAGAAGACCCTCTGACTTCCGTCCTACCTCAAATATACCATACCAAGCCAGAACTCTAGACAGCTATGTATACAACTAAAGCCCGTGTCTATGAACTTACTAGACTGCTCACAAGTTGCATAAAGACCTATGAGAGATACCAAACGAACACTTGTTTTTATTTGCGATGACTTCAAAATCACAGTGGATGATAACATCACCTTAGCACTTGTACTCCTGGAAGTCTTAGCAGCCTTTGAAACAGCAGTAAACTAATTTGAATACATAAAGAAAGAGGACTCTATAACACAACTCTGCATTGGATCAAATTGTTCCTAATGGACAAAATGTAGATCATGTGGCTCGCCCTTTCAATTCAAACCCACTACCTGTGGGGGCCCATAGGAATTAAGCATCTTGTCGCTCCTCTTCAACATCTTTATGACCCCTAAAATAAAGATCATAAAATCTTATGGGCTCACCCGTTATAACTATGCAGATAACGCACAAATTCTATACAAAATACCAGACAACAAAATACTTAGCAACTGCTTCACTCAAATATGTTAATTATTAATGGCCAACTACCCAAAACGCAACCCAGACAAAACAGAAGTAAACATAATCTCATCTCATGCCACAGCTGAAACACCTCTACCATGGCCTTTGGAAATGGATAACTGCCCTAAGCCATATGTAGGTATCAAGCACCTAGGGATATTGATGGACAAGGGACTCTCGCTGGAGCCCCTAGTCAATGCAACAGTCATAAAGTGCTTCTCCCATCTCTGCTGTATCCAACAGATTATGCTCTACCTCTCCTTAGCACACAGAGGCTGCTCATCATCTCCCTGATTCTTTCTATAATAGACTACGCAAACAGAATGTACCTACATATGCCGGACTACCTCATAATAAATATCCAACAGATCCCAAAATGTAGTATATGACAATGTTGGCATGGCCTTTTTTAGCACAAGTCTGTTAGAAGGATGTTCCTGAACAATGCCGCCCTAAATTCTATATTCCCTCCTACAATTATGTTATCTCTAGTCATGATAAAAATCAGCAGTCAAAACCCTTAACCTTTACACCTATTGCAATACCAAATCATGTATGTAGATAATATCTAAACAATCTCCTTCATTCAAGAATTTAATTTGAAATATTCGGACTGAAATCTGTTTGCTGCTTTTCACTATGTTAACAGCGACTCTATCCCTCTGTCTGGGACCTCTGTTAAGGGAGTTACCTGGATTACTCTGGAGCTCCAAGTCCACTAATGGCATCCTCTGCTTCTGGTGCTTCCTTGACTCCTATAATTTCAAATAACAAGTCAGGACCAGCCGTATTCTAGAATTATGCAATTTGTATATTTATCGCTTCAGGTTGGCTGATCATTTTCGAGATCTATGTGCAACCTAATTCCACTGGTTCAGTAACAGTGCCAGCTCATACCTTAATCTTGCAGAGGTTAGTAGATTAGCTACCTTTTAAGAAGGTTAATACCGTTTATTATTACAAAAAAATGGGGGATTCTAGAGTGTAACACTATGCATACGTGCAATATTATTTGTTTTTTTAACATGCATGGTATTGCAATCAAATTCATCTCCAGCTTTTCAATAATATGCCATATGCTTTAATCGAATTAGTGTGATTGCCCTTATTATGAGTATTGCCCTCCACTTTCCTCAGTATTTACATCAGCATCAGACATGTTCAGATGGATATTGTGTTGGATTTTTGGAAAGAAAGGGCCTTTCTGTAAATAGGCAGAAAACGATGGTGGTGTCATGTTAACCCACCAACAAGAATAAGTCCCAAATCACCCTGGATGGTGAACTTCTGCAGGAGGTTCAGGCCTACAATTATCTAGATATCAGATAAACCGACACCAAATTGGCAGCACAATTTTTAAAGAGCGAGCTAACCTTGATCCGGCGCTCTAATAGTTTATGCACCATAAAATAAATTGGCTAGCTTTGAGGCAGAGAAGGTTTACATTGATTAGATAGAACTTAAAATATGTGTAGGAAGCATGTCCTCGTTTTACCTGTCAGTACTCTGACACTCTGATTTTGCATTGAGACTGGCCTGAAACCAGTAGTTTTCACAGCTCAGTGTAAACCTCTCCTTTAATGGTTACGCCTTCACAGGGTTGTCAGACTAAACCAGACCAAAGAAATGTTATGGGACGTCGTAATCCCCCCAGGTGGAAAATGTTGGTTTTGGTATCTCCAAAGCTCAACCTTGTTACTTGTTACAAAAAATAAACTCTTTCTACCTCCTGGCAAAAAAAGCTGTCATAACTGAAGTTATGTATAGAGATAAGGATAATAAGCTTGACGTATATAGAAACATCAGCACTAGCATCTGTTACCCAATCAAAGTTCCCTGATTACATAACTCAAAAAGCTGACCTACTGCAAGAAAAATGTACCCTGTTTTCAATAGAGCGCTATACATACAATTCCGCCTACATTTATTTCCACTGACTGACTACTCAAAACTGTTCCGAAAACTCTCCCTTTTGCCCATTGACAATTGAATCAATAACCCTTTTCTTACTAGATTCTCCTAAATAACTTCATATGGGAAAAAGATGAATTCTTCCGGTTTTGCTCAAATATCAATCTTGCTCGTCCAGTGACGCTCTCGTAATATGTAAAATTAAATGCTGAAAGGAAGTTGTGCTTGAAGTTTCAAGCTTTCTGTGTAGGCCTGGTGATTGCGATCTAATGTTTCAACTGAATAATTTGGTACAAATCAATTACCAATTGTTCTCACATGCATCTTTGTATTTTTAGTGCAATTTTGTGTTTTTAACTGCTAAAATGAAGTATGTAACCTATTTGTTTTTATTGTTGGATCTTATCTTAAATTTGTTGCTGAATGTATTTTATCAGATGCTGTTATTTAAGCTGTATTGTGTATGATCCAACGATTTTGTATAATTTATGTATTTGCACTTTTTTGTGCTAGTTCCCAAAATAAAGTATATATGTATGTGTGTGTGTGCATATATATATTTCTGAGGCTTGTGGATCTGCTTAGAATCAAATGCTTTGCATAGGCCGACATCTAGTGGTGGAAGTTGCAGAGTATTGTACATGACGTTTTTGAAGTTCGAAAAGGGACGTTGGTAGGGCGTGACTGTAATACTATCCCCAGTGTGACATACCCTGTACCCATGATCCCTCATGCGATGAGGTCCCTCCGATTATTTCTTTCCACCATCGTGGTAAGTTGTTCCTACGCAGATTCCGTAGCTTGAGCTACTTTGTGAGATAAAACACATCCAAACCTCGTTTGCGTTTCTACGCACTAATTCGATGGCTATTTCCACATTCTGTTCTGACGGCAGGCTTTGGCCATCACCAGGCTTCAGCCTAACCCGTAGGGAGAGTTTGGGGGACTGATCCTTCTTGGTTGGAGAATGTATACCCCCATTTCCTGCCCCTGCTACATTTGTTCTTCTGCCTCTGCGTCCGCCTTCCACTATGGAGCATGCCTCTATTAAATTCTGTCCCAAGTGCAACAGAACATTCCTGTGGGTCAACAAACACATAGTTCGCAACAACTGCCTTCCACTTGACCATCTTGATTCCCATTGCGTGGCGTGCAAGCTCTTTAGGCTAAAAGCCATTAAGGAGTGCTGGACCAAGCAGTGGCTGGCATATCATATGTCGGTGGAGTCGGAAACAGGTGCTGGATTTTTTAATTGGACCACGAAGGCCAAAGCAGCTGAGACTCCAATTAGGAGCTCGAAGACACTACCATGGGACAATCTAGTTCCTACATGCCTGTCCCCAGCCTCGAAAGGCAGTCGTAGCATGCTGCTATGAGGAAGCCCTCTAGCGATGCCGGCGTACATGTACACACTTCCCAAAAGCACGTAGCCCCTAGCCGTCTCTCGACGGATCTGCAGAGGGAATGCTGCAGGTCGTCGGTTGACGCCACCCGGCCCAACGACTTAACGCTGACTGACTGTGCCCGCTGTGGATCCACCTAGTCGCTTACCACAAGGTGATCACGCAGACACTCCAGCGAAGGGCGGTCACAAACGTGGCTCGACGCCTGTGGTGGACACGCCGAAACAGCCGCCGAAAAAGCAAAAAACACATCTTCGCTCAGAAAAACATCACAAGGAGCACAAAGAGCATTCTGATCAGGGGAAACAGGCCTCTCGGCCGTCTGGACGTTATGAGGAGGAGTCCTCATCTTTGTCTTCCGCCCTCCACAAGAAGCACCCACAGGAGCCTAAGGACACCCCAGGAGTGGATTGTCCGGTGGAAGCATCTCCTGTGGCCCCTAAGGTCACTCCAGAGCCGCCAAAATCTATCTTGTCTACTGCCCCCTGGACTCAATCACAGTTTGAGGACACTATGGGTAACATTTAATTCTTTGTGGACTTCATGAGTAAGCTGCCCACTCACTCATGACCTGCTGAGCAGCCTCCTATACCTCCCCCAATGTCAACAACATATTTTTTCCCGGCCCCAGCCCTGCCGGCCGTGGAGCCTTCAAAGTTATCTCTTTAGGAGGACATGCAGTCCATACAGGCTGACCAGGATATGTGGGTGGATGTCCACGATGACCCCAACCAGGCAGATGAGGACGACTACTTTCGAGACCAGGACGACCCAGACATCATCATTGTCGTCATCTCCGTAGTTGAGGCCGGTCACTCGTCCCCTATTGCAGACCAACCTCTCTACAATGAGCTGCTGAAAAAGGCTTCTCACCATTTTGGCACTGACAGAGGAATCCAGTCCTGCTGGGACCAATTTTGTTGAAAATATTCTCAATGATAAAAATCCAGTTAGCCAGGCTATTCCTCTCCTAGGGTCCATCAAAAATAGGATTTCTCCGTCTCAGTCTGCTCCATGTCTTACTAGGGCGGTTAACCCATTGGGTGGAGAAATCCTTTATGCCCTCTCCGTCAGATCCCCTCTACATTAGGGGTCACATCAAGCCTGATTCTCTGCTGGTGACAAGAAAGAGATCTGGTGTTCCACTCTCAGCCTCTGAAGCACCCCCCAACAAGGAGTGGAAGAGACTTTATATGCGCGGAAAGTGTAATACATCCTCTGCTGCATACCTCACCAAGGTAGCATAGCAAACAACACCACCTTGCTTGCCAGCTACATCCGCGCCTCGTGGGATGAGGTCTCGCAGCATCTAGACTCAGTACCGGAGCCAGCTCGCACCCACCTTCTTAAGCTCACCACTGAAAACAAACAGGTTTCTCAAAACATCCTGAAAAATGTCTTGGATTCTGCAGACACCTCCGGAAGGGTCATTACAGAGGGTATTCTATTAAAAAGAAATTCCTGGCTCAGAGACTCAGGATTTAAGCCAGAGACACAAGCAGCCTTAATCAACATGCCCATCGAGGAGGTCTCCTCTTTGGCAAAGTTGTCGACGACCAGCTGGAGACAGCAAAAAAGGAGCATTAGACAACCATGACACTTGGTCAGATCTCCAACAAGCCCTTCGTTCCTAGAGGAGCGTTTAACACACACCATAACATTTGGGTGCAAGGCTCAGGAAAACAAGGCCAAGCCGGTGCAATCACATCTCTTTGCCTTCTTATACAACCCACATGGTCAGTCATCTTACCAGTACCAGCATCGTGGGTTTCGCCATGGGAAATGACGAGGCAGAGCTGCAGCCGCTATGGGCGAAGCAACCCCTGCCTCCAATTGATATGCCGATCCACTTTTCTTCCCATGCGTCCCCAGTCGGGGGTCTCATAACTCTCTTTGCACAGCAATGGGAGGGAATAACACCAGACCACTGGGTCCTCGATACAGTGGCCACAGGATACTCAATGGAGTTCCTCAAAACACCTCTCCACCATCCATTGCGAATGTCCTCCAAACACCTCCCCATCCTCAAGAAGGAAATCCAAATCCTACTCCAGAAAGGAGCCATCGAGCTGGTGCCCCTTCATGTAACAAAATCAAGGTATTTATTCAATGTACTTTCTTGTTCCAAAGAAAGATCTAACAATGCTCCCAGTGCTGGACCTGCGCCCTGCAAACATGTATGTCAAACCTCAGAAATTCAGGAGGACAACGCTGCAGGAGGTCAGCCCACTATTAAAAATAGGGGATTACATGGCAACATTAGACATGAAAGATGCATACTTTCATATTTCAATGTTGCCAGCGCACAAAAAATATCTCAGATTCAAATTGGGAAATGAGCACTACCAATTCAAGATACTACCATTCGGCATTGCATCAGCCCCCGGGGTATTCACAAAGGTCCTAGAAGTAGTGGTCGCCTACTTGTGCAGGCAATCCATTCCAGTGTACCCTTACATAGACGACTAGCTAATTACCGGGGTCTCTCTCCAAAGATGCCTTCAAAACACGCAGAAAACTATCAATCTACTGTTCCCATTGGGCTTCTCCATAAATGAAAAGAGGTCCAGTCTAGTGCCCAGCCAAGTAAAGCAATTACGGGGGGTACTAATCAAAACAGACATCGAACTAGTCTACACCTCCGAAGAGAGGGTCCAAAACATGCTGTTTCAAACACCTCAGTAAGTAGCTGGTTGTTAAGTGACGGTACGAAAGGCAATGCGTCTGCTGGGAATGATGTCTTCCTGCATCAACCTATAGCCTCACGCCTAGTTGTGCACAGTGGTCGAAGCAAGCAGGTTGTGGGACAATCTAGTGGTGGTTTCGCTGTCACTTTTTTCAATCGCTAATGTGGTGGAACACAGACAATCTGCTAAGGGGCCCGCCTTTCCACACACCAGCGAATGGAGACCACTCTCACAACAGACGCATCCATGACCGGGTGGGGCGCTCAATTCCTACATCACATTGCTCACAGATTGGGGACACAGGCGCTAACCAGGAAGCCAGCCATGTTTTATTTAAACAAACACTTTTTCGAGAGGGCTGTCCAAACTAGCCCAGAACATCTAGCAGTGGGCACTGCATCAAATGTTCCTAGTGGCACAAAATGTACCCGGGGAACTCAATTCTCTGGCAGACATACTAAGCAGAAGTACAATGCTACCCTCAGAACACGAATGGCAACTAAACACAGATGGGCTAAGTGATGTCTTCTCAAAATGGGGGTCCCCCGAGATTTTTTGCAAACCTGGAAAATGCGCAATGCCAAGATTACACATCCAGATTTCCTCAGAAAGGATCCAAGGGGAACACACTTCTGATTAACTGGTCAAGGAAATTTGCATATGATTTTCCGCCTAGCTCCTCGGCTCAACAAAATAGTCCACAAGCTACACCGGGAACAAGTAACACAAATCTTAATAGCTCCAATGTGGACCCGACCAAACCCAGTTCTCACACTTTCAAAGGATGACTCTGTGTCCTCCCATGAAACTACTTTGAACTAATAACCTGCTGACCTAGGATCAGGGAACAAAGCTGCACCTATGCCCTCAGAAACTGAACTTAGCAGTTTGTCTCCTGAGGTCATAGAATCTGGTCACCTTAACCTAGACCAAATTTGCATGGAAATGCTCAAGGAGGTACGCAAGCCTAACACAAGGAAATGCTATTTTAACACATGAAAACAATTTGTGTTATCGTGACAAACACGGTCTCTCAATCCAAATGACTGTTCATCCACTATCAAAGTCAACTACCTGCTCTACCTACTTGACTCAGGATTAGTCTTTAACTCCAAACTACACCTAGTGGCTCTCTCCTCTTACATCACGTCTCAAAAACAAAATTTCATGGTGGAAGGTGCCCGTAGTTAAGGCTTTCATGGAGGGCATCAAAAAAACTGTACCCTCCCATCTCTAATCCTACGCCCGGCTGGGACATCAATGTCGTACTCACAAGGCTCACAAGGCTCATGGGTGCCCTCTTCGAGCCTATGCCTAGCACAAAGCCAGCCTTAAACACCTTACATACAAAACGGCCATCCTAATAGCCATTACTTCGATCAGAACGGTTATTGAACTGCAAGCTCTCTCTGTAACCCTTCAAAGTTATACACAAGGACAAGATGGTGCTACGCACACATCGCCGCTTCTCACCCAAATTCATATCAAAATTCCATGGCATTCAAAGTATAGAACTTCCTGTGTTTTTCCAAAACACAACAAACGCAGCATAAAGAAGTCTACATACACTGGATGTGCACAGAGCTGCCATGTTATACCTTCAAAAGATAAGTCGATCAGAAGTACAGATTGTTTCTTTGTATCTAGACCCGCTGCAAGAGAAGGGCACCCTATCTCTAAAGCAGCGATTTCTAAATGGATTGTCAACTGCATCCAACTCTGTTTTCTCTCTTGCTAAGAGAACATGGCCCTTTAAGCCCAGAGCACACTAAACTCGGGGCAGTGGGGCAACTTTAGCCTTCATCACAAACGTGCCTTTATATGCCATTTGCAGGGCTGCCAATTGGAGTTGAATACACACCTTCACCCAAAATTACTGTCTGGACACACATTCTAGAGGTGAACACAGGTTGAACAAGCAATGCTGACACATCTGTTTGCAGCGCTAACTTCTAATAACCCACCTCCTTCAACTAGTACTGCTAACTAATTTATGCAAAGCATGTCATTCTAAGCAGACCCAAAAGCTTCAAAAGGGATACATTAGTCACCGTAATTGTATTTCTGATGCTTGTATCTGTTTAGATTCACATGCACTGCCTTTCCTCCCCTCTTGGAGTAGAAGGTGTCTGGGAAAAAAAAAGCATAGATCTTTCACACCTCATGGTCTCTACTTACACTTCACGCTTACAACTTACACTCCTTCTTGTCAGAAACAAATACTCTGAGGGGCCTCAACACTAGAGGAATCATGAGTACAGGGTACGTCCCATGTGGGATAGTATTACAGTTACGCCTTGTCGACGTCCCTTTTCGAACTTCCAAACCTTCATGCGCAATATTCCGTAACTTCCACCACTAGATGCCGGCCTATGCAAATCATTTGAATATAAGCATATACAAGCATCTGAAATACGATTACAGTGAGTAATGTATCATATATATCACACGGCCTGCAGTAGTGGGCGTGTAGTTATGGTTAATTTGCTCAACTCATAGAAAGAGCACTTTTTGGGCGACTTATAACTTTTCTTCCCGTGGAAGAATCCTCACCAAACTTTGTGAAAAGAGTGGCCCGCTCTGAATTTCTTTGCAATGTTTGGTGAGTTTTTGTCCCAAAATTAGTTTTTTTTCATAGACAGAATGGAGAAAAACTTTGCTCACGCCTACGGATTTTCACCAAATTTGCGGCAGGAAGGGCGGCTTGGTCTCGAAAGCATGCTTTTGTAAATTTGGTGAAAATCCGTCCAGTAGTTTTTTTACAAACTGGTAAAATGTAGGTAAAAAAAATGAGTGATATCTGGCTCCACTCCGCTTACCCATTTCCCTGTTCGGTCCGTGGACAGTAATCTGATTGGCCCATTGGGCGACGTGAAGTCCGCAGACATCGGGCGCGCCTGCTGATTGGATGGGTAAAAGCGTGAAATGTGTCGGCTTTCTCCAAACGACCACCATTTGGATTTTCGGACTGTTGCCAATGTCTGAAGACACCGCGGCAGAACAAATGAAAAAAACGCAACATTGCATTGCACTTGTCAAACTCAACAATCTCTGGGGAGGTGGGGAGGTTGGGAGGTGGGGAGTGATGAGGATGGGATGGGATATGGCCATAAGAAGTCGAAAACCTGGTGTTTTTGACCGCAAAAGTGTGTGCCTATTTCTGTATTACAGGGTCTGTGAAAAACAGTTCTTGGATGGCTTATAACTTTGGCACCACTGAAGAGGGGGCAAAATTAGAGGGGGATCCCAAAATATTGTAAAGGCTTATAAATGAGGTGCCATTTGACAAATCTACACAAAAGTTGGCAAAATTATTATATTTTTAGATCTAAATGTTTGTGCAAAGTTTGGTGGGATTCTGTCAAGAGGGGGCAAAATTAGAGGGGGTTCACAAAATATTGTAAATGATTATAAATGTGGTGCAATTTGACGAATCGACACAAAAGTTTGTAAACATATTTTAGATCTAGATATAAATGTTTTTGTAAAGTTTGGTGGGATTTTGTCAAGAGGGGGCTAAATTAGAGGGGGGTGTTCAACATTTTTAGTTGGCTTTTAACTTTGTGGATGTTTGACGAATGTGGACAAATATTTTCAGAAAGATTATAGATCAACCCTTGAATGTTTGTGCAAAGTCTGAATAGATTTTGTCAAGTGGGGGCTTAGTTATATAACTATTGTATGTGCATACATTTGACCCTTTATCAAAAATAAAACATGGGTGGATTTCCAACAAACTCTTGTAAGGACCTTAAAGCACAGTTTCGCAAATGTGCCCGTGTTTTATTTTTTGACAAGTGTCATAAGGTAGTTAAAAAAAATTGTGATATACCTTTGGTGGCTGAGGTATAGTCTGTGGCGATGGGCAGTGGCCAGATTGTCTGGGCCATGGATAAGGTCATGACCCGGACAATCTGGGTACTGGCCATGAACATGAGGGACAACAAATGGGGGTCTGGTGGTCATGCCCACTTGGGACTGGCTTTGTGGTAAAGTTATTCGAAAGAGGGATAGGTTTGAAAGGGAAGAAAAATGTGCTTGTGGTAATATGGTCAAACGGTTCTCTATTTGCCTCCTGCAGGCTGCCATGAAAAGCTTTGCCATGGAAAGCAAAGAGGGGCCCTGTATGGAGCCCCGCCTTCCCGTTCCATTGTGGCCATCTTGGAAAAAGGATTTTCCTTCCTATACCGGGACACCACAGTGTAGTATGAAAAATCCTTTTTCTAGCATCCCGGGTTCCTGCTTTGGGACCACGTGGTGCTAATGGCCTTCATCTCCTATTGCAGGGGCTGGAATGGGGGATAATGGTCCGTGGACCTCGTTATCCACCCTCACTTTGCTTGGGCTGATAACTTGGGCTGCCGGGCAGTTATCCACTGTTCCAGTCCCTGGAACGGGAGATGAACGCCACAATATTCCCATTAGCACAACACAATATGCTAATGGAAATGTTGAAAAATCTTATTGAGTCTATGTACTTAACTGATAAATGTAGATTGAGCCTATACGTTTTATTTTTAGTTCTATTTTTTAACTGTGAAAGGTAGTTCCTAAAGAAACATTTCTTTTTTTAATGTATTTTTTTGTTGTTGCAGGAGAGCTTAGAACGAAAGGTGGGGAGGCTAATGAGGGAAGAGGCACCAAGCACTAATATGGAGGGGTGGGTGGACAGGGAAGACAATGCGCATATGTTACTTCTAAGGTAGCCGGCATTGTTTCACATGCTCCTTGATTACAGCTTCAAAAGCACTTTGCTTCTCTCTGCAGAATGTTGTGTTGTAGTATATACAGAGGACTGTTGTCTTCGATAAATATGGATCAACAGCCTCTTTTATTGCTTGCATGGTAGCTGGTGGGATTTGTGTCCCAGAGAAGTAGGCTGTGTGGTTACAGTATTGGTTGAGGAAGATGAGGTGGAGGAAGACAGCCTCCTACTTGCTAAAAAGGAACAGCCTTTCTGAAAGCATTGTGGTCGTTGGATTTGGTGTGACAGCACATGGAGGTGGTCCCTTAGGAGTACTGTCCAGGTAGTCCGCGACTGAGTATAAAGTTACACTCAGTGCATTTCACTTTTGTAGCTTTAGCCTTTGGTACATTCCCAACAGTAAAGAACTGCCACACCCAAGATTCTCTCTGGGTGCTAGAGGTAGGCACTTCCTCTACCTCATCTTCTTGGTCCTCTTCATTTTCTATGGAAGTTCTGCGCTTTTTTTATTGTGAAGGCCATCCAGCTGGTGGTGGTGGTGGCTCTTGGGGAGTAGGGATGGCAATACAATAACTGATGCCATTTTTAAGATAAATAGCAGTTCTGCAAAAATTCTTCCAAGTATGTATTGTGTACTAGATTGTTATTGGATAATGAGTAAGAATAGGTGTAGGAGCTGTGCAAGGGAAATTTTGACGTTGAATGTTCCTAGATCAGTAGAAAATGCAGCTCCGAACTATCTTCGAAGCACAGATCTGATCGCGAAGTGCGGACGCGTTCACGAACACGTGCGAGCGTATGGTCACGTGGCACTGTCCGGAAGGTCCGCGATGAAGTCAGACGTTCCCAGAGGCCTACGGACGCAAAAAATGTGTTGAAAAAGTTGCAAAAAGTGTATAGAAGTGTTAAAAATGATGCTAGAAGGTGGGAAATGGCAGTGTTTTAAGGTGAAACTTTGTACATTGGACACAAATATTGCTATATTGGTTAAGTATGATATTAGTAAGTTGTAGGAAAATAGCATGCACTGGTAAAAACCCATTAAATTAACTGTAAAAACGTTGTTAACGGGACATTATGATTAAATTGCTCTAATAAAAACCTATGAAATTCAATGATAACACTTTGGTTAAAGGGATGTTATGGTTACAAGTAAAACCGAAAAACCCCAGAAATGTGCCAGTTATGATAAGCTAAGCAACCATAACTTGTGCCACCACTGTGCACTGCTAAAATTAACACCCAGGACATCAAAGATGACATCACTGATGACATCACACGTGAAATTAATTTTGATGAAAAGTCCCTACAAGAGCTTGTGTTTATATTGTTGGTAACAAGATGTCAGGGGTGATTGGGAGACCTATCATGAACTACTTAATCTATTAAAGAATATACTCATCTAAAATCATTGTATTGGAGTGTTGTTGTTAATAGAGGAACCTAATCATATATAAACATAGGCAATGACGGTAGCATACACCATGGGAGTACAATACGTATAATCTTGTAAATTTGAATAGTACAATAATGAATAATACATTATCAGAGTTTTGAGCAATGTTAAAGATGTATTAACTATCAGACAATTCAAGACTTACTACACGTGTGCTAGTACAACCAATAAATATGAAGAACCCTGATGCATACAAATCAGAGGCACATACAGGGAAACTAAAGTAAGGAAGAAAGACACAGCATCATCAGAAAACGTTAATAACATTAAACTTTATCTTCATGTAAACAAAATGAATTGTGTATTTGAGGCCTGCTTATTTCCCCATGTATATGCACCATGAGCTGCGACCAAACCCTAACAAAAGTAGTTTAACATATGACAAGGTTAACGTATGGTTATATAACATCTTTTAAATTTTAATATTCTGACTGTCAGTGAACAAAACCATCTGACCTAGATATGTCAGTGAACAAAAACAAGTGGCCCAGATATGTGATGTCATCAGTGATGTCATCAATGACATTTTTGATGTCATCTTTGATGTCCTGGGTGTTAGTGTTAGCAATGCACGTGGTGGTGCGAGTTATGGTTACTTAGCTTACCATAACTTGTGAATTTAACTTTAACAAAGTTTTTTTCATTGAATTAAATAGGGAAAACTACCCAAAACTCTTGACACAAGAGAAACCAAGAAGGTCGAAACCACTGTGATGATAGTATTCAACGCAGACCTCACACATGAAGATTCTAGCCTTCCTTCACTTACATGAATCTACATGGATCTACAGAATTTACTTGGCGAGATTAAGAAAGAAAACCATTTAAGTATGGCTGAACTTGCGGATGAAAGAGACAGACAAGTGCACCAAGCAGGTTGAAAACTCGGACTGCAAGAAAACGTGCAAAGCAGCAGAATTGGTGAATCGCTTTGAGACATTGGAGGCTCAACGCCAAGCCCTGCAAGCCAAAAAGGAATATTCTGAAAATATCTCCCACGGAAATAGTATCATGGTGAGAAGGGTGCATAGGCATCTATCTGAGAAGGACCATAAAGAATGCAAAATCTGTTTATATTCATACTCAAACTGTCAGAGCATGCACCCATTGAACTAGACAAGACCCACAGGATTTGCAGCATCCGATAAACTCAACAGGACTTGCTTCCGAATGTGCTCACTTGGTTCCATTTCTATGTAGTCAATGATAATACATTGGACACCTGCTGAGAAATGTCTGAAATATCTTTTCTCGATGCTACGTTTCAATCAAAGAAGATCTCACTCTAGGTGTGCCAGCTTAAAAGGAAGTCCCTCTGACAGTTAGCCTCATGGTCCCAGAAGAAAAAATGATATATAGAAGGGGATTTCCCAGCACCTTCATATTTACGAATGTAGGTAGTGCCATATAAACTGATGTACTGCTGAAGCAATGTTTCAACTGTTCTCTCCAGTGCAGTGTGTAATGATCTGTCGCCCACTGTCCCACGAGCTTTCTCTCTACATTCAGAGGCGGCTCGTTGGACAGCGAAGTGACGGTTGTTGGAGCCCGGAGTAGCGACTGCGTCTAGTGGTTGCTCCGCGCAGGCTCGCCAAATAAAGAACTTGAGTGCTGAGCAGCGGACTTGGGAGCCTCTCTGCTCCCTGAGGCAGTTACTCGTTGGCTGTCAAAGCCCTCTGAGCCGCCCTCCTATGCTTACCATGAAAGTCACTGTAGCGCTCAAGTCGTATTTCAATTGTTATCTCTGTGCTGTGAAGCAGACTTGAAAGCCTCTCTAATAGCTGAGGCAGGGACTGTTTGGGCTGTCAAAGCCCTATGAGCCACCCTTTATGCTTACCATAAAAGTGCTGAAGCAGCACGCCAGCTTTGCCAGCGCAGTGTGTCGCCATCAGACGTGAAGCATAGAGGCGATATGACAGCCACAGATCAGCTATGCACTTGCTCAGCTGATCTTGACGATGTGAGGGCCGTTCAGTCACATGAGTAATCTAAAATTGAGTTAAGCTCCTCTGGCAAAATAAAGACTATTAACTCTGAGCAGCATATCAGGCAACTTCGATCTGCCAAATGTTTAATAAAGTCCAGACCCACTGAAAAATCAGACACCAATAAAACACAAATAATCAACCACTTTTTATGTGAGAGAAGTTTCCTTGATGGTCCTTAGCATAACCAATACTAGCTTCGAAGAGCCTTTGTCCTCCTCGGTGGCATGTCTGGGCAGCACAATGATGACCACAATCATCTCTAACATCTACTTTATACGCCTAGGCAATTTGAGTGCTGTGACGTAATTTGTGTTAGGAAAAACCCCCATAAGAGCACTGATTGATCATGCTAAGGAACAATCACATTTTACATCTAGTGTTTGTATGCATGCAACCCCGGACCGTGCCATTAAGTTTCTCTCTAAGAACAATGTCTAAGTACACAAAACTGACATTGACTTGGCGAGTAAAAGCCTGCTGTCCTCTCCTCAACGTACCCTTTCGGTGGATGATGACTTCACAGAAACAAATGCTAGTAATGCTAGCAACTCTGCTAGTCCTCTGAACTACAATATTAGTGTCAACCGCCCTCGCTTACTAGTACTTGATGCTCCTAACCTCTTTGGGGAAGCTATGTGAGGAACTTTTTAAGACTTTGTCTGAACACACAATCTTACTTAACACCATTATTTAGCAGTTGACCCCCCCAAGTCCTCTAACCAATGTGGCATGTATCCTCTCTAACACCATCACCACTGACATTAAACAACCTGCTAACACAATTGCAGTAAATAAAATTGCTAGTCCGGCTGTCACACCTAGAGCCCTTAAGGAAAATGTACAGCCCTGTGAACAAGAAACCCTAAAGCTTGCCAGTAACTTTGAGGCTGAGGCCTTTTGTGTAGAGGTTAACACATGCCATATGGCGGTAGACAATGGTTAAAATACTAGATACGTCTTATCTTCTCAGGAGCAATCTGCTGTTGTAACAAAAAAGAAAAGGTGTAAGAAAAAGTATGGTTAAATGATACAGAAGAATAAACATGACATTAAAGCTAGATCGCGACCCATCTTTCACTTGCCACTAAACCTAACCCTCCGCAATGAAATTTATAACTAGCGATCTTGGCTCTTTTGATGTCATATGCATTGGCGATACCGGTGAAACGATTACTAGATATACTGCGGCTCTCAACAAATCATCTACTGTGAACAAAGCTAAGCAAATGGCAGCTAATAAAAAGTAAAGAACCAAAGATATACATGAATATATTTATACAAAAAGGTCTGGGAGACCGTGTAGCAAGAACAAGCAGGGCCAAATAATCTGTTCTATGGGTAGCTTCCCACTTGGGAGGGTCTACAACCATGTTTTAGCTCACAGTACCTTTCACAGAGGAGAAACACACATGTGCATATCAGTCTGGTCTCAACCACCTGTGCAGTCCAGTACTGAAATGCTAGGCAATTCTCCTCTGAACAGAGTCTGTTTTCCCTTTCCATGGCGGCCATTCAAAACAAAGGCAAAATGTAAACAATGAGCATGGCCGCCATGGGAAGGAGAGAAGGGACTACATGTAGTCCTTTTTTCCTTTCCATGATGGCCTGGGAGGTTCAGGAGTGGATGCATTGCGGACAGAAGTGTTCCCAGCGCGTCCTCTCCCAAAATGGACCAAAAAGAAGGTAAGTGGGGTTGGGAGGGCGGGCAGGGGAGTGTTTGGATTGGGGGGGTGAGGTAAACCACTTACCTAGATCCCCGGTGGGGGAAGATGGCAACCTCCAACCTCCTGCTATCCCCTCCCCCTGCCAGGGACAGAAAGTAGAGGAACGTTGGGAGAGGGATTCCCGGTCGGGTAAAGCCCTGGCGATGGCCAATCAAATTGCATGTTACAATCTGATTCTCCCTCGCTGGGTACTAATTGATTATATGCCTGCCATTAAAGCAGTTTAATTTGTAAAAACTATGATTGATCTTGTACCAGGAGGCGCACATTATTGAGCATAATACTGGCATTATGGATACCTCAGTACTTGAAGCCCTAGAAATTGTTTCTATATTCCGATTGGATGCTTTTTTTGAGAACAAGAGCTCAAATGGAAAGATCTATTCTGCCACACCGAATCCTTCTGAAACAAAGCCGCACGATCAAGACTTAGCTGGCCCAGAGCACCTGAGATGTTGTACCTTGGAGAACTCAAAGAAACTCCCATTGCGTCTTGGGACAAAGTTGGGCCATGAGGCATACACTGCGTCAAACTATGACTGTAGGAAAGTCTTAAAAATCCAAAGTCTATTTTGCTCAAATAGAGAATGTTATTTAAATCGCTCTATTTTACACTAACTACATCAAATCATACCACTAAGTTCTATTACAACCTCAGATATTGAGTTAGTGGAGCTACTAGAAACTATTAACTTGGTTACTTCCAGGGTCCATACGTCTACTGAAAATAATTTGGATTTTATTTATGCACATTCAGCAGCCCTTGATATGATTGCACAATTGAACCATATGCCGTCCTTTTCCTTACAGGAATTCTTCAAAGTACTTAAATTTGAAAGAATTCTGCTGACAAAACTTATCGGGTGTAGAGGGGCTTGGGGAAGGGGGACTAGTGTAGGGAATAGTGTAGGGAAACGGGGGGCTTAGTGGGAACCCCCCAAATAAAAATAAGACATGTGATGAGTTTTGTCGGCTGAATTCCAACAGGGAAAGTACGTTGAAGGAATTCCTGTTTGCAAAACGACGTGGAACCCAATTGGACATGTAGGATGGTTTAATGGTCAAAACACAGCAACTACCAGGGCCTGACTATAATGATCACTACTTCCAATAATGATGTTTGTTCTGTGAAACTCCACATGCACACCATGTGCAAAACTGGCACTGGCTCTCTTCTTTTCTCCCTACAAACCACCTTACTCTACCCTAGCTAAACAACTGAAGGTGCTATCTTGGAACACTCATAGCAACTCCCATTTATTTGGAAGAACTGGCATTATATCTGATATTGGTCATTTTGGCATAGTCGCTCCCAAAGAAACTTGGTCCACTGAAGCCATCAAATTCAATGGCAGACAGACCATACAATGGCTTGCTCTAAAGGGTAATAAGGAACACCCCAAAGGGGGATTACTCATTAGTGTTAAGAAAACCTTTAGCTTAGCCGACATAGGAACCTCAGATAAACACTTTCTTGCTGGCCTTTTTACCTGGCTCTCTCCTGATAGTCGCTCTCATTGTATTCCGCATCTTAATATAGCCAAGCCCTTGGGTTGAAAACCTAACTATTCCTTAATTAAACAGATAAGCTACCTACTTGAGGGGCATGTAGCTAGCTATAATTGCATAGTGCTGGGGGACTTTAACTCTAAAATACTGGTGGAGCTCACTAAATATGAGGGTTTACCTTCTCCCTCACTCAAACAAATCATTCATGATATTTGTGGAACAAAATAGATGATATTGTTTGGCACATATGGTCTCTGTTTGATGAATGGGTGATGCAAAGGGGATTGCCCGAGAAACCATACTTAGGTCTATGCCAATAGTTATTCTACTATTGATAACATCTTTATCTCATGACTCTTTTTTCCTCCGAGTCTGACTTTATCGTTGCTCCACATGAGGAGAGTGCCCACTTTCACTTGATTGCTTATCTCAAAATCTCTGAACCTGGCCATACTTATAGCAAGATTGGATAGAAGACATTAATAAAGGGCTAAATAGAATTTGTTGGAATGGTGCTAACATCAATAAGGCTAATCTGTTGCTGCATCACATAGCGACTAAACACTTTAATAGTGATAGCTGGAGATCTTTGGATAGATGTGTACTTGGAGATAATGGAAGTACTGCAGTTGGTAATGCTAATGATGTTGCAGCCCCTTTTACACCTTATGACAGCCAGCCTCGATCTCCCGAACAACTTAACATCCTAATGGAGGGCTACATGGAAGGCATCAGATATATCAATGCAACCATCAGTGTAGCTAAGCCGCGTACTGGCAATTACTTGAATCATTACATACCTTGAAGGAATCATGAAGCAAGACACAGACGACAGACTTAAATTCAAACAAACAATATTTAATAACTTAAATGTCAGGATGGTAGAAGGCCTAACTTGCATCATACTAAGGAAAGTCTGAGTCAAAGAGTACAACTTAAAAGTCTGTCTGTGTCCAACACCTGTGCTTGCCCTCACAACTAAAGCTAAACAGTGTGCAGGGATGTCAATAATCAAAGAAATGCTGATCAACACAAAGTTCTGAGCTTCTTCCAGCTCCCAGCTTATTTTCAGCTTCCCTTCCACAAGTTCAACAAAATTCCACAAAAAGTCTTTAAGATTTTACCTTCAAGATCAAACAGTTACACAAACTCCTTAGGGCTTCCTTCCCCAAGTTCAGAGTAACACAGTTCAAATAAAAGGTGTCTTGAGGCCCTGTCCTCAAGACGGTAGTTATAGATCATCAAACCTTGGGGTTCCTTTCCCCAATATTTTAATGTAGCACAGTTCAAACAAAAGGGTCTTGTGGCCCTGTCCTCAAGACGGTAGCTGTCGTTCATCAAGTCTCAGGGTTCTCCTCCCCAAGACTACAACGTAGCAACCAATGTATGATTCACTCTTTAAAAGTTCAACTTTACTCTGGGTCAACCTGACCCTCCTTCTGGTTTGCATCACCAGCTCACTCGCAGTGCTCCTTCTTGGTAGACTTTGCAGTGTTTTTATCTTTCGCAATGTAAGGCTTATTGGTCTTGGCGCAGTTGTCAGACCATATGGTCCACACATCACAGATCGCGCAACCAAGGCTCCTTGGCTCTTCAGTCCACACAGGTTCCTCCACACTCACTCCTGTGTGAAAAGGAACGCTCCCTTAGGTTCTCCATTTGGGCTCTTGGAGCTGCTACACATCTTTTGCCAGTCTTTGGCCTTGCTGCACTGCATTTATTCACAAAGTTCACTTGGTGGTGATAATGTTCATGTCATCCTTTTGTTGCACTCCTTCACACTTATTTCTTTCCCCATAGATTGCTTTCATATGGGCATCTTCCTTTTAGTCTTTGTTGATTCTTGGTTTTGCTTATAAAGTTCATTAATATACAATATGAGTTTAGTTTTTGTATTTTCAGCCAATTTAGTTTTCAACCTGCTTGATTTATCACTGGTCTAAACTTGAAGTCAGTTCAGTGTTCAATACGTGTGGTATAACGCCGTTCAAAAACTTCCATTTAGTTCGGTATTCAATATATATGGGGTCTGTATCTGTACCCATGCAGCCCTCCCCTTTTCTTCCTGCACTTCCCTCCGCAAATACCTCCCATCTCGAGCACTCTGCTCCTCTACCTATAACTCCCTCAGGGTCAGTCGTTTCTCAAAGAAATGAGCTGGGTGTAGATCTCTGTCTTCGGCTGGGGCCTCCCTCTGGAACAGCCTCCCTGCCACTCTAAAACTTGAGGAGAACCATCTCCGGTTCCGGAAGCACCTCAAAACCTTCCTCTTTGCTTCTGCCTTCTCCTCCCCTCTTCTCTGTTGATTCTGCTCTCTCTCGGCACCATGCACCTGGCCACCCTCTGTCCTCTGGGCCCAGGTACCTGCTCATCTTGCCACCCTCACGCACTGCCTCCGGGCCACCCCCTAGACTGGGATCTGTATCTGTACCCATACAGCCCTCCCCTTTTCTTCCTGCACTTTTAGACCTACACGGCCTGCTGCCGTAAACCCAGCACTTGCCACTTGCTGGCTGCACTCCCATTGTTTGCTGCCTTTTTATTTATTATTTTAATATTATTTTTGTTTTTTTTCCTTCCCGCTCCGCACTCTCCTTTTGTTCCCCCTTCCATGCACTTCTCCCCCTTCTCCCTCTACCCTGCACTTGCACGTTCTCAATGTCACTGGGCCTAGTAAGATCGTTGTTTTTGTTCTTCCCTGTTCCCTTTCCTTGCCTGGTCGCGCTCTGAAACACTTGTGTATGAGTGCGATAGAAATAAAATATCAATCAATCAATCAATCAATATATATAATTTTAATGCTGGTTTTAGCTTCTATTCAATTCAATATTCAATATTCAATATATGTATCCCTTCTGAGTCCCTGACCAATTTCTGCCAGAAGCAGAGAGCGAGCTGGAGATGCAGTGTGGAGCACTGGAGCCAAGCAGCAGAGGAAGCGGTGAGAAAGATCGGGAGAACCTGGAGAAGAACGGAGTGCAGAAACGCAGACGGTATACCACAGAAGTTGCTGCATGGCTAGGGAACCGTGTCTCCAAGGAGCCGGACTGAGGTACTCGACTGCAAGCTGCTGGCTGTGTTCAAGGAATCGCTTGTTCCCTTGTGACGTGTGCCAGTCCCAAAGGTGTCAGAGGGGCAGGCGGTGAGACCCTAACCTCGGCCCAAGCAACTAGAGGAAGACAGCTTGCCAGAGATGCGCTTACCAGTGAGTTTGACGAGAAAAGGAAGAGAGAAACTTGGTAGCGTGCAGGTGGCTGGAGCAGAACTGAAACGTTGTTGCAAGTGGCATGAAAGGAAAGAAAGTACAAAGGAAAGTGTACTTTGTAAATGTTACAAAAGGAAAGAAAACAGAAAGGAAAGCAAGGTTTAATGTGCTAGAGGTGCAGAGTTAAAAGGAGAAATGAACTTTAAGAGTGAAGGGCGCTAGAGGCTCGGAGACAAGAAAAGAAGGGAATTGTAAAGCGAAAGAAACATAGAGAGGGTGCGAGCGACCCAAAAAGAAAAGAAGGGTGTGAGTGACCTGAAAAGCAGAAATGGGTGCAAGTGAGCACGATAAAGAGGAAAAGGTCTGCAAGAGGCACGGTAAAGTGAACCAGGTGCAAGTGTACACAGGAAAGCGAGATGAAAGTATGAAAGACATGAAAAATGTGAAAAGGGGTGCATGAAACCCCAAAAAAGGAAAGTTAAGAGAATTGCAAAATTTGAAGGAAAAGAGAAGGGTTATTCATCAGAATGATCGCACTAAGGAGGAGCAAAGAGCCTGGCGTTCTGAAAAGTCTCTGATACTGCCCCTGAAAGAACTGTGATTAAGGAAAGGCACATCTTGACAAACAGATCTTTTGTTTTGAACAAAAGGGGCCTCAGCTTGGGGAAAAAAAACCCTGAAAGGCCTACAGAGTGATTGGCAGCTGAACTTTATTGTCTTGCATCAAAACGGCCTAAGCTTGGGGAAGGGAACCCTGGGAGGCCTACAGAGTCATTGGAAGCTGAACTTTTGTGTGTTGCATCAAAAGGTGCCTAGGATTGGGGAAGGAAACCCTGAAAGGCCAACCGAATTATTAGAAACGCACCTTTTATTTTTTGGGGGAGGCGCTAGAGAGCCCAACCAAGATGACTGCAAGCACGTGAGCTCCCGACAAGGCCTAGATACTCTGTAAAAATCCGGCCACATCCAGCCTGCCACCACTACTTTACGTATTTGTATAAGCTAGCTGAGATAATTGTGAACACCTCCGCGAAAATCCAAGCACTTCTGGTGCCTGGGTGAAGGCAAACAGACCACGTGCCCACGAGTGCAGAGCGCACAGGCGGGAGATCTACCCACCCCGGAGAGAAGTGGAGGCCATGCACATGATCGCTGTGGATAACGGCCCGGAGGGGGGAAGCCCAGAGACCTAAGAAGGGACCCGAAACCCGGAATATCCTCCCCAGGAGGGAGGGGGGACCAGTCGCCCCGCTGACACCCCGACGCTAGGGGGGTACTGTGGTGACGCAGCACCCCTGGAGGAGAAGCTCACTTGGAGACCCGGAATGGTGCCCGGACGCTAAAGAGTCAATCAATGTCAGGACTGACCTCTCCCGCAGTGAGGAGAGTACCCGGGATCGCTGGCAAGAGGGATAAACCCGATGTAGCCACAGCCGAGCATCCCGCTGCCTGCTCGCCCCCTCCCACTTGTAAAAACTACGCAGAGCGGGGGATGGCTCCAGTGGACCGCTAAAGCATGTTCCGGGAGCTGGCAGAGTTTCAAGCCTCTACGTTGGGCTCAGCAGTAACCCACGTCCGGCTCTCCTCCCCCTGCAGACCTGGGGTGCAACCCAAATCCAAGGACCCTGCTGAAGACAAGGGTGCCAATTTGGCCACCATCAGCCCGACGCAGTAGGGGTCAGTGAGATCACAACACATCCAGAGGAGTTACACACCGAAGGCTCGGAACTGCGCCAGGACTAAGGAAGGACGTCTGACACTGCGTCTGATCTGTTCCGCGTTAAGGGGAACAATTGGGACCGCGGGCGGGTGTCATTGACCGTGGCCGAGTGCCGGCTGATTCCTCTGGTCCACCCACTTGTGGGAACTGCAGGTGGCGGCCCAGGTTGACCTGCGACCCCGGGGTCCGGGAGCTGTCAAAGCTCTACACCTTGGTGCCGGAGGCCGGCAGAGACGCGGCCTCCAGCTCTCCCCCCCTCCGTCCCGCTGGCGGATGTCTAGGAGGAACCAAGAGCACACTCAGGAAGGGCAACATCCCCAAGACAGTGCTCCCCAGGAAGAGTGCCAGAGGTGCAACGAATCCGGATGGTGGGGAGCCATCAGCGAGTTTACCTCTGTCACCATGTAAAAATACCAAAATTCCAATAAGTATCAATCAAAACTACACTTTGAACAACCGGCCACATCCAAGCAACTGTCCACAGGTGAGGACCCCCTGGAAGGCGACACCCCGTTCCATGTCATGGATCTGAGTGGGGCACTAATTGACATTAAGAACATGCTGGGGCAAGTGCAAGCAAGCATACAGTCCTTGGATGGGAAATTGGACACATTAACTTGTAAGGTCGATCACATGCAAGTTTGCCTGGACAAAGACAGGGACCGCCTGGACGAGGAGTAGGGCAGGGTGTCCACAGTAGAGGATGAATCTCGCACCACCACAAGGGACATGGCCCTGGTCAAGACAGTCCTCTGGGAACTCTCAGAGAAGCAGGATGACCTTTAAGTCTCGCTCCCGCAGGAATAATCTGAGGTTTATCGGGGGTACCCGAATCCAGGGACCAGCGCAACATGGAGTCACTGGTTGAAAATCTGCTGACGGAGACCATTGGTCACGATGGCTTCTCTTAGGTATTCATTGTGGAGTGGGCCCACCGCCTCCCAAGTGGGAGACGCCCGGTGCCGGGAGCCTCGGCGAGACCCATAATAGCTTGCCTACTGAACTATTGGGACAGAGACTGGGCCCTCAGGAGAGCTAGAGAATTGGGTTGTGTGACACACCAAGACGCAACAATCGTATTCTTCCCGGACTTTTCAGATAAGGTGAAAGCATCGAGGAAAACCTTCATCGAAGTCAAGAAACGACTCCGTGCATGGGAAATCAAGGATGCAATGATGTTTCCAGCTAAACAAAGTGTGGAACACAATGGGCAAGCACAGTTTTTCCACACCCTGGAAGAAGCTAACAGGTTCTTGGAGCTACTACCCAAACCGCCACGAGAGGAACATAACCGTCGCAGTGAAGACCCACCGTAGGGCATGAAACCGCAGACAACAGATATAATGAGGACAAGCAACCAGCCCGGGAATTGGCAGACTGGGCACAGTAAGCTAAATGGGGCTGCTAGGGTGGCTGGCTCTTCCAGCGCCCACCAAGGGAAAGCATATGTTTTTTGGGGAAGGGAGATGGGAGGGAGGTAACTGGCAGGTTGAGGTTGCTGTTGGGGAAGGTGAGAGTTGGGAATCAGTTGGGACATTGGATGTCCAAAGACTTGCTGACACTCAATGGTAGATTCACTAAAAAGCATGACATGGAATTTCAGGGGTCTGAACTGCCCATCAAAATGCTGTAAAGTTGCTTTATATATGCAGTAGCACCATGTGGACATAGCATTTCTCTAAGCTGACTCACCTAACCCCTGGTAAGGAGGGAGGGTTCGGGCAGAGATGGGGCTCTCATCGCTATTTCTCCTCATACTCCACGTACTCCCAGGGGGTGTATATAGTGCTGCAGAACACGGTGGGGTTTACGACTAATCGCCCAGAGCAGAGATAAGGAAGGACGGGCTGTAATGGTGCGAGAGACAATACAAGGCCGGGTGTACACCCTGATCAATATTTATGGGTCAAACGAGAACTCGGTAGAAACCCTGGGGTGGATAACTAGGCATATAGAGGCATCCCCCCTGGGGAGAATATATGGGCCGGGGATTTCGACGCAGTGATGGTTCCCAACCAGGACAGATCGGGTGGGATCCACCGACCAGTATCTAAGGTGACAAATACGTTGAAAGACATGTTTTGGACATGGGAATTGGCTGACATTTGGAGACTAAGGCACCCCGAGGAAAGAGGGTACACATTCCAATCCTCTATGTACAATTTAGCCTCCAGACTGGACTATTTCCTGATCTCCCAAAAACTAACAGGTGGGGCAGCTAACATCACAATAGCACGCACATTATCAGATTACGCACCGTTACTTCTAAGCCTCACACTAACCGACAGAATAGCGGGAAGACGGAACTGGGTGTTTAAGAATGAACGCTTGACAGAAGGGGCGTTCCGGGGTGGGATGTCCGCTGTCATTGATAAGTACTTTGAACTTAACCCCAAGTCAGTGGGTTTGCATGCAACCCTATGGGAATGTTTCAAATGTGTAATCAGTGGAGAAAGTATCTCTAGAGAAGTAGGAATACTAAAACAAATTAGGCAACAGCTAGTGGAGACCGAGGTTCAAATACAACAGCTACAATCAGATACAACAGGGATGAGCATAGCTGAACACGCTGAGATTAAGAAACAACTCGCAAGTGATCAACGAGCTTGTTCAGAGAGAGGTAAAGTTCCGCCGGGTTAAGACAGCACGCATCAATATGGGGAAGGACAACGTCCGGGTAGGATACTAGGGAGGACGGTTAGATTGGAAACCCAGAGCGGTCAGGTCCTGTCCATCAGGGACACTTAAGGAGAGGCAAAATATGGAGATGCTGACATTGTCAAAGAATGTTGTTATTTCTACAGCCGACTATACTCCTCGCAGGTTCAAGTATCGCAAAAGGATATTGGGGAATATCTTGACCAGGTGGCATTATACTGGTGTACAGACGAGGAGAGGGAATGGTTGGGCCGTCCCCTGTCCCAAGAGGAGGTCCAATCAGCAATAAGGTTGCTACCTTCTGGGAAGGCCCCTTGCCCAGACAGCTACAAAGCTTCATTCTATAAATGTTTTACCGCTCAACGAGCTCCACGCCTCCTGGAGGTGTATCGACAGAGTTTGGAGACTGGGTGTCTGCCGGACTCGAAGTGAGAAGCAGTAGTAGTTATTCTCTTGAAACCAGACAAAGAGCCTGACGAATGCTCATCACACCGCCCAACATCCATAATAAACATGGATAATACAATTCTGGCAAATATCTTGGCGTCCAGGCTGGCCTCATTGTATGAACAAATGCGTCAAAGCGGCCAATCCGGGTTCATCCCCGGAAGATCTGCCTCCTATAGGCTTCTGAGGATGTTCGGGCTGCTGTCAGCTGTTCAACAGGACGAACCCATAGTGGAGGCACTGCTAGATGCCACAAAAGCATTCGACTCAGTGGAAAGTCCCTTCCTGTTCACAGCCCTCTGTAGAATGGGACGCAGTGAGGGATTTATCGCCATGGTTCATTTACTTTACACTTTACCCAGTGCAAAAATGTGAGTAAATGGCCTGCTGACTCCGGATATACCTTTGAGGAGAGGCACACGACAGTGGTGCCCATTCTCAACGTTACTGTTCACACTGGCAATAGAACCTCTGATGGAGGGGATCAGGGACTGACACATCCACAGAGGCATACAACTATATAAACAAACAGGGTGGTCATTTCTCTCTACGCAGACGTAAAGGTGTTATACATCAAGGATCTGTAGATAAACGTGGGCCCTGTCATGTCAGACGTGGTGGTCTTTGAGGACTACTCCGGGTTCGAAATCAAACCTACAAAATCGGTACTGTTCCCACTCACAGTGGGCACCACACGGTTTGCTGATAAGTTAGGATTCCAATGGCCCGACACTTACACCAGGTACCTGGGACTATATATAGCTAGATCGGTAAAAGACCTATATAAGCAGACTGTCAGGATTCAACCTATGCCAGGCTGTTTACGCTCTACAAGGGCTCCTGCAGTACTGACAGGCTTCTCTCCACACTATGGGGCTGTCAGCCGCAGTGCCTCTGTGCACGCATTACACCCGCGGTCTCATCACAAGTCATGTAATGTATTAGGAAACAGATCGCGGTTTGCAGATTGTTGGAGGTTGCCATGGAGATGCTGGCGTCCCCTACACGTCAGGTGTTCACATGTTTTTCATTTGGGAATGGCGCTGAGTGGTCACGTGATCAAGGGTACTTAGGTTCCTCCCCTTCACATCACTGATGCTTCTGACTCTGTGAAGTACGCTTGGATTTCTTGCTATTTTGACTATTGCTTATTATCAAACCTTGGCCTGTCCCTTCACCTTGCTATGTTTTGTCCCTGGCGCACTTCATTGATGATCTGGAAACAACCTCCTTTTCTGCTCCTGAACTCCATTGCTCAACGGATTGTACCACGCACACAGAGAACACCGACCCCAGAAAGCTTCTGGACTGCTTTGTCTCCGTCTATGACTACAGTCTACGCCCGCTAGTAGCCGACTCTTTTTTCTGTCTGGATTCCATATCAGCAGTGCAGCACAAGACTTTACCATCATTCGCCCGCACCTACAACGCACAGAATAGAGACTCCTTTTGTGTTTATTCCACAATACCCTTAGGTGTCCTCATATCTGTTAGGGAGAATTCTCATTTATGGCTAATTTCCCTCACCTAGTGAGTCCCCCAGCAGCTTTGCTGGACTTCTGGAGTTAATTTTTTTTCCACTTGGTAAGAGTGAGAGCTTTTCCCCCACTCTTACCTGTGTTTTGCTATGTGTTTCTACCTGTTTTTCTGATTGTGGACTCTGACGTACACCACTTCAGTAGCCCCCTTCTTTTTGTGTGTCACACAGCACCTTCGGTGCCGTGGTACAGGGTTGTCTTTGAGACCTCCCTCGACTCCATTTCTGAGGCGACTACTGTCCCTCAGAAAAGGGTAAAGTTACCATTAACTTTACTTAGTCAATCTACAACAGATCCAGTACACCCCATCTTCAATGGAGTACTGGAAAGGGTTAACTCGTATCCCTTTGTATCTGTACCTCCTAGAGCATTGTTTCGCTGTTTTAACATTTAGACTTGGCTGGTGGCAGTGGTATCTACCCTAACTTTTCTACCACAATTATATTAGATAAACGTGGTACTGTTCTTGTCTATTATATTAGCCTCGAACATAAACCGGCTTGACCAAATTGTCTTTTTCTTGGCTCCGGTTGGGTTTATTCGCCATTTCTTTTTGTTACTTTGCGCGGAAAACTAGGTTCGCCTTCTTTGTTCACTGTCTTTTGGCGGGCTTCTGCCCAGAAGCCCTCCTCAAGGCGTCTGGGTGTCTAGGTGGGCTGAATGTGAGGGAGGGGTGTAGTCACCCCCTGCACAGGGTATCCTAGGAAACCCAAGTCGCACTTTGTCCTGATTGGCCAGGGTAGTTGTCGGGCTGGACAACCCCCCTGCTGGGTGATTGACAGCCATGCTGTGTGAATGTTTTTTTTTTTTACTTAAAAGGAGGCAGGTCTCTTGGGCTGGAAGTCAGAGAGTCGCCACTGGAACTACAAGGAACCGACGAGAAGCGGAGAGAACGACAGCTGCTGCAACTACCCCGTCCCGGTGAAGCCCTGCTGCAGTCCCGAGCTATCTACCTTCAACGACTCAGAGAAGATCCAGTCCGGAGTCTTCTTCCCTTGAGCTTGGTGGGGATAACCAGCTCATCTTCCACAGCTAGAGGATCCTCTTCCTTGGTCGAAATCGCTGCACACTGCTGTAGTGGTCCGGATAGCCACCTGAAGAGCCTCTCCTGGTTTTAAGGAGCGCACCTTTTATTCCGTGTCGCTGCTGCCGGCCTCGTCCCTGTGTGGTGCAGACCCCCTTCAGACGACCCCCTTAGCAACGAAGCTCCAGGAATCGTGGGTCTGCGGGGAAACCCCTAGGAACAACTGCCAGGGCTCCAGCAGCACCGTTGGAACAAGGTACTGTGTTCTGCTTGAGGAAACTGGGTGAATCCCTTTTCTTCATTTCCAAGGCTTGCCCTTGTCTTCCCTCCTTCTTATAACTTTTGCTTCCGAACCTTGACAATATCGAAGTACTTTTGGCTACATTGAATCTCGAACTATCTGACTGTGTGATCCTCGGCAACAGGCCCCCGTGTCTCTCAACCCTGGCTGGTGTTTCTTGATTCTGCCTGCCTAACCAAAATATTGCCTATGATTTTTGCCTCCAACTCCCTCTGGGTATCTCAAGTGCTAAGTGTGTTTTTACCCCAGTAGCATTTCATGTCACGGATACGCGTTTAGTTAGTAGACCGAACTGTCAAAAAGTGATCGCAATTGTATTCGCGGTAACGTGTTTTGTTCATAACACTGGTGCATTCAACACAGGGTACTTACCTTGAGACTTACTGTACAAAGTGAATTGGTTAGTTGTAGTATATTTAACGTGTGGTTTTTATTTAAGTTTAATAGAAGTGTTGTGTTTATAACAAATGGTTTAAAAATAAATGTACTGAAACCTTGAGTCAGTGCTTGCTTGAGTCACAGTAATTGTGGTCCCTTGGCGTAATCTCTGCTACTGCTCATATACTCTTGAGATAAGCCTGGCTGCTCCGCTACTGCTACCACTATAACTTAGTAGTACAGGTTTGTACCAAAGTTAAAACTTGTATTGCCACCTGTAGTCTTAATCGTGTGTAGTGGTCCCTAAGGGCACTGCACGGGATTCTGCCTAACAGTACCGGCGGGGTAGGTGTACTTCTGGGACTAGAGAGTTCTGCCCTCATTGTTGTTTAGGTGTCCTCATGCCGTCGGGACAGTCTGTCTTGGATTGCTTCACTTAGCTCTACGTACTGAACTATCCCGGCTCCTCCTCCATCAAGACTCATACACAGTAAGCTTTGGTTAGCGATCACTCCTCAAGACTCAACCTTGTTTCCTCTGTGTTAGTAACCCCTACTGTGTATTATAGGTACACCAGTCAGGTTCCTGAAAGGGGATTGAGAAAGAAGAACTCTTCACATAGAAAACTATCATATATTACCCACAGCTTCTTGTTGTTTTTGGGTTCACTGATAGTTTCTGTTTTTTCTTGCCTGCAGTCTGCGGTGTTCGTGTTTGTGTCCTTTCTTCCAAGTAATAGATCCCTCTGTGTGTAACACAAATATTTGAGGGGTACATTGTTGGAAAGAACTCAACGTCTACACGACGAGTTCAAACCGCTCTGGAAGACCATTCTCCTCAGAGCACGGCGAATTCTGACACAGAAGTATCACTGGGTACTAGAGAAAACCATAACTTTAGTGAATAGATGGATGGAACTGCCACTTGATATATACAGGGAAATATTGTTGGTTAAAATGGTACTGCTTCCACGATTCCTGTACGTATTTCTCAATGTGCCAATCTTGGAGAAAGAGGGTATGGCACTTCCCGTTTGTGAGGTATACTATGATGCAGCACAAGCAGGATCCCTTTTGTACTGGTTTGATGGTCAGACGGATAGAAGGCACATCGAGAGGGAAAGGGCACAAGCTGCCCCATATTTACTAAGGGCAACTATTCTGACATGCACTGATAGATCTCCGAGGCCACCGAATATGATAGAATTGACCTGCAAATCCTGGGCTTGCATCGAACGCAAAGCAAAAGGGGAAGTCATCTACTCCCCATATCTCCCGGTCATACACATACCGGGAGTGCCTCAGTCCTGCAAGAAGGGCCATGTTGACCTCATGAGATGCCTGAATATATCTAGTATTGGGGTCCTGTTCCCTGAAGATCAATTCTTGTCGATGGAGGAGATGAAATGTAATGGGGAACTTACTTCGCTGGATGTGTTATGTATATCCATCTGAGGAACTCCCTGAAGCAAATGTTCCCCAAGTTTCCAGCCAAACCCGATTCAGCCCCCATACTAGCCCATATGCTCTCGCGAGACAATGGCAGTAAGGTGGTGTCCACGCTGTATAACTAATGCATGGACGCCAGAAGTGGGACAGATGAGACTTCATGGGTAAAATGGGAACGATCACTAGGGGAACTGGGCTACGGCTGTGGAGAAACGAGAAGGGTGTCTCTTAACGCCAGATACAAGTTGATCCACTTTAAAAACCTTCATCAATGTTACTATACCCCAGCGATGCTACATAAGTTCGTACCTCAGACTTTTCTTAGCTGTCCTGCAGACTTTTTACACATTGGCAAGGGGTTGCCCGAGGGTTAGAGAGTTTTGGTCACAGGTTTTCGAGGCACTAAGCGAAATAGTGGAGGAGGACTTGGAACAATCACCACTAATAGCACTACTGGTCTACACTAGACGTATCCCTAAGTACACTAGGAAGCTGGCTGACCTATTATTGCTACTAGCTAAAAGATGATGACACTGGCGTGGGGAGATACCTATACTGATATTCTATACTGCAACGAAATGGATCTGGAATTTGGACAGTTGACGAACTCACAGACCAAACCCAAAGACATAAGGAGACCATACACACATTACCTCATCACAAGAACCCAGCAGGATGGGGTGCCTGACTGAGATCACTTTGCTACCCACCCCCTCTCTTTGCCCCCAGACTACAGTGATGACTGTTAAGAGGAAGAATGTAACATACCACTGCACTGCAAGTATGGTTGGGGGAGGGATTAATAATGTTCTTGAAGCCGTCAATCTGTAACACAGTCGGCACGTTTGTTTTCATGTTTTATGACAGGAAAGACAATAAAAATATTTTTTTTAAAATACTAGCCTTGGGGAAGGGAATCCTGAGAGGCCCAACAAAGATGAATACTTATTTTGAAACAGAGAAGCATACGCATGGGCAAGCGAACCCTGAGAAGCCTACGAGGAACTGTGTTATATTTTGTATTGTTTGAAACTTGGAAGAATTGAAGGTTGGTGAAGGGATTCCGAAGGAACCAGAGACATTGAAAGGTGTTTGAAAAACTTGCAAGATTCCTGTGGAGAAGGATTTAACGAACAACCCTTTTTGATTGAACTAATTTTTATGACATTGGCAGAACGACACCTGGTGGGCAAACCACATGAAACCAGCCTTGATTTATATTTCTTTTTGGAACCACTATTTTTCTTTTAAGAAGAATTCCTATCACAATTTGTCTAGGAGTGAGGACATGCATAGGTTTAGATACAGACAGATTTTGGTTTTGGACTTACAGACATCGACGGCCCATAGAAACATCAGTTGAAGAAACAATCCTTTTAGCGTTAGTGGCCGTTAGGTATTACACCAACCCCAGAACTTTATTAAATAAAGGTTTTTGAAACTGTTATCCTTGACTCTGTGTCTCTCTTGATACCATACCTGTCTTACATAAGCATTATTATTTCCACAGCGGATGTTATCCTTGATAGACTAGCTATCAAGGATAACATTTGATGTGGAAAACACAATTTTTTGAGAATTAAAGCGATTAGTGGGGAACAAAAGTTATCCTCAACTGAATAAGTGGGTGGCGGACTGTAACAAACTCTTGGAAATATACAATGTAACCATGGAGTTGGTTCGTCTATTTCCATGCAAAGCAAAAAAGAAACTCTGGGAAGCGGACTGGATCAACACAATTGAAGAAATTAGAAAATATAGGTTGTATGCGGAGAGCTTCTTGACGTAAGACCAGTGGGGGAAGTTCCAGTATACCTGTTCAAATTTATAAGCTCGTTCTGGCGCTCCCAACTACTGAGGCTAAGATGAAATCTCCTGCCGACAAGGGAAATCTTGAGGACTAGGGAAAAGGATCAGAGAGAACGGAGGACGTTTAGATTCTGTAATTAAGAGGGTCAAATTGAAACGTTTGGTCATATAATATTAAATTACACTGCATTGAACGACTGACAGGCCTTTTACTTTAATCATCTTTTAGAAGGGTTCAGGACCTTATTTGGTGGAACATTCTGGCAATATATTATGAACTCGAATGGTCGGAATGGCTGGAGTCTTGATGCACTGCACTTGTTGAAGGGAGTTTCACCTTTAAGCGTCTATTAGAACGGACTCTCCACCTTACAGCAATTTTGCGATCCCGCAACATAGCGCGAAAAGGGCAATTATTTTATAAATGCACGAAAACAGCAATTTGTGTCAAAAACATCCGCAAATACAGCCGTTTTCAAAAGAACCATTTCTTTTCTCTAAAACACAAGGGGCTAGGTTCTAAAAAGCAAGACAGCACATATCATCACACCTTATATGTAGCCATTCAGATGGCCTTTTTTACCCCTTTGCAAATTTACACAAATCAGGGGAAGTTTCTGCGCATTTTAAAGCGCATCCCAAATTTTAAAACAAGATGTGCTTTTAAATGTGCAGAAATTGTAGGCAACCCTATGCATCTGCTTTAAATAGAAGTACGGTGGTGCCACTGCATGACAGGGTCTTTCCTGACCCTGTTACGTAATTTATTTTTTAAATGTGCCAGCAGAGGTTTGATTCGCTGCTGTCTCACTTGCATTTCTTTTCCTCAAACGGGATAGAAATTAGTTTTTTCAGGTTGCATTTTACAGTTGCAGGCTGCTTCAGGGGCTGTCACAGTGAAATGCGATGGGAGCCTCTAGAACATTGTCGGGAGAGCGCTTCCGACACTAAAGTATTCAAGGCGACTGGCTAACACACCATTTGCGCTACAGCTCAGCCCTGTGGAAATGCACAGGTCACTTTTGAAAATAAGGTGACCGGCTCATTTCAAAAATGGGTTATCTAAAAATAGCATTTCTGATGCTTGTTAATCTGCTTAGAATCACATGCTGTGCATATAGTCCGACATCCAGTGGTAACCACAGAGTATTGCATCTTGTCTTTCGAGGATCAAAAGGGGACGTCGAAATGGGCGTGCCTGTAACACTATCCCTAACGGGAAGTGTAGTGTATCCAAAATCCCTCACGCGTGGAGGTCCCTCAGATTGTTTTTTTCCGCCCAGTTACTGGTCGCCCTAATGCGGAGCTCTTCATAAGAGATTGCATTATTGTTCTATTTATCAACCTCTGGTCGTTTATTCCTGTTAAGTCACTTTGATGGTTGAATCCTGTGAACCGCCGAAAACTGCTGCATAATTTCAACACCTGTTGGTCTGGCCAGCACTGCCGACCACGTGGCCAGCCTTCTGGCCGGCTTGTTAAGTAGGGAGAGTGGGGTCAGAGTGGTTATATTCTTTTCAAGTATGCTTTTCCTCTTTCCCTCTCTTTGTTCCCTGGGTTTTGTCATCGATATATCTATCTTGCGCTATGGACAAGACTCCATTTAGATTTTGTCCTGCATTGTAAGGCCAAATATCCGTGGAAAGATGAGCACCGTCGGTGCAATAATTGTCTTTCCCTCAACCACCCCTCAACCACAATGAGGTGGCCTGTGCAGCCTGTAAACTCCTGCGTCCAAAGCCGGTGGGCGGCCTACGGTATGTCGAGGCTGAAAGTAATTCCCTCACCACCACAGCCGCCGAGTGCGATGAAGGTACTAGCGATATCCAATGCTCTGTTTCAGAGGCCATTGACCTAATGGCGGAGAGTTCTCGATCCGCAGCGTCCGTCCCCGACCCCGATTGGCATCAGCGGCATGCAACTGGGCAATCCAAAGTAAAGGGCCCTAGCACCAAAACACACACAGCCATTCGTGGTGCTCCAGGAGAAAGTGCCGGGACCGCTTAAGGCCCGGGTGGCGGTGAAATCCACTGTGCAGCCACCGGCCCACCCGGCACACCTCCCTACTACCCCGAGCATCGGCGATGGTATCGCAAGGATCACTTTGCCAGTTAGACAGAAGGGACAGATGAGGGAGATGCCAAAACAGAAGGAACGGCCTAGAGACGCGCTGAGAGACTTGTCACAACGCCCAGAGCCTCGCAAGGACTATTCTGAGAGCCCTGTGACTTTCATCTGCTTTTCACTAAGAGTGAGGTCCTATTTCCACCCTCCTTGCCATCTGTTGTTTTCCTGCACTTGTGGAGTTTGTGCCTGGCTGCTGACCATTCCATTAGGTAGGTGCACTTTCTGTGCATTACTGCACCTCCAGGGGATTTATTGAAATTTGAAAAAGAAGAAGAAAAAAACAACGCAATATGCATGCATTTGTTGGAAAGGACTGTTTTATTTGGCATTTTCATCATGCTGCCATTTTCTGAGCTTTTTAATACCTGGAGCTGCCTTGCTATTGTGAAAGCACAAGTTTTCCCACTATTGCCTGCTTATTTGACTGTTTTTTCACTCTTCCAAGATGGCCGCCATGGGTTTCTTTGTTGTGTAGGCAGGCTGTCCTGAACCACCTCTCCCTGTGCAGCACTCCAATTGGTTGCTGAGTGTTTTCTTGCATTCAATCACAGACCGGTAACCTTTAGCCAGCCCTCTCAGCAAAGGCCCACTCCTAAGGCCCCCGTCTGCTCCCTGTCCGCTTCCGGTTTGCTAATTGGGGTCCTTCCTGCACCTTAACCACAATGAAGCTGGCATCGCTAAGAAATCCAGACTACCTTGACTTTGCCTCCTCCAGAACTATGGGTTAGTTCCCTCCTTGTGGACTCACTCCTACCACCTTTGACTATCACTGTTATTTCTGCTTGTTACTCCCATGTTGTCATCCTGATGCGCAGTGCTTCCTAAAACCCTTTGCTAAAATCTGAATCCAAGATTGAAAAGTCAAATCTTGCTGTTTTTGCTTTGTGCTAAAAAGTCAAATCCTGCTGTTTTTGCTTTGTGCTAAAAAGTCAAATCTTGCTGTGTTTGCTTTGTGCTAGAAAATTAAATACTGCTGTGTTTGCTTTGTGCTAAAAAGTCAAATCTTGCTGTGTTTGCGTTGTCCTAAAAAGTCAAATCTTGCTGTTTTTGCTTTGTGCTAAATAGTCAAATCTTGCTGTGTTTGCTTTGTCCTAAAAAGTCAAATCTTGCTGTTTTTGCTTTGTGCTAAAAAGTCAAATCTTGCTGCCCATTGCGAAATTCTCTGTATTTGCTTGCATACGATGCTTCTCTGTAACTTTCCAGCCCAGTGACCTCACCACTCTCTTTTGTCCCACACCTACCTGCCTTAGCCCCCCCCCCCCCAATTTCTCCATCCTCTCCTCACGCTCACCCCCATGGCGCTTTCTGTTTCTCCTGTCTTTTCAAACTGCTTCTCCATTGACTTTCCTTCCCTTCTCACTAAGTCTGGTAGGAAGAAGTTCAAAAAGGATATCTTGGCCTCTAACCCTGGTCTTCCTATCGCCTACACCTGCTCCAATGCTTCCTCCAGACAGACCCTCACATACATCCTCTTTGTCGTTCCTTCGCCAGATCTATGGACTCCTCATATGATCTCTGTACTCTGTCCTATCTCCTCCACTCCCATTAATGGTGGCACTCGCTGGGCTCGACTCCTCTAAAGTCATCATTAATGTCTACCTAAATGGCACTGTCATGGTCCAAGGCCCTCAAGCCAATTTCCTCTCGTCTCCTGCTGTCCCATCCTCTCCCCCCTTGGCTACCTTGCCCTCTCTCTCCTCCTCCTCCTCCTCCTCTGCACCTCCTAGGGCTTTTTCTTCACCGCAGGGCGTACCTCTGATCTGTACCCCTCCCCGGAAGGTCTTTAAGGCTAGCAACCTTCTTCATATTGCCACTCTCAACTCTCGCTCTGCTGTCAAACACTCCTCTGACATCTGCCACCTCCTTGAAGAACTAGACCTTGATGGTGGGGAGGTAGCCCTGATCTTTCCTCAGTGGATTCCTGCCTCTATCATTGCCACTCAGACCTACTCCTCTTTTGAATGCCTTGTCTGTAGGTTTTCTCTCTCGCCTACCCATTCTGTTACTGTGGCTACCATCTACCAGCCTCCTGGTAAAATCACCTAATTTCTCTCTGAGTGGGCGGACCTCTCCTCCTTCCTCCTGGCCTCTACCACTCAACTCCTCCTCCTCAGTGACCTCAACATTTAGACTCTCCTTGTTCCTCCTCTGTACTCTTCTAAGACCTCTGCGACTCCCTCTCACTGTCCATCCTCCCCTCTGGCCCGACTCACTCTGCAGGGCACACACTCAATGTGTTGATCTCCTCTGACCTCCCCCTCTCCATCCCTCTGACCACTCCTCTCTCCTGGAGCGATCACTCCCTCCTCTCCTCTCTCCCTCTCTTCCCCCAAGCCAAGCCTACCCCAACACTGCCACATCTACTTTCTTGGACATCCGTCCCATGAAGTGTGTGTCAGTTGATGCTTTTGCTGCCAGTTTCTCCCACCCCCCTCCACCTCTGGCAGTCTCACATCCTGACACAGCCCTGTCTCTGCTCTACTATTCAATTTCTGATACTCATGATGCTCTTGCCCCTGTCATGAGGATCCGTTTGAAGTCCAAAGCCAAGTGCAATTCCTGGTATGACTCTTGACCTAGCTATACTTAAACCTAAGTGTAGTACGGCAGAGAGGAAATGGAGGGCTTCCTGTTCATCCTCTGACAAACTGGGCTGTCGCCTGCTACAAAGGCAATACCGACTCTCTGTCCTCACCAAGAAGAGAGTCCACATTCAAGCTCGTGTCTCCGCGGCATCTAACAACTAGGCCGAACTCTTTAAAATCTGCAAGGAGCTGGCCAACCCTGCTGCGGTCTCTTCCCCTCCTGTTGCCTCCCAGGCGGCTCTTTGCAATGCCCTTGGCTCTCACTTCATTTAAAAAACCCAGGACCTCCTGTTCACCCTCTCCAGCCCGACCCCTCCTCTCCCCTCTTCATCTGTGCTTGCTGACCCTTCTTTAGCCACCCCCCCACCATCCTTCTTGTCCTTTCCTCTTTTCTCCCCTGCCGAGGTCGCTAGACAAGTCCGATCTATGAAAGCCTTGTCAAAACAGGTTCATCCCTGTTCCTCTTAAACCATCAAGGATCACATTGACACCCTTGCTCCGGCCCTTTCTGATTTATGCAACCACTCCTTTGCCTCAGGATCCTTCCCCTCGCCTCTGAAGCACTTCCTTGTGCATCCTCTTCTCAAGAAACCCACAGCTGATCCTTCTTGTCCAGCTAACTATAACCCAATTTCCATTACTGCCTTTCTGGGCAAACTCCTGGAAAAGTTGGCCATCTCTCAGCTTACCCTTCATTCCAATTCTGTTGGCTGTCTCCATGACCACCAGTCTGGCTTCAGAACTGCCAGAAGTACGGAAACTGCTCTCCTGAACATCCATGAAGATCTGCTCTCCAACCTTGACTCTACCATTCCCTCTATCCTCATCCTCCTCGATCTCTCTTCTGCCTTCGACATGGTCAACCATACCATCCTGCTCAACCGTCTCCGTGAAAACTTGGGTATCACTGATCAGGCTCTGGCCTGGCTGACCTCTTTCCTCTCTGATCGACCCTCCCAGGTCGAACTTGGGTCCTTCCTATCATCTATCTACCTCTCTACCTGTGGTGTTCCCCAGGGGACTAACCTCCCGCCCTGGCTTTTCAACCAATACCTGGCAACTCTCGCCCACTGCATTGCCATTTTCTGCTCAAATTTCCAGTGCTACGCTGACCTCACTCAACTCATTTTTAGGCTGCCCTCAGCCAACTCCTCTCCCTCTCTCATCTCTGATTGCCTAACTGCCATTCAAGATTGGTGTGCCGTCAATGATCTTTGTCTGAAGGCCAGCAAGACAGAGATCCTCCTCATCGGCACACCTTCACCATCCTTTCCCCTCACTCTCTGGCCGGCTTCCCTTGGCCCTCCTCCTACCCCCACCTAAGAACCTAAGAACCTCAGGGTCATCTTTGACTCCACCCTTTCCTTCTCCACCCACATCTCTGAGGTCTCTAAAAAGTCAAACTTCCCACTGCACCTCCTCAGAGGTACTCTGCCTTTCCTCTCCTTCCCCCAGAAGCTCATGGTAAATGTAGAGGAGGCACCAGACAAGCACAAAACTATGAGGAAAAAACAACTGGTTCTACACCAGAAGTAGCCCTGGAGTTAAAGAACTCATCAGAAGAGGAAACTCCAAAAGTGCCAAGCGCTGCTGCTCTTGCAGCTTTGAACTTTGTATTAAATTCACTGGTGACTGTCTTTGAGCAACTGAAACTGGAAGTTCAACTACAAGCTGGAACCCTGATGGAAATGACCAAAGACTTAACTAGTCTGGATTCTACAGTAGTGGAGCTGACCGCATCAATTAACACAGTTGTTACACCGTCATTAGGAGAGCTGAGAGTGGAGCTCGCAAAACAAGGTCTAGACTTATCAGCCCTAGAAAGGATGCAAGCGATGGGCAACTTCGAAGACAGGATCTCACTCAACGAGACCTTTCGACAAGCAATCCGGTGGTGGGACACCCGTGTGCATCTGACGGCAGGTATGGACTTCCAGACCCCGGCCCATCAGGAGACGGTGACGAAGGACGCCTCCCTGGAGGGATGGGGGGCTCATTCCAGAGATCTCCACGCAAGAGGCCTTTGGCTGCCGGAGGAGAAGTCACTACACATCAACGTCCTGGAGCTCTAAGCCGTGTTCTGGGCCCTCAGGTCGTTCCTTCCGTCCCTCAAGGGCAAGGTGGGGAGGATCTTCACTGACAACACCACAACAATGTTTTACATCAGGAAGCAGGGAGGCACCAGATCCCCAGCCCTATCCAAGGAGGCCCAGGATCTGTGGCATTGGGCCATAGCCCAAGGGATGTTTCTGGTACCATTCCACCTGGCAGGAATAAAAAACACCATCGCCGACGCACTCAGCAGGGAGCTGCGCTCGTGCCACGAGTGGGAACTGCGGCAGGATCAAGTGGACCTCCTTTTCTGATGATGGGGCAATCCCCAGATCGACCTGTTCACGACAGTGGCGAACACCAAGTGCCAGAGGTTCGCCAGCAGGTTCCCCCAGCCGGGGAGTATGGGCGATGCCTTCTCGTTCCCCTGGGACGGCCTGTTTATCTATGCGTTCCCTCTGTTGCCGTTGCTGCTGCGACTCATCAACCAACTCAAACGGTCCTGGTGCAGGATGATCCTCGTCCCACCGGCGTGGCCGAGACCGATCTGGTTCCCGGACCTTCTGGACACGTCAGCATCCCCCCCAGTCAAACTGCCTACGGACGCAGATCTCCTCATCAGAGAAGGAGGCGCCATCCTCCACCACGATCCGGCGTCGCTGAACTTGCAGGCCTGGCTCTTGCAGCGCTAGAGTTTGGAGAGTACGATATCCCAGCGGACTGCAAGGAGGTGCTTGCAAAGGCCAGGGAGCCCTCGACTCTCAAGTGTTATGGACACAAATGGAAGAGGTTCTCTGTCTGGTGCCGTGCACAGAAGATTAACCCTCTGTGGATTATGGCCCCTCTGGTGCTGCCATACCTACTGTCGCTGGCCAACACGGGGCTGGCACACGCCTCCATCAAGATACATCTAGCGGCGATCTCCCGCTACTCCAGGACCCCGGGGCGATCATCTCTCTGGTCCCATCGCCTGGTGAATGAATTTATGAAGGCACTGTTCCGGTCATTTCCGCCGGGGAAGGCTTCGGCCCCGGCGTGGGAGCTCAACGTGGTGCTGTCCAGGCTCATGGGGCCGCCATTCGAGCCGCTGCATTCGGCACCGTTGAAGTTCCTGTCGTGGAAAACAGCGTTTCTTGTGGCCATCAGCTTCGCACGACGAGTGGGAGAGATCCAGGCCCTCTCCTGTAAACCTCCATACTTGACTTTTCACGATACGAGGGGGGTGCTGAGGACGCACCCCTCCTTCATGCCCATGGTGCCGTCGGACTTCCATCTCAACGAGCCCTTGGTGTTACCTGTTTTCTTCCCGTCACCTTTGTCGCTGGCTGAGAGGACTTTGCACTCGCTAGATGTAGCTAGAGCGCTAAAGTTCTACGTGGACCGCCCAAAGAGTTTTCGGATGGCATCACAGCTGTTCGTGAACTTTGGACCTGTGAACCAGATGACTCTTCGGCTACATCATGCACTGTCACCGGTTGGCAAACCGACCGTTGCCCGGCCGTCCGAGAGCCCATTCAACCAGAGTGATCGCTGCTACCATGGCATTCCTGTCTGGTGTGCCCCTGCTCGACATCTGCAGGGCTGCTACTTGGAGGTCGACGCACACCTTCACGAGATTCTACTGCGTCGACCTGGATTCCAGGGAGGAGTCCAGAGTCGGCCAGGCATTGCTGCGCAACCTGTTCGCCTAAAGTGAGCCTGGTTAGGAGGTAAGAGATGCTTAATGTTGAGTTGTTGTAATGCTTAATGTTGAGCCTTGCCACCTCCCGTGGTTGTGCATCTGTGTACTGCTATGTATTCTTATATTCATGAGCATGTGAATCCATGCCAGACCCCATGCTGGAGAAGGAACAAGTTAATTACCTGTAACTGTTGTTCTCCAGCATGGGTCTGGCATGGATTCACATGCGAACCCTCCCTTCTACCCCTCTGCGGCTCTTCTCTTGGTCCTACTGCCACTTTACGTGCTACCAAATCTGAAGATGGCTGCCAGAGGAGGGGCTTAGGTAGAGGGCAGTCATTGGCTGGGGGCAGTATGACCCAGAGACCAGTGATTGGTTACTAATAGAAAGACAGTTCAGAAACGAAACTGAAACTGATTTTTCTTTACCGAGTTTTTCCAGCCTGACGCCGGGGAATATTCATGAGCATGTGAATCCATGCCAGACCCATGCTGGAGAACAACAGTTACAGGTAAGTAACTTGTTCCATTTCTTAGATCAACAAGTAGATCCTCTACAAACCACGTCCTCAGTGGTCATGAGTATCACAAGTCCCACTGAGACTTGTGATACTCATGACCCCTGGAGAAGAGAAGAGAAAAGAGGGAAAAAAACAATCTTAAGTTGTCCAGCACTGAAAGGCCCAACCTGGGCTCCAATATTCCTGGGGAATGAGAACGTACGTCTTCCCAAAAAAAATGCTCAGACTACAACAGAAGCCACGCAAAAAATTGCACCAATCTTTCTAAAACGAGACTCCAAGAAAAACATAATTAAACCGCTGTTGGATGAAGTTAAAAATGAACAGGGAAAAATGAAGGAATTAACTGAAGCACCGAGCGAAAAAGCAGAAGACCGGATAAAGACAGCCGAGTCAGAGGCGAACTCCTATGAACAATCTTCGGAGGAAGACCTAGAAATTCAAGAAAATGCAGTCCCAAAACTTTGTTTGTGTTCGTTTGTTTGTGAAACCTGGCAGGAGCCGATTCATCGGTAGAAACCCTGAAAGAGAATCCCATGAAAGCAAAGAAAGAACTGGAAACAATTGATTGGATCAAAACAGGGGTGGAAATGAGGCTTGTAAAACCAAAGAACAGTTTTTTTAGTAGTGGAAAAAAAACTGGGAGAACTGCCTAAATATTTGCTAAAACATCCAAACAGTGAATCAAGATATAAATTTCTCAGGGCACGCCTAAACTTTATTCATACAGGCGAGACCTTAAACATCAGAGGGCAAAGCCATAATATTTTATCCTTTTGCAAAATATGTGCAAACCAAAATAAACAAAACCTGCATCATTTGCTTCTAGAATGTGAAGGAACCTGGGAGACTAGAGTTCTGTACTTCGAGAAATTTGTACATAAAGTGGAGTGCTTACACTCAGAGAACCTTTGGAATCGTTTGATCTCAGGGCAAAATACCGTCTTCACGAGTGTTAGGCAGAAACCTGTGCAGTTCCCTTAGGGACCACTGCAAAAGACTTAAGACTACAGGTGTTTGGCAGTAAACCCACTTGGTAGCATACAGATTCACTTAGTAGCTGTGGCTGAGCAGTCAGATTTCCCTCAAGAAGAGTTAGGCAGTATATAGAGTATACACAATAGGTACAGAGATACAGTAGCACAAGCAAACACTGACCAGAGCTTTGGTATAAAAGTATATAATTATTTATTTAAAGACACACTTGTAAATTACACTAGCACAAAAGAGGTAAGTAAATTCAGCACAAGTCACTATTATGTATATACAACCCTAATTACTTATTAGACAAGTCTTAGTGAGAAACACCACTTATTTCCAGACAGAGGTGAGCGCTTAACATAAGATGGCACTCTAATTGGTTAAGGGAGGGAAAAAGGCAGAGTTATGGAAGCACACAAATTTCAATAGTTTTAAAAGAACCACAGAAAGGCAGGATAGGCAGAGTTCTACTGGAGAGCAAGGAAGTCAATTGCAAGGCCCACTCTTGGAGAGAGCAAGCAGAAGGGGTCCAGGTTCACACAGTGGGGTTATGCCCAAAGAGTCTTGTAGATAGTTTGCACACAAAGGATGAAATTAAAGTCAGGAAAAGTTAGCTAGGTTGTCCCAGGCCAGCCCAGGTTAGAAAGTCGAGGCTTTACTGTCACCCCGAACGATCTGTCGCAAGGGAAGCCAGGCGGGACACAGTACCTTAAGTGTGAAGGAAGCTCCAGCGGGGGCAGTTGTTCCTGGCAGCGGGTGCAAGTCGGTGTTTCGTCCAGAGGAAGAAGAGGTCTCGCCGTGGAGGAAAGATGAAGGTCGTTGCACTGCCAGGGAAGAAACCAGCCGCGGAGTTCTTCGGTTAAAAGGTACTACCCTTCTATTCGCGGTAGTGGTAAACCGTGGTGTTCCGGTTGCTGGGGTGCTTGGCACGGGCAAGGCGGCCACGAGGCCACGAGATGCTCCAGGAAGGTGAAAAGAAGGCAAAACTGGTTATCCCCACCAGTCAAAGGAAGAAGACACTCCGGACTGGAGATCTCCTCTGTCGTTGGGAAAAGTGGTGAGACGGTTCAGCAGGGCTCCACCAGTGGTGTCGTCGTTGCAGGTCGGCTCAGCTTCTCCCTCCTCGGATTCTTAGGTCCTGTGGCGACTTCTCAAGTTCCAGTCCCCAAAGCCCTGCTTTTATGCAGCAAACCCCCATTCATTCAGCCTAGCTGTCAATCAAACATGCTAAGTGGTGAGCCGGCCGGCTCACTACTTGGGCCAATCACACAAGAGTGCGACTTGAGTTGCCAAGGCAACTCAGTCCGGGGTGCCTAAACCCCCTCCCACACCACTGTGGTACCCAGACAGAGTGGCACTACTTTTGGAGGCTTCTGTGGAGAAGCCCGCCAAAAGTGGAACAAAGGGCTCGACTTGGGTTGGAGTCACAGAAGAGAACACAAACGCCATTTTAGAATCAAGTTCTGGCAAAAAATATCCACTGCCACCAGCCAAAACTCAATCAGGGGTGACAGAGGCGTGCCCCCTCGAACAACAGACCCCGGGGCAATCGAATTGCTTCGACCAGTACGTCCACAATATGATGGTTTGTACTGGTTTCTGTTCATAATTTGGGACTAGCAAAGCCAATTGTGACTTTACATGCCCCAGGGTATGGAGTCTATGTTGGGGGGTCGCTACGACAACCCTCGGTTTAAGGCACAGAGGGTGCTGTGTAACCCACATCAAAAACACATGAAACCCTATGGAGTAAAAGACCCCACAGCCCATAAAACACATGGAAAGACAAAGGAACCCCATAAAACACATGGAAAGACAAAGGAACACCTCAAATCATGTCTAAGAGTGGGAGTAAAAGAGTCTCACTCTTAGCAGGAGAAAAAAATAAACCCCAAAAATCCAGCAAAGCTGCTGGGGGACTCACTAGGATTGGGAAATTAGCCTTTACAGAGAATTCTCCCTAACAACGATTGCAGTGGGTCAGGTCCTTTTAAAACTCGGCTTGACCTTAATAGGCGCTCGGCGGACTGGGACTAATGTTTCTCAAGAAAGTTTGGCTTAATACAGAAGTAGAAATTACATCGGAAGTCTCTCTCGTGTCCCGCAGCTAGAGAGTCAGTCTTGAACAACATAGGATGTGGTGCAGGTTTTTGGGGGAGTGAAGGTCTTTTTTCTTTCTTTTAATGGCTGGTCCTCTGTTTAGTAGAACTGTATAAAGGACACTTGTAAAATTAGTGCTGATCACTAGTTGTTAATATGTTGGTTTTAATATTTTGTAAAGATCTAATTTGATCAAAACAAATAAAATAAAAAATTAACAAAAAAAGCTCATGGTATCCCAAGCTATGATTCTCTCTAGGTTGGACTACTGTAACAGCCTCTTTCTAAATCTACCTGTCTCTACTCTTCGCCCTCTGCAACTAATCCAGAACAGGACTACGAGACTTGTCCTTGGCCTCAAGCCCTGGGATCTTATCTCTCCAGCTCTGAAATCTCTCCATTGGCTCCCAGTGTATGCAAGGATTAAATTCAAAACCCTCTGCATTGTCCACAAGGCTTCCTGGGCCTGGGTCCAGAATACCTTCAGCTATCCCTCCACAAATACCTCCCCTCTCGAGCTCTTCGCTCCTTTACCTCTAACTCCTCAGGGTCAGTCGTTTTCCAAAGAAACGAGCTTGGGATATATCTCTGTCTTCAGCTGGGGCCTTCCTCTGGAACAGCCTCCTTGCCACTCTAAAACTTGTGGAGTACCATCTCCGGTTCCAGAAGCACCTCAAGACCTTCCTCTTTTCTTCTGCCTTCGCTCCACTCTCCCCTGCTGATCTGTTCTCTCTTGGCACCGTGCACCTGGCCACCTCTGTCCTCCGGGCCCAGTTACCTGCTCACCCTGCCACGCTCCCCCTCTCCCCTGCTGATCTGTGGTCTCTTGGCACCGTGCACCTGGCCACCCTCTGTCCTCCGGGCCCAGGTACCTGCTCAGCCTCCCGCACTGCCTCCGGGCCCCCCCTTACACTGGGGTCTGTATCTGTACCCATACAGCCCCCCCTTTTTCTTCCTGCACTTATCAGACCTACCCTGTCTGCTGTCTTAAACCTAGCACTTGCAAATTGCTGGCTGCACTACCACTGTTTGTTGCCTTTATTATTTATTTATTATTTATCTGTTTCTCCTCTGCTTCGCACTTTCCACTTCTCCCCCCTTCCATGCACTTTTCACCTCCCCCTCTCCCATGCACTTGCGCATTCTCAATGTCACTGGGCCTAGTAAGATTGCTGTTTTGTTCTCCCCTGTTCCCCTCCCTTGCCTTGTCGCTCTCTGAAACACTTGTGTACCAGAGCGATAGAAATAAAATATCAATATGAATATCAATATCCAGTGCTTTAGAAGCAAAATCTCGACACTCTACAGAAGAATTGAGTCGAAATGACCCCTTTCCTCCCCTGGACTCCTCTAGTTCATCTTCATGGACCAGGGAGAAGTTTGAGGGGTGTATGGACAGATTAGAGAAATTAGTCTCTTTTTCGGAGAGGTTTGCTCCCAGGAAGCCTTGTGAGGGCCTTCCATTTACACCCATCGCCAAGTTTCAGAGGACCTTTGAAGATTCTAATGATGAATATACTTGTGACCTTACTGATGATGAAGTCCCTGTGGACATCGATGTACAGGATGATGCTCCCTTTGGAGACAATATTGATGATCCTGCAGACCCAATGGAGACTTGGGAAGACAGCCATCAGGTTGATTGTCAACCTTGGGCATCCCCTCCTCCTACCCCGGAACCTGACGCCCTGGTTATGGATTCCCCCTCCCCCTCCACTCCAGTCCGCCAAGCCTCACCTGTGGATGATCAGATGGTGTTTAACGCCATCTTGAAAAAGGCGGCCGAGCATATTCAGATCACCACACAGGAGGCTTTGCCCGATTCGGATTTTATAGAGGATATACTGAAGGAAAAGCCTCATGCCAGCCAGGCCATTCCTGTACTGAATTCTGTCAAGAGAACACTGGCGCCTTCATTGTTGACACCAGCTCAAACCAGAGCGGTTAATCCCAGGGTAGAGAAGTTGTTTCGCCCTTCTCCTACCGACCCTGCTTACATCAAGGGTCATGACACTCCGGATTCACTGGTAGTTACCACCACTAGAAAAAGGGCAGGTGTACCCCTGTCTATAGGTGAAGCAACGCCTGATAAAGAATCCAAGAGGTTGTATGCACAGGGGAAGAGGGTCAAGACTGCTGCTGTATTCTCCACCCGAATAGCCAATAACACCACTCTGTTGGCTAGCTATGCAGACGTCTAGTGGAACCTGCTGCAAGAGGGCCTTTAAGAGGTACCAGAACCAATGCGGGCTAAGTTGCTCGCAATTGTCTCAGAAGGCAAGCAAGTTAATCATAATGTTCTAAAGAACACTTTAGACGCTGCTGAGACGGCGGGTAGAATCTTGGCCCATGGTACTGTTACTCTCTCCTGGTCTCTGCGGAGGCATTGCGGCACGGTTGCAGCCCTCCCAGGAGTTAGATCACCCCCGTCTGGTCTTTCCCTCTGCGGATAAACTGTGAGCGGCGGCAATTAGTGACACTGCTCCTATTAATTATTGATGGTAAACTCTCCCTCCCGCTACTTCTGGCAGGGGTGCTTGTTGATGGGATCTAGTTCCTTCACTGATCCCTGGTAAGTAATAGTCCAGTCCAGCTGCGACTATGCTTCTTCTGTTGACTCTTTCCCTTTCCGTTTTCTCTTTGACTCTTCTCGTTTTCTGTCTTGGTATTAGTGCTCTCAATATTGCTGTTAATTCCTGAATAACGTTTTCTCTTCTGTTTTCTTCCCAATAGATGGAAATTTGTCTCAAAAGCAGCTGTGGGGGCGCGGAACGCGGCCAGGAAGAAGATTGTTGAAACCGCAATGTCCTACAACCGGTGAGTGATGATTTAAGGCAAAGCGCGAGGTTTCGGTTGTTGCGCGACCTTAATCTGAATGTCTTTTAAGTGTCTAACCTTGCCTTGCCTTTTTACTTGCAAGTGCCGCTGTCGCTGGCGAAGCGCATTGTGTTGCTGTGCCAAGATGAAGATTTCAGCGTCCCAGAAGATTTGAAGATGAGCTGCGGTGCCAGGATGAAGATGTCAGCATTCCGGAAGGCTTGAAGATGAACTGCCGTATCAAGAAGAAGATGTCAGCGTTCCGTAAGATTCGGAGAAGAATGTCAGGATCAACGAAGATGCGCACAGGTGAGAGCAGGTTCCCCATTTGTTAAGTATGAAAGCAGGAAGCAGGATTTCCAAAGTTTAATCCCAGGCGGCGGTGAGCGTTACGCTGCATGGAAGTGCAGAATACCGCGAAGCGTCTGCCACAGGGATCGGAGAAGCTTATATAGCTGCGATGGTGGGCATGCCCACTAGGCCTGGCTTGCCTGCCACACCCTGTCACTTCCAGAGAGTCAGCACGTGCAAGGCAATCCAATAGCAGCAGCAGCCACACCCAAGAGTACACGTGGAGCTGCTTTAATGATGAAAGTTCCCATGTTAAATGCACCTTGCACCCAAAATGAGGTGTCATGTCCAAAATAAAACCATTCTTGACCAGGATAAACATTCTTGCTTATTGTTATTCATGAGCCTGGCGCCAAATGCGCCAGGACTGTGTCCATTCAGGGCCCCTGTGTTTGTGGCCCTTTAATGTTTGCGTTCTTGGCACGATGACCATGACAGCACTCCCCCTCAAGGCCCCTCTCAAGGATGGTCCTCCTGTCATGATCTCTGCTTCCAAAAGGTCAGGGTTTTCCCAACTCCCTTGGAAGCAGATCCATAACCCAGGTTCCGAGTGCCAACCAGTCCCAATTGGGACCTTTTGGACCCAGTCCTGGCGCCAGTGGCACCAGGCTCATAAATATGCCCAGTCCCAGCGCTGGAAGCGCTGGGCTCATAATGCTTGGGTGGACTTACCTGCAGCAGACCATGCTGCTTACTTGCCTGCCAGTTGAGCCTCTGATCCCCTTCTGTTTGGAACTACTTTTCCTGTTGGGTGGGGCTGGAGCCACTCCCTAGATTCAGAACACTGGAACTCTTCTGGAAAGCAGGAACTCTTTTCTTACCTAGGCGTGGCTGTGGAAGGAGAGACCGAATCACTACAGGAAGCTATTTAAACCACACCCGGTGGATGAATCTTGCTTTGCGTTATTCTGCAACCTCTGCAGCAGAACGCTCATCGTGTCTTCTGCATCCGGTCCTGGGCCTAAGGAAAAAGGCTTACCATCCTGAATCCAGTCTTCAGCAACACCTATAAAGACAAGAAAGAACAGGTTAGCATTCCGGCATCTGAAAGGCAAAGGCTTACCATCCTGAATCCAGTCTTCAGCAACACCTATAAAGACAAGAAAGAACAGGTTAGCATTCCGGCATCTGAAAGGCAAAGGCTTACCTACTCTTCGTGCGCTCCGGAGGTCTTCACACTGCATTCCGGCATCTGAAAGACAAAAGCTTACCAACTCTTCGCACGCTCCGGAGGCCTTCGGCGCTGCATCCCGCATCTGAAAGACAAAACAAGGTGCGTTTAAAGACATTGGGGAACTTTAATACTCACGTGCCATTACTCCTTTCCACATCTAATCCAGTGGATATTCCGGCACCCTGCAGCCGCTCCGAACTCGTACCTGCAAAATAAAAAGACAGTTAGAGCGCATCGTGAAGCAGGCAACAAGCGCTTACTTACGTGCTTCCAGGCGCTTCTATTCATCACACGGGCTCCATCTTCAACTCACTTCAGCCCGTCATCCGCCATCGTCGGAACCCTGCAAAACAAGAGACATCATTACTAAAGACTTTAAAGACATTTGAATGACTCAAAACTTACCGTTCGTGCAGTAAACGACGGACAGCAGTCCTCTGAAGTCAAGAGGCCTGCGCTACCTATCCAGTGAACAAACTGGTTACAGCACCCTGCCCCGAGGCAGATGGAGAGCTCGGCATTCACTTACCTAAGGTGAGAGCGTTAACCTTTGGGGGTCTACAGGAGAGGAGAAGAGGAAAGAGATAGGGACACCCCAATAACCCCAGTTCATTAACCCCATATTTTCTATCTGCAGACATCTTACTCTACACGTCAGGCATACAGTGCACAGAGGTCCAGCTCAAGAGCCAACCGGGTGCTACACATCACCTTTGGAGATACGGTAGTCGCCCAGTCAAGACCGGCGCCTCTGCGAGAATCAGGTGAGCGTTACAGAACGCAAAGCCTACCGCAAAACTCTTGCCCAGGCGCTATGGAAACCTCGGATACTGACCCCCTAGCCCGGTTACTTGGGGAACTAAGGGCAGAAGTGCATGCAGCTCGTCAGGAAACGAATGCTCTAAGAAGGGAACTAATTATTTCCAAGGAGAGAACAGACAATCTTGCTAGACAAGTGCTACAGTCACAAGCCGGACAGACCCCGTTACCCGCATCAGGGGCAAATCTTCCTTCAACATCCTCTATGAATCCAGTGCAGATCAACCTACCTGGGAATGTACCTCTGGCTCCGCCCGAACGATTTTCTGGTGACCCAAAGAGGTTTGCAGTATTTATCAATCAGTGCCGGTTGCACTTCTTATGCCGGCCAGCAGCCTTTCCAACTGATCAAGCAAAAGTAGCTTTTGTACTTTCGTACCTTAGTGGCAATGCGGCAGACTGGTCGATCCCTCTAGTTAATCAAGATGATCCGGTTCTCCATGATTTTCAAGCCTTTCAGCTTAGTATGGAAAAACTGTTCGTAAGACATTCACAGGGGCAGGCCTTGGACAATGAACTTCTTTCGTTGCGACAGGGTAATCAAGACCTTTTGGCTTATATTGCATCTTTCAATAGACTAATAGTGGAAACTCAATGGCCTGAGGACAAAAGGATTACGCTGTTTTATAGAGGTCTACGTGGAGAGCTCAAAGACGTTTTAGCCCAAGTAGTGAATCCCCCACAAGACTGTTCGGATTATATAGACTTGGTTGTTCAAATAGATCACAGGCTGCAGAACAGGAAGGCCGATCGTTCCAAGTTTGATGCTCGAGTATTTTCCAAACCGCCAACTCCTTCCAAAGGAGTAGACTCCGGGGAACCCATGCAAATAGGGGGTCTGAAAGGTCCTCTAACACAAAGGGAGCGGGAAAGGAGGAAACAGTTGCAATTATGCCTATATTGCGGAAACTCAGGGCACTTTCTTCGAGACTGTCCGGTGAAACCTGCCAAGAAGGCAGTAGGAGCTGCAGTTACCAAAGTTACAAACTCTGAGCAGGGAAACGACCTCGCCCGACAAGAATAGAGGTCCTCTTGCCGAGCGTGAAAACCAGTTCCGTGACCTCGCATTTCGTGATACCTATGGTCCTCATTAGCCCTGATAATCCGGATCGATTACATGCAATTGAAGCTTATGTCGACAGCGGTGCCATCGGCAATTATGTGGATCATGAAATGGTTTTGAGGATGAATCTAACTCTTTGTCCCAAGGCTGTAAAGGACGTCATTACTACGGTGGATGGTACGGAGATAGCCTCCGGGCCAGTAACGCATACCACTCAAGAGGTGACGCTAGTAAGTCAAGATGGACACCATGAGAAGATCGTGTTCGATGTGATCAAGGCCCCTCAGTTTCAGATTATTCTAGGAATACCTTGGTTAGAGAAACACAATCCTCTGTTCGATTGGCGAGCAAGAACGGTCCAGTTTCCAGAATGTGTCTCTACTTGTCACCCTCCACCTGGTGTTGCACTGGCCGCAATTTCTTCAGAGACTCCCCAGTTACCTCCCGAATACCTAGAATACCAAGATGTTTTCCGGAAGGATCAGGCTAACTCTCTACCTCCTCATAGGTCTTATGACTGCCAGATAGACCTGATACCTGGATCTACTCCTCCTTGTAGTAGAATTTATGCCCTCACCGAGCCTGAGAACCTTCACCTTCGACAATACCTGGATCAATACCTGGCAAATGGGTTTATTCGTCCTTCCAAGTCCCCTGCTTCTTCAGCTTTGTTCTTCGTTCCAAAAAAGGAAGGAGACCTTAGAACTTGTATCGATTATCGCTCCCTGAACCAGATCACCGTTAAGAATAGATATCCGTTACCTTTGATCCCTAAACTCCTGGACCAAGTCAGAAAAGCATGCATATATACAAAGCTGGATCTTAGAGGAGCTTACCACTTGGTACGAGTAAAAGAGGGCGATGAATGGAAGACGGCCTTCCGCACCAAGTATGGGCTATTTGAATATCAGGTCATGCCCTTCGGACTTTGCAATGCCCCGGCCGCCTTTCAATATTTTATGAACGATGTCCTCAGAGAGCTCATAGATGTATGTGTTGTTGTTTATATTGACGACATCCTCGTTTATTCTTCATCGGAATCTGAACATCGGAAACACGTGAAAATGGTCCTCGAAAGATTGCGTCAACACAAACTTTTCGCTAAGTTGGAAAAATGTGTTTTCAACGTGACTGAAGTTGAATTCTTGGGATTCATATTATCACCTGGCGGAGTGCGTATGGATTCGAAGAAGGTCGATGCAGTTCTCAAATGGCCATCACCATCCTCCGTAAAAGGTGTGCAAAGCATGTTAGGCTTCGCTAACTTTTACCGCAGGTTTATCCCCGAATTCTCTCGGATAGTCCAGCCCATCACTGCCTTGTTAAAGAAAAACAAAAGTTTTGAATGGTCTACCGAGGCGGAACAAGCTTTCCAGGATTTGAAGACTAAATTTATCTCTGCACCAATCTTAAAACACCCTCGCCCCGAACTCCCCTACATCGTGGAAACTGATGCTTCAAGCCTTGCCATGGGGGCAGTTCTATCACAAAAGGACCCGGTAACCAATCAGTTGCATCCCGTGGCATTTTGGTCCCGCAAATTCTCGCCTCCTGAAATCAATTACACGATTACTGACAAGGAATTTCTGGCTATCAAATCTGCCTTTAAGGCTTGGCGGCATTACCTGCTGGGGGCCCGACACACCGTTACTGTGATTACGGATCACCGAAACCTGCAATATTTGAAAACCGCAAAAGCCCAATCCTCTAGACAACTCCGTTGGGCATTATTCTTTGCCGAGTTTGACTTCATAATTACCTATCGACCTGGTACAAAGAACGGTAAAGCTGATGCCCTTTCTCGGATGGGAGTGGAAGAACACTTGATCAACCCCAAACCTGTACCAATCATTCCCGAACAAAGAATTCTGGGTGTAATCGCCACCGAATCCATAGAGGAAGTTAAGGATAAAGCCAGGCAACTTGTAACTCCAGCAGACATACAGAATTGGCATCTGCAGGGAAAGGACTTTGCAGTAAAGGACAACTTATTGTATTTCCAAGAACGATTATACCTACCCAGCACAGATTTACAGAAAAAAGTAATCTCTTGTTATCACGACTCTTTAATGGAAGGTCATCCCGGTATGGCCAAGACCTCAGAAAAGATCAAGCGCTACTTCTGGTGGCCGTCTTGGAAGAAAGATATCAGAGACTTTATAATGTCCTGTGGAGTATGCGCCCAAAACAAGAGTCAAAAGGAAAGACCAGCAGGCCTCTTACGCCTTATTGACATCCCACCTCGCCCTTGGCATACGCTTTCTATGGACTTCATCACCGATCTACCTCCATGCTCCGGATACAATACGATTCTAGTAATCGTGGACTTATTCTCCAAGATGGCGCATTTCATTCCGCTCAAAGGCTTGCCAACAGCAGCAACTCTGGCCCGAGAATTTCTCGAAAACATCGTCCGACTGCACGGTTTTCCTTCGGTTCTAATTTCGGATCGAGGTAGTCAATTTATTTCTCATTTTTGGCGAAGTTGCTGTCGGTCGGCTCAAATTGATGTGAGACTATCGACCAGTCAGCACCCTCAGACCGACGGACAAACCGAGAGGACCAATCAAACTCTGGAACAGTATTTACGCTGCATGCTGCAACAAACTGAAAAAACTTGGAAAGATATCCTTTGGATAGCCGAATATGCCTACAATAACTCTGTCCATTCGGGAACTGGGAAAACCCCGTTTTTTCTTTTGTACGGCAGTCACCCTCGAACCTCGGAGTTGGATCCCCTCCAAGATCTTGAAACACCAGCAGTAGACTACCTGCATTCTACAATCACCCAAGCCTTTAAGGAAGCTGTTTCTCACCTTCAAAGGGCTAAAGAACAATACAAGAAAGGAGCAGATCAACATCGGAAGGAAGCCCCTCACTATCAAGTAGGGGATCAAGTCTGGTTATCCACCAAATATCTATCTCTAAAAGGGCCACGCACATTCAACCCAAGATACCTTGGTCCCTATTCCATCACTACCATAGTAAACCCAGTAGAGGTCAAGTTGGACTTGCCCCCGCACATGAAGATACATCCGGTCTTCCACGTCTCTCTATTAAAACCCGTGCAACCTCAAACCCGACTAACCAAATCTCCAAAACCTATCCTAGTTGATGGAGAACTCGAGTTTGAAGTTAAAAGCATTCTGGACTCCAAGATCTCCAAATCTAAACTATTCTACCTAATTGACTGGAAAGGCTACGGCCCCCAAGAGAGATCCTGGGAACCTGCTGAATATGTCCACGCTCCTCGCCTAATCAAAAGATTTCACCGAACATTTCCTGACAAGCCAAAACCCCCGCAGAAGCCCGGTTTGGGAGGGGCCTTGAGGGGGGGTACTGTCATGATTTCTGCTTCCAAAAGGTCAGGGTTTTCCTAACTCCCTTGGAAGCAGATCCATAACCCAGGTTCCGAGTGCCAACCAGTCCCAATTGGGACCTTTTGGACCCAGTCCTGGCGCCAGTGGCACCAGGCTTATAAATATGCCCAGTCCCAGCGCTGGAAGCGCTGGGCTCATAATGCTTGGGTGGACTTACCTGCAGCAGACCATGCTGCTTACTTGCCTGCCAGTTGAGCCTCTGATCCCCTTTTGTTTGGAACTACTTTTCCTGTTGGGTGGGGCTGGAGCCATTCCCTAGATTCAGAACACTGGAACTCTTCTGGAAAGCAGGAACTCTTTTCTTACCTAGGCGTGGCTGTGGAAGGAGAGACCGAATCACTACAGGAAGCTATTTAAACCACACCCGGTGGATGAATCTTGCTTTGCGTTATTCTGCAACCTCTGCAGCAGAACGCTCATCGTGTCTTCTGCATCCGGTCCTGGGCCTAAGGAAAAAGGCTTACCATCCTGAATCCAGTCTTCAGCAACACCTATAAAGACAAGAAAGAACAGGTTAGCATTCCGGCATCTGAAAGGCAAAGGCTTACCATCCTGAATCCAGTCTTCAGCAACACCTATAAAGACAAGAAAGAACAGGTTAGCATTCCGGCATCTGAAAGGCAAAGGCTTACCTACTCTTCGTGCGCTCCGGAGGTCTTCACACTGCATTCCGGCATCTGAAAGACAAAAGCTTACCAACTCTTCGCACGCTCCGGAGGCCTTCGGCGCTGCATCCCGCATCTGAAAGACAAAACAAGGTGCGTTTAAAGACATTGGGGAACTTTAATACTCACGTGCCATTACTCCTTTCCACATCTAATCCAGTGGGTATTCCGGCACCCTGCAGCCGCTCCGAACTCGTACCTGCAAAATAAAAAGACAGTTAGAGCGCATCGTGAAGCAGGCAACAAGCGCTTACTTACGTGCTTCCAGGCGCTTCTATTCATCACACGGGCTCCATCTTCAACTCACTTCAGCCCGTCATCCGCCATCGTCGGAACCCTGCAAAACAAGAGACATCATTACTAAAGACTTTAAAGACATTTGAATGACTCAAAACTTACCGTTCGTGCAGTAAACGACGGACAGCAGTCCTCTGAAGTCAAGAGGCCTGCGCTACCTATCCAGTGAACAAACTGGTTACAGCACCCTGCCCCGAGGCAGATGGAGAGCTCGGCATTCACTTACCTAAGGTGAGAGCGTTAACCTTTGGGGGTCTACAGGAGAGGAGAAGAGGAAAGAGATAGGGACACCCCAATAACCCCAGTTCATTAACCCCATATTTTCTATCTGCAGACATCTTACTCTACAAGTCAGGCATACAGTGCACAGAGGTCCAGCCCAAGAGCCAACCGGGTGCTACACATCACCTTTGGAGATACGGTAGTCGCCCAGTCAAGACCGGCGCCTCTGCGAGAATCAGGTGAGCGTTAGACCTCCTCCCGGTCCTGGTTTGGTGGGATTATTGCGATGGAACTGCCTGATTAAACGTGGAGCATGCACGTGTTCACTGGGTTCCCATGTTCGGTCTTGAGGTCCGTAACCTTTCCAGTCTATAACGTAATACAATTTGGAACGAACCACCTTGGAGTCCAGGATGGATTTAACTTCATACTCTGGTTCCCCATCGAGTAATTCGTGCTCTGGTGGACGGCTAATCCGTGTATTTGGTTTTATTGGTTTGATGAGAGAAACATGAAATACTGGGTGAATCTTCATGTGCGATGGTAACTCTAATTTAATGGCGGCAGGATTGATTATTGCTTTGATAGTATAGGGGCCCAAATATCTGGGGCGGAAGGCCCTTGGTCCTTTCAACGGTATGTATCTGGATGCTAACCAGACTTTATTCCCAATCTGGTAATCGGGAGCTTCTTTTCGGTGCGGATCAGCAAATAGTTTTTGTCTTACTTTGGCCTTAGTCAAATGTTCTGTCGCTTCCTCAAGTGATGGTTTTATGCAAGGTTATTATTGCCATGCTGCGAGGCGGTTGGCGCTTGTGGAGCCGCTGGCGGTGCGGGCGATGAACGTCTTATCGTCGCGCCTGCCTACCCGTCACATTCTTTCAAATCACTGGTCTAGGTGTTGCACGTAGACGCGGCCCGGAGTATTTATTCCACCTCTTCCGGGTTGCGGATGCGTCGCAAAGCTTCCGGTTTCTTCCGCTAGTTGCTATCGCTCTCTGTGTTATTGTTCCCAGCCAGCTCGCCTACTCTGCTTTCTGTGCCTTTTCCTTGTCCCTGCTTCGTGTCTGTTTCTTCGATGCTTGCCTTCTTTTCTTGTAACCGCTCTGCCTTTCCTTTCTCCTTGCCCCCTTCTTATTTCTTTCTTGTTTTATTTTTCTTGTGCTAGTCCATCTGCCTCTCTCTCTTTCCCCATTCTACGTAGCTTGCCTTCCCTCTCTTCCCACACTCTTGAGACAAATGCAGGACAAGGCGAATCAATCCAAGGCTGTGCACCTCTCCAGTTTGACACTGAGGTCTCTCAGGGGTTTTTTGGGCCTTCTGGCTTTTTCCCCTCTTGATGCTCCCGGGGGGGCCCTTGGTCACCTCTTCTGGTGGCACAGTGGCTTCCTTCCGTGGTCGTCCTTATATCCACAAGAAAAAGGAGAGTTCCAGAAGAAAGGAGAGGAAGGGTTCCAGGAAGGAGGACGAAGGTGAGGAGCTAGGGGAGGGTGGAGATTCGGAGTCTACTTTTTCCGACGGGGATATCACTGATCCTGGTGACAGTTTGCGACGCCCAACAGAAATCGAGATGGCCTCTCTGCAACAAGTACAAGAACTTGTAGCCGCAGTACAGAGTTTGAATTTGGAAGTACATAACCTAAAAGCAGCTAATACCACCTTGCAGCAACGTATGACTGCGAGGGAACAACCCTCTGCATATCTACCTCTGCTTCCCCTGGTGTCGGGAAAGTTTGACGGCTTTCCGAAGAGAGTCAAGGAATTCCTGGATGCTTGCAATCTACACTTCTCATTCCACCCCCAAACCTTTGCCTCCGATCACGCCAAGGTGGGGTTTATGATTACCCATATGACGGGTAATGCTCTGGCATGGGCCACCCCTCTAGTAAACCAGCCGCACCCGGTTTTGCAGGACTATAGCGCGTTCAAGGCCTTGATGCAGCAGACCTTCCTGCGTACCGAAAGCACTTTTATGGCATCGAAAGATCTTCTTGATATTCGACAAGGGAATTCAGATCTTCTGACATACATAACAACCTTTAAACAGGTAGCAGCTGAAGCAGGTTGGCAGGAGCAGGCTCAGTATGCCATCTTTCGACGTGGATTGAGAGAAGACCTAAAAGATGAACTGGCCAGGATTGAAAGACCTACATCCTTTGCCGATCTCCTTACAGCTACACTCCGAATCGACTTCAGAATAACAGAACGACGCATGGAAAAGAAAGAGACCAAGTTCAATGTACCCCCTCCCTTTGAAACTCAGTCGTCCACATCGGTACCCTTCTCACGACAGACTAAGGAAGAACCTATGCAAATTGGGACAACTCGAGCCCCACTCACACCGGAGGAACGCAAACGGGGTAGGGACGGCTGCCTGTGCATGTATTGCGGGTCATCCACACATTTGTTAAGGGACTGCCCGGAAGTTCCGCCCAGAAGATCGGGAAACGATCGCCCTCGTTAAGTGTTGGGACTCACTTCCGAGGGGTTGATTCAAGTCCTTATACTACTTTAACGGTATCCTCATCAGGTTCTTCCGAAGACTCACGTTTGATGGTGCTCACGGTAACGCTCAAGTTAGAGAAGACTGAAGTGACAACCTTAGTTCTACTCAATTGTGGGGCAGCCAGCAACTTCATAGCTACCCATTGGGCCGAACAGAAGGGTGTCAAAAGAATAGCCAAACAAGAAGATCAGAAGGTAGAAGGGGTAGACGGCGAACCTTTGAGTTCAGGAATGATCACCCACACCACCGGAGAACTCACCTTGTCGATACAGCAACACTCCGAAAGGATTGTCGTTGACATCATCAGAGCGGCTCACTTCCCCCTCATCTTGGGAATATGTTGGCTACGCAAGCACAACCCCAACATCGATTGGACAAAGAACTTACTAAGTTTTCAGTCCTCTTTTTGTAAGTCGGAATGTCTACCTGAACCCAAATTTGAAACAGTTAAGACTGCGAGCAGTTGCGAGACTAAAGCCGTAAATTGCTTGCCCCATTACCTCAAGGAGTTCACTGAGGTAGTGACAGAAAAGTCACCCATCGATCTACCCCCACACCGACCCGAGGACTGTTGCATTGACCTAACTCCGGGAGCACTGGTGCTCTTTTGCAGGATGTTTTCACTTTCGTTGGAGGAGAAGCAATTTCTCAGAGAATATCTGGACAACAATTTGGCTAATGGTCTCATAAGGCCTTCGAAGTCCCCCGCAGGGGCCTCCTTGCTTTTCATTCCCAAGAAGGAAACCAAAGAATTAAGGCCATGCATAGACTATCGGGGCTTAAACAAGGTCATAGTGAAGGATCGGTATCCCATGCCGTTGATAACTGAGATCCTACAAGCAGTCCAAGGAGCCACACTATTTACCAAACTTGATTTAAGGAATGCATACCATCTTCTCCGCGTGCAGGCAGGAGACAAATGGAAGACCGCCTTCAGGACTCTGTTCGGACTTTTTGAGTATCAAGTAATGCCATTTGAATTAGTTAACGCCCCTTCCATATTCCAACGTTTTTTGGACAGACTATTTTCTGATCTGTTATGTCAAACCACTTTAGTGTATCTCGACGACATCCTTGTGTTCTCCCACAACCCTGAAGAACATGAAGAGCACGTCAAGGAAGTATTCCGAAGACTTAGAGACCACCATCTTTCAGTCAAACTCGCTAAATGTGTATTTTCAGTCAAATCTATCCCCTATTTGGGGTATATCCTCTTCAATCAAGGAATCTCGATGGACCCACACAAGGTGTCTTCCATACTCGATTGGCCATCACCTACTTCTGTCAAAGAAATCCAAAAGTTCTTGGGTTTGGCAAACTTTTATCAGAGATTCATTCCGAATTTTTCTCAAAAAATCGTGCCCATAACAACTCTTCTCAAGAAGTCTTTGGAACCGTTCGAATGGTCTGTTGAAGCTGAACACAGTTTTTGTAACCTCAAAGAGGCCTTTTGTGCAGCACCCATTTTACAACAGCCGGATCAAAGCATGCCCTTTATCTTAGAGACTGACGCCTCGGCAGCTGTCATAGGAGCTGTCCTTTTACAAGAATTTCAAGGAGTAGAACATCCTGTCTCTTATTTTTCAAAAACCCTAAATGTCAGCCAAAGAAACTACTCAGTCATAGAACGTGAATTACTAGCCATGAAATCCGCTTGCTTGGAGTGGCGCCATCTCCTTCAGGGTGGCAAATATCCATTTACCATTCGGACCGACCATAAGAATCTGCAGGTCCTTAGGCAATTTAAGTGTTACAACACACGTCAGGCCCGATGGGCTCACTTTTTCGCTCAATTTGATTTCGACATAACATACATACCTGGTAAACTGAATGTGGTGGCAGACATTCTTTCCCGTCGTTGCGACTATTTGCTTGAATCAGAGCCTCCTCCAGAACGGATGTTTCCCGTGACTAAGAGTATAGGAGTGGTTTCTATGTTTTTGAGGCAGATAAAGGAGGCTTCGGGAAGACGTTTTGAGGTTGATAAACATCCCAAGAACCTGACTTACGATGTCAGAGACGGTCTTTAGTTGGTAAGGGGTAGACTATACTTACCCACACCAGCCTATCATAAGATGGCATTGACCTTGTGTCATGACTCTAAACTAGCCGGTCACAGAGGCGGAACGGGCACTCTCGAGTACCTACAAAGACATTTTTACTGGCCGGGAATGAGAGAAGATGTTGACCGTTATGTCCGGTCTTGTATCGTCTGTCTTCGTAACAAATCTTCACATTGGATTTCTGGAATCTTGTGCAGTGCCTGATGGCCCCTGGAGCTCTATTTCAACTGACTTCATAGTGGAGCTGCCCAAATCTCAGGGATGTACATGTATAATGGTGGTAGTGGATTCGTTCACCAAGATGGCTCACTTCTCCCCTTTTCCCGGCGTCCCTTCCGCAGCAGAAATGGCTGAGGTGTTTCTTAAAGATATCTTCAGGTTACACGGGATGCCAACGAAAATCATATCAGACAGGGGCAGTCAGTACACTTCCCGATTTTGAAAAGCCTTCTGCGAGAGACTGGGAATAGAAAGGGCCCTGACTTCTGGGTTCCACCCACAATCCAACTGACAGACAGAACGTCTCAACGGTACCCTTGAACAGTACCTGCAATGTTTTACCAACCCCCAGCAGGACAATTGGTACTCATTATTGTCTTTGGCAGAATTCTCTTATAATAACTCGGTACACTCCGCTCTGGGCTTCAGTCCATTTTTCTGCACCTATGGCTACCACCCTCAAACTATCTTACCTGTCTCCGATCTTTCCACTAACCTGCCCTCTATAGATTCCTTTTTTTCTCTCCTCAGAGAAATTCAAAAGAAGACTGGGGAAGGTCTTAGGGCAGCACAAAAGAATTACAAGATTCAGGCTAATAAACACTGTCAACCAGTCCCCGGGTGGGAAGTGGGTTCCAGAGTAATGCTTTCCGCAAGATATTTACCTCGATGGGCTCACCCCTCCAAGCTGTCCCCTAAGTTTCTAGGGCCCTATAGGATCACCCAGAAGGTCAACCATGTGGCCTTTGCCTTACGACTTCCAAACTGCCTTAGCAGGGTCCATCCTGTCTTTCATGCTTCACGATTGAAGACCTTCCATGAAGACGCCTGGTCGCGTCATTCTGAGAGAGTCGCTTTACCACAGGCGTCAACTCAGGAGGAATTTGAAGTAGCTCAGATCTGCGACTCTAGGTATCGTAGAGGTAAATTGGAATATTTGGTACGGTGGAAAGGTTTCCCTTCCTCTGAGAACTCCTGGGAACCCATCTCACATATTTCAGCCCCTTTTCTATTGCGCAAGTTTCATTACTTCCATCCGGGTAAACCGGGGGGAGGGGATTTTAGGAGGGGGCATACGGTCATGCTGCGAGGCGGGTGGCGCTTGTGGAGCCGCTGGTGGTGCAGGCGATGAACGTCTTCGCGTCGCGCCGTGGCTGCCTACCCGTCACGTTCTTTCAAATCACCGGTCTAGTTGTTGCACGTAGACGCGGCCCGGAGTATTTATTCCACCTCTTCCGGGTTGTGGATGCGTCGCAACGCTTCCGGTTTCTTCCACTAGTTGCTATCGCTCTCTGTGTTATTGTTCCCTGCCAGCTCGCCTTCTCTGCTTTCTGTGCCTTTTCCTTGTCCCTGCTTCGTGTCTGTTTCTTAGACGCTTGCCTTCTTTTCTTCTTTTCTTGTAACCGCTCTGCCTTTCCTTTCTCCTTGCCCCCTTCTTATTTCTTCCTTGTTTTCTTTTTCTTGTGCTAGTCCATCTGCCTCTCTCTCTTTCCCCGTTCTTCGTAGCTTGTCTTCCCTCTCTTCCCGCTCTTTCTCCCTGTCCTCTTCGTTTTTCTGCCTCGTCCATGTTAGAATCTGCTTCTGCTTCTCCTGGGTTTTTTCTCTGTTACTGCTCACACGTGTACCAGATCCCGGCCTGCCTATTGGATTGTATTATTCTTCACGTTCTACTTGCTGCTTGCCTGTTACCCTGTGTTCTGGGTCATAGTTGTCTCTTTGGACTTCACCCCTCCAGGGTCCTAACCACCATCTCTCCTTGGATTGATTCGCCTTGTCCTGCATTTGTCTCAAGAGTGTCCCGCCTGCGCACCTCTCCAGTTTGACACCGAGGTCTCTCAGGTTTTTTTTGTGCCTTCGAGCTTTTTCCCCTCTTGACGCTCCCGGGGGGCCCTTGGTCACCTCTTCTGGTGGCACGGTGGCTTCCTTCCGTGGTCGTCCTTATCTCCACAAAAAAAAGGAGAGTTCCAGAAGAAAGGAGAGGAAGGGTTTCAGGAAGGAGTACGAAGGTGAGGAGCTAGGGGAGGGTGGAGATTCAGAGTCTACTTTTTCCGACGAGGATATCACTGATCCTGGTGACAATTATTGCTGGCATTTCCAAAGTATCGAGTGGATCAAATACTGATATCCATGGATGTCTTCCGTGCACAGTATAGAATGGCGTTTGCCCAGTACTCGTGTGAACAGAGTTGTTGTATGCATACTCGGCTACCCAGAGTATGTTTACCTGGAGTCCTCAAAGTGCTCTAACATACACCTTAAATACTGCTCTAATGTCTGATTAGTTTGTTCGGTTTGCCCATCCGTTTGGGGGTGATGGCTTGTGGACAACCGGAGGTCAATTTCAGCCATTGTACAACACCTTCTCCAAAAGGCGGAAACAAATTGAGTTCCACAATCCGATATTAATATTGATGGAAATCCATGCAATCAGATAATTTGTTCTAAAAACACAGTAGCGAGAGTCAATGCAGTTTGGAGTCCCTTCAGAGGGATGAAATGGGCCATTTTAGAGAATAAATCCATAATGACTAAGATGGTGTTGTAACCATTGCAGGGAGGAAGATCTGTGATAAAGACCATTGACCGAGTATGCCAAGGTGCTGGTGGTACCATCAAGGGACCTAGTTAGCCAGCAGGGTTTTGTTTCTGAGACTTGTGTTGTGCGCAGACACCACAGGTTGCAATAAATGGGGCAATGTCTTTTCTCCAAGTTGAATATATCTAAAGGGTGCCTGGTGGTGTCCTGATATGCCCAGCTGCATACAAGGCGTGTATGCAGTGAGATCGGTTCGATTTATCACGCCGATCTGAAAGCCACCAAAGCCAATAATAAGCCTTCTGGATCCTGATGAAACCTCTGACCCAGGAACCCTTGGTCAACCCGTTTCAGTGTATTTTTCACATGACAGTCCTGCATTGACAAGGGACTCGCAAGCACAGCCACACCGCCGAACTTTGAGTTGACGATAACATTCACAGACAGAACCAAATTTTGCGTCTATCCTGATGAAGGCCACCATAATAACGGGCTTGAATCCAGCCCCCTATGGCCGAAACACTAGAGTGTCGATGATCTGTGACACAACTGTTTAACCCCTGTTGTATGTTTTATATATGGTGTTGTGTACAATGTCTGTTAGTCACCCCTGGACTAAAAATAGTCATGGGCAGCACTCTCTCAAGTTCTGTTTCACTCAATTGTCATATTTTCTTGTGCATTTTGTTGGGAATTTTTACCTCTATATTCCAGAGGTTGGTACACATCTGTATTCCCTATGTATAATATCAAACCTGTCCGTGTCACTTTCGTGCTTATCGAAAGTTATGTAAATACCTAAAACATCATCTGTGCAAGAATTGTTTTGAGATCAGAATAAAAGGTTCCAAAACCATAACAGCTGTATGTGGATCTCTCATCCTGATTCCTTTTGATATTTATATATTTTCTCCAAGTTGGCCATTTGCTTTATCTTAGCCTGAGTTTTGGCTATTACTGGATGTCCTTCCACTAATGAATCATGATAGTTTGTGATGATTTGATTTTGCAGTTTCTTGTCCTGTATATATAAGCGTCCTTGAAAATATGGTAAATTGTTTTCAATGGTGTACCGGTCTCCCTTTAAAAGCCATTCCTGTTGTGCTGACTGATTCATTTGGGATTGCAAACCGACGATCTTGGTTTGGATTCGTTCTACGGGAATGATGGCCACAGGATGTGATGTTGTAAACGCCACTTTTTCTTCACTCATGCGTGATAGTGGATCTGCCTTTCCATTCCGTACTCCAGGTCTATAGGTGATAATAAAGTCGTATTCTGTGAAAAAGAGAGCCCAACGAAGTTGACGCGAGGATTGTGCTTTGGCGGTCTTCAAGTATTGTAAGTTACAGTGGTCCGTGATGACGGTGACTGTGTGTCCTGCCCCAAGAAGATAATGGGCCTCATTCTGAGGTTGGCGATAAGGGGTTAATGGTGCTGGTAAGGGGGCCGGTGCCGTTAACCCCTTACCACCGCATTACAAGGTACTTTAGCGGGTCCGCTAAGGGCGGCTGGTTTTACCAGGCACCCTAAGTGGGAGCCGCTAAAGACCCAGGGAACTAACAACGGCCCGTTATTAATGGGCCCGTTGTTAGCTCCCTCCCCATTCCCATTGAGCCCTATGGGGGTTCGAATGGCAATGGGCATGGGTTCCCTGAATGGGGAAATACCGGGTCCTCCAAGGTTGGAATGGCCCGATATTTCCCCATTCAGGGAACCCGGACCCGGTATGCAGTATGGGGGTAGCCATGTGGCTAATAGCACAATTTTTTGTAACATAAGGATAGCCTGTGGCCAGGCAGGACGTAAAGGCTAGATTGATATTTTGTACAGGGGGGTTGTCCTGTCCTCAAACATTTATAATACAGTGGATTATTGTAGTAACAAATCTAATACATCTCCATATTAAGGTTAATATATCTACATAAGTATGCATCATTGGAGGAAAGTACAAATCCAAGTTCTGGAAAAACAATTGCAGTGTCCTTTATTAATTAGGCGCATGTTTAAGCATTGATAATTCAATGTAGATAATGGAAAATTTTAACTTAGAACAATAGAAAATAAACCTTATCACCAACTCGGCGAGTTTTGTAAAAAGAAGACACGTGTTTCAAATATTTAGTGCATATTTAAATAGCATTACATGTCCAGTGGTAACAAGAGGTCACTGAATTTAGCCTGTTATAGTCCATACAGTGCAGAATTCTGAAGTGACGTTTTAGCAATGTACCAGCATTTCCACAAAAAAAGTACATTTGCAAAGTTAGTATAGTGTGTTACCTCCACACTCCTATACTGGTGCTGTGTTGTATTGCCTGTGTACAGTGTTGCAAAGTATTACATCATATTTGCCCACCTAGTACTGTGTTATCACAGTCACAACCAACATTTGCACAACACAATGCTAATAGTTTAAAGAAACCTAAAAATAGGGTCTGCTAAAAGGCGACGTCAACATAAAGGTGGTAATGAAGATTCAGGTCATCGGTCCGAAAGGTGTAGGGGCAGGGCACGATGACATAGGACGTTTCGGCTGTAAGAGGGTTGCAGCCTTCTTCTGGGGCCAGGTTAAGCAGACTGAGGGTATATTGTTGCTGCAGGAAAGCTGGGCGTAGTCCTGCAGTGCTCCCTTGGTGAGCGTTGTGTCTCAGTAGCAGGAGATAAGTTCCTGCCTGGAGGTCTGGGTGCTCGGAGTTAGATTCTGGGGAGAGGGAAGAGGGGACAGAAAAGCCAGGAATCGCTGTTAGTAAAGGATAAGGGCTAAGATGGGATCATGGGCTGGGTGCAAGAAAGGCCTTGCCAAGTTAGGAGGACTCACCTAGAAACTGCGTGCGAGCCGTGCGCGCTGTGTCTGCACAGTAAAGGAGCTTGCGTTCGTCTGGGAGAGAGCTGTATTGTGTATAAGGAGTGCGCGTGTATGCAGGAGTCGTGTCTGTGCCTCGTGCATGCGCAGGGGCGTTGATGCCGGGTCTCCAAGGAAACATGGATGCGAATCGGAGTGCGGTATGGAAAAGGCAGCTGGGGGTGGCTGAGGTTGTGATTGAGCCGGTGTGTAGCACGGGTAATTTAGCAACACCATGGCTACCTCCATACTCGTAATGACCCCCAATGTCTCCATGCCTTGAATGCTGGTTTAATCGCCAGTAATTCCTTATCCGTGATTGCGTAGTTCAATTTGGGGGCAGAGAATTTGCGGGACCAGAATGCGACGCGATGTAAATGTCCTGTTTCCGGGTCCCGTTGGGACAATAGTGCTCCCATTGCTACCTCTGAAGCATCTGTTTCAACCACGTATGGCAGGTCTGGTCGAAGGTGTCGAAGAACTGGTGCTGTGGTAAATGCTAGTTTCAGCTTCCGAAAGGCTTCTTCAGCTGCTGTGGACCAATGGAATTTCTCGTTCTTTCTCAGAAGGGAAGTAATTGGGTGTACGATTTGTGAGAACCCAGTTATAAATCGACAATAGAAATTAGCGAATCCCAGCACACTTTGTACTCCTTTCGTGGATGTTGGTGAAGGCCATTGGAGGATTGCGTCCACCTTTCGCGTGTCCATATGTACGCCCTGTGGTGTGAGTATGAAACCGAGAAATTCGACCTCGGACACATGGAAGAAACATTTTTCCAGCTTGGCATATAACTGGTGTTGTCAAAGCTTCTCTAGAACTGACTGCCCGGAAATGACCAACATGTTCCTCCTTGAAATTTGAGTAGATGAGAATGTCATCTATGTAGACAAGTGCGCAAACGTCCAATAGTTCACAGAGCATGTCATTCATAAAGAATTGGAATGACGCAGGGGCGTTACATAACCCAAAGGGCATGACCTGGTATTCAAATAGGCCATATTTCGTGTGAAATGCTGTCTTCCACTTTTCTCCTTTTTTGACTCTCAGAAGATGGTAGACACCTAGTAAATCCAGCTTTATGTAAATCTGAGCATGTTTCACCTGATCCAGGAGTTCTGGTATAAGTGGTAAGGGGTATCAGTTTTTTACTGTGATCTGATTTATTGCTCTGTAGTCAATACAGGTTCTTAAGTCCCCCCTCTTTTTAGGCATGAAGCAGTGGACTTGGATGGACGGATAAAACCGTTTGCCAGATACTGATCGAGGTAAATTCTAAGATGTTGGTTTTCCTGCTCTGTTGGAGTGTAAATCCGGCTGCAGGGAATCTGGGTTCTGGGTACAAGGTCTATTTGGCAATCATAGGGTGCGTGCAGGGACATATCATTGGCTTGCTCTTTTTGGAAGACATCCTGGTAATCTAGGTATTCAAGTGGTAAAGAGCCACTGAGGCCCAGCATGATTCCTTTCTTTGGTTTCAGGTTGATGACGTCTTTGTTGTAACAGGTGTCGGCACAATCTTGAGGAAAGGTAAGAACTCGTTTTCGCCAGTCAATTATAGGATTATGGGTCTCCAGCCAAGGCATTCCCAATATCATCTGGAACTGAGGAGCACCGATGAGATCGAAGGTAATGTCCACTTGATGCCCGTCCTGCAACAGAAGCTTGACTTTCTCAGTGTATTGTGTCACCGGGCCGGATGATAGCTGAGTACCATCCACTGCAGTGACATTTTCCGATTTCTGCTTTCGTTGGAGAGGAAGGCCTATTCGGATAGCCAGATCTTGGTCAATGTAGTTACCCACAGCTCCCCTGTCAATGTACGCCTCCAAGGCATGTATCGTTGACGTTTGCTTGTGATTTAGCAAAAGTACCGGAGGTCTGTGCGGATTCCTTTTTCTCGCTCGAGAAGTGGACCCCTACTTTTGCCGGGCATTGGAGTTTCCCGTGCCCTGTACTTCTTCTTCGTCATTTTTGTCCGTTGCTCCAACTATTTTCTTGGGTGGTGTTACCGGCCATTCTCGGAGGAAGTAACCTGCTTTACCACAATATAAGCAGAGCTGTTGCTGCCTTCTTTTCTCTCTTTCCGCCTTGGTCACAGGACTCCGTAAACCACCGATTTGCATTGGTTCCGACTGTTCGTGTGGTTTGGTCTGGTTCTCACGGGGTCGCACATAAACTGACCTTCCCTCTGTTCTGGCTCGATCCATTTTTCTATTCTGAAAGCTATGATCAAGTTGCACTGCCAGGTCTATGTAGTCCGCACACCCCCCAGGTGGGTTCACAACTTGAGCCAACCCTCGATAAAAGAGCGTAGTTCTCTTTTCTTCTGGCCAGTTGGTCTGTGCTATGAGACGATTGAAGGTTGCAATGTAGGTTAAAAGATCTTGATTCCCCTGTCTGAGTGACAACAATTTGTTGTCCAGAGCTTGTCCTTGAGTATGTCGGGCAAACAATTTCTCCATCTCATGCTGAAAATCCCAATAAGTTCCAAAGCAAAGGATCATCTTGAGTGACCAATGGTATTGACCAGTCCGCCGCGTTGCCTCCTAGATATGAGAGTACGAATGCAACTTTGGCTTGATCGTTAGGAAAGGCTCCTGGTCTGCATAAGAAATGAAGGCGACATTGGTTCGTGAATATGGCAAACTTGTTTGGATCTCCGATGAAGCGTTCGGGCGGGGCTAAAGGCACTGCTCCTGAAAGGACCACCTGAACCGGTGTTGATTGCTGTGGCGTGGAAGAATGGGCTATCCCCGGCAAGAGAACCTGCCCTGCTTGTGCCTGTAGAATCTGTCTTGCCAAGTCGTCGGTTCTTTCTTGAGTTACAATAAGATCCCTCCTTAATGCACTGGTTTTCTGCCTTGAAGCATGTACTTCAGCCTGTAATTCCTCTAGTAATTGGGCCAATTGGTATGTCTCTGAAGTTTCCATAACGCCCAGGCAGAGAGTCGTAGAGGCTTTGCGTTCTGTTACGCTCACCTGGTCTCAGCGGAGGCGTTGGGGCATGGTTGCAGCCCTCCCAGGAGTTAGATCAACCCTGTCCGTTATTTCCCTCTGTGGTTAAGCTGTGAGTGGCGGCAATTGGTGACACTGCTCCTGTAAATTATTGATGGTAAGCTCTCCGTCCTGCTACTTCTAGCAGGGGTGCTTGTCGATCGGATCTAGTTCCTTCACTGATCGCTGGTAAGTAATAGTCCAGTCCAGCTGCGACTATGCTTCTCCTCTTGTCTCTTTCCCTTTCCGTTTTCTCTTTGCCTCTTCTCGTTTTCTGTCTTGGTATTATTGCTCTGAATATTGCTGTCTATTCCTGAATAATGTTTTCTCTTCTGTTTTCTTCCCAATAGATGGACATGCGGCTCAAAAGCATCTGTGGGAATGCGGAACGCGGCCAGGAAGATGATGGTTGAAACCGCAATGTCCGACAACAGGTGAGTGATGGTTTAAGGCAAAGCGCAAGGTTCGGTGGTAGCGCAACCTTAAACTGAATGTCTTTTAAGTGTCTAACCTTGCCTTTCGTTTTTACTTTCAGTAGCTGCTGTCGCTGACAAAGCGCATTGTGTTGCGGTGCCAAGATGAATATTTCAGCGTCCCAGAAGATTTGAAGATGAGCTGCGGTGCCAGGATGAAGTTGTCAGCGTTCAGGAAGGCTTGAAGATGAACTGCGGTGTCAAGAAGAAGATGTCAGCATTCCGGAAGATTTGGAGAAGAATGTCAGGATCAACGAAGATGCGCACAGGTGAGAGCAGGTTCCCCAGTTGGTAAGTATAAAAGCAGGAAGCAGGATTTCCAAAGGGTACATTTTATCCCAGGCGGCGGAGAGCGTTACGCTGCATGGTAGTACAGAATAACGCGAATCGCCTGCCTCAGAGATCGGAGCAGCTTATATAGCTGCGATCGTGGGCACGCCCACTAGGCCTGGCTTGCCTGCCACACCATGCCACTCCTAGAGAGTCAGCATGTGCAAGGCAACCCAATATCAGCAGCAGCCACACCCAAGAGTACACATGGGGCTGCTTTAGTGATGAAAGTTCCCATGTTAAATGCACCTTGCACCCAAAATTAGGTGTTATGCCCAAAATAAAAGCATTCTTGTCCCAGATAAATGTTCTTGCTTATTGTTATTAATGAGCCTGGCACCAAAGGCCCTGTGTATGTGGCCCTTTAATGTTTGCGTTCTTGGCCTGATGACCATGACAGGTACCTTACTGAAGCGGCACGCCTGGTTACTGAACTCTAGTTTAAAGCCTGAAACCCAGGCAGCCCTAATAAACAAACAAGTTGAAGAAACCAATTTGTTCGGCAAGGCCGTGGACGAAGCACTTGAGATGGCCAAGAAAGAACATGAGACTCTCAAGTCCTTACAACAAATTACCCAGAAGCCTTCACAACAGAGAGGGGTGCCTCTCGTCGGTCCTTTCGTGGGCATTCTCGCTCTCCTCAAAACCAATATGGTTCGGGAAACAACTATTCTGGTCAAGGATCTAACACCACCACCAACTATCCACCAAGAGAACAGTGGCGTGGAAAGGGTAGAGGCCGGAGCTCCACTCCCAGATGCTCTCTGGCCGCAGGTCAGAAATGACCCTTAGATCCGAGTCCCCACCCATGCCATCCCGGTCGGGGGGCGTTTAACATCATTCCTTCATGCATGGGAGGGGATAACGACAGACCAGTGGGTACTCAAGACCGTCACCAACGGGTACTGCATAGAATTTTGCGGATCATCTCAATTCAGACTGCCAAAATCAAGATGCCTGATGCCGGAACACCTACACATCCTGCTGCAAGAGGTCGAGATCATGCAGGAAAAAGGCACCATAGAAGTCGGCCCTCTTCTACAGGTAAACAAGGGTATTTATTCAGTGTACTTCCTTGTACCCAAAAAGGATCTCACCATGCGCCCTGTGCTAGACTTGCGCCCAGTGAACACATTTGTCAAACCTCAAAAGTTTTGTATGGTTACGTTGCAGGAAGTAATCCCTCCGCTAAAACAGGGGGATTAAATGGCAACATTGGACATGAACAATGTATACTTTCATATTTCAATGTTGCCGGCACACAGAAAATACCTAAGGTTCATGATAGAAGACAAGAACTTTGAACTACCAGTTCAAAGTACTGCCGTTCGGCACTGCCTCAGCGCCAAGGGTCTTTACGAAGGTGCTGGCAGTGGCGCACCTGCGCATGGAATCCGTCCGGTTTACTCTTACCTCGACGACTGGCTCATAACAGGGGATTCCTACAAAACATGTCTGTTGAACACTCAAAAGACGATAGACCTCTTGTTCAGTCTGGGCTTCTCCATCAACGAGAAGAAATCCAGCTTAGACCCCAGTCAAGTCAAACAGTTTCTACAGGCTCTAATTCAGACAGAAGACGGCCTTGTCTTCCCCCCCAGTGGGAGGGTCCAAAACATGCTGTTTTAGATCCCTCAGTATGTAGCTGGTCAAGAGGTGACGGTACGCAAAGCCATGCGACTGTCAGGAATTATGGCGTCATGCATTTACTTAGTTCCTCACGCGCGTCTGCGCGTGCGTCTCATGCAATAGTGGCTCAACAGCCAGTGGTGTCAGACCACCGGACAATGGGAAGATCTGGTAGTTGTCTCGCCAGCCCTTGTTCTCTCTATGTAGTGGTGGTCGAGGGAAAACCTCCTGAAGGGAAAGGCTTTCAACACCCCTGCAGTAGAAGCCACTCTCACGACAAACACCTCACTCACAGATTTTCATTTCAGATGCAACTACAGGAGAAGACAGTCCTGATCCTCACAGACAGCACCACGGCCATGTACTACCTGAACAAGCAAGGGGGCACACACTCTCCAGGGATATCCAAGCTGTCCCAGAACATTTGGAAATCGGCTCTCAAACACAAGATGTTCCTGTTGTCCCAACACGTTCCAGGGGTACTCAATCTTCTGGCAGATGTGCTCAGCAGAGACTTCCCACTGCCCGTAGAGTATGCATGGCGACTACACAAAGACATTGTCTCCAACGTCTTCGCTCTATGGGGCTTTCCAGAGATCGACTTATTCGCAACTCTGGAGAATGCTCAATGCCAAGATTACGCCTCCAGGTACCGCCAGAACCGATCCAAGGGGAACGGTCTCTGGATTGCATTGTCAGGGAAATTTGTTTACGCATTTCCCCCCGACTCCCCTGCTCAACAAGATCGTGCACAAGATGCGCCAGGAACCAGTCACCATGATATTGGTGGCCCCCATGTGGGCCCGACAACCTTGGTTCTCTCATCTAATGGAGATGTCCCTATCTCCTCCAATGAAACTGACTTGCCCGTACAACATGTTATCTCAGGACAAGGGGCAGACGCTTCACCCATGCCCGCAAAGCCTGAATTTAGCGGCCTGGCTCCTGAGGTCATAGAGTTCAGATACTTGAAACTCCCTCAGAGATGCATTGACATACTTAGGGAGGCAAGAAAACCTAACACCCGATATTGCTACTCCAGTAAATGGAAGTACTTTGTCATCTGGCGCAACTCCAAGGGTATCAATCCTATTGACTGCTCTCCTACACACATTGTGTTGTATCTGACTCACTTACTAGACTCAGGTCTGGTTTTTAATTCCCTGAAAGTTAATTTAGCTGCTCTCTCAGCTTACACTATGTCACAACAGAAGGTGTTGTGGTGGAAAGTACCAGTTATTAAGGCTTTCATGGAAGGGGTTACTAGAATTCATCCCCCCATTTCTAACCTGGCTCCCAGATGGGACCTAAATGTGGTATTGACTAGACTTATGTGGTCTCACTTTGATCCTATGCATAAGGTAAGTCTGAAGGATCTTACATATAAATCAGTCTTCCTAGTGGCTATCACTTCTATAAGAAGAATTAGTGAGCTACAGGACCTTTCAGTCTTAGACCCTTTTGTTACAGTCCACAGAGATAAGGTAGTTCTGCGCACTCAACCTTGATTTGCGCCAAGATTTATTTCCAAGTTCCATGTGAACCAATCAATAGAACTGCCTAATTTCTTCCAAAACCCCACTAACGTGGCCGAAAGAAGCCTTTACACATTGAATATGCCTAGAGCAGTCATGTTTTACCTGGAAAAGAACTAGACTACTGAGGAAAACAAATACATTTTTCGTTTCAGTGGCAGCTGGTAGAGAATGGGATCCTGGCTCTAAATCAGCCATCTCAAGGTGGATTGTGAAATGCATCACACTCTGTTTCTCTCTTGCTAAGAGAGAACTGCCCTTGAAGCCTAGAGCACATTCTACTCGAGGCACTGGGGCTTCCATAGCATCCATTGCAAATGTTCCCCTAGAGTCCATTTGCAAAGCGGCAACCTGGAGTTCTGTACACACCTTTACAAAACACTATTGCCTAGACACTCATTCTAGGTCTGATTCTAAGGTGGGACAAGCAGTACTAAGACATCTTTTCACTACTGTTCCTTCTCACAACCCACCTCCAACTCTGGGTACTGCTCGCTAGTCTATGCACAGCATGTGATTCTAAGCAGATCAACAAGCATCAGAAGACATGCATTACTCACCGTAATAGCATTTCTGATGATTGTATCTGCTTAGATTCACATGCGTACACCCTTCCTCCCTGCTCGGGTGGAAGGAACATAGACGTCTTACTACTTTCTCTCTTTTATGTACTCATTCACGATAGTCATTAGGCTCCCTCATGGCAGAAAAAATACAATCGGAGGTACCTCGACTCGTGAGGGATTTTGGGTGCACTACACGTCACATTAGGGATAGTGTTACAGGCACGCCCATGTCGATGTCCCCTTTTGATCCTTGAAAGACAAGATGCAATACTCTGCAGTTACCACTGGATGTCGGACTATATGCACAGCATGTGAAACTAAGTAGATACAATCATCAGAAATGCTAGTACGGTGAGTAATGCATGTCATCCTTTGATCTATTTTTAGATGCCCCATTTTCTGAGGATCTGGGCTAAAATCTACATTTAAAACAAATTAAAAATGGTCCCTATAAGAGATGGAGAGGAGAGAGAAAGGAGTGACGTGGAGTGATTGGCAAAAAAGCAGAGGGAGAGCAGTGGGTTAGAGGGTGAAGCGGTGGGCAAGAGAGCATAGAGGAAGCAGTGGGGCGGTTGGCCAGAAATCAAAGAGGGAGCAAAGGTACAGAAAGTAGCGTGTGCATGGGTTCATGGGTTCATGGGTAGCAGTGGGCCAGAAAGCAAAGAGGGCGCAGTTCGCCAGAAAGAGGCAGTGAGCTGCAGATTGGGAGAAAGTATGAGGGAAGAGTACGATAGAATGGGAGAAAATATGCAAGATTCAGAAATAGCACGAGCAAATGAAGGACTGTATACTGCGGGAGGAACTGGGGAGCGTAAGGTGTGAGTTGGGAGTATGATTTGGAGAATGGCGGGGACTGAGTAGTGCAAATTGTGACCTGGCAGTGTGACAGAGCATGTGAGTATGTGTATGACAGAATGAGAGGTTCAGGAATGCAAATTGTGATGGGGAATTGGTGAGACATGTGAGGTGTGCGTGAGACAGGTGTGTGGGTCTTTGGGGGATTGGAGAACATAGAAGTGGAATATTTATTGCATTACAACTGATAATGATCAATACAGTTAATACTATTGAATAGACATTTATTTGTTTATTGTGCATGTGTAAGGCGCTTATACATCAGAAATTGTATTTCAATGTGCCCACAGGGCAAAGTGGAGGGAACATGGGAACAAAGGCGATAAGGATAAACAGGTGAACGGGAAGGGGCGGTCCTACTAGGCCATTAGAGCATTCTGAACGTACAAGTGCATGGAGAGAGAGAGAGGGGCAGGAAAGGGGGGTAAGTGCTGGAGTTCAATAGAGGGAAGAGCAGAGAAGTATGTTGTGTGCAGCAGTAAGTGCCTGGTAGAGGTCGCTTGGTACAGAGTGATCACCTTGCATTAATAAGTGCAGGCCTGTGAGAACACAAGCCAGTGGGTGCCTGAAGGCAAGTGCGGGGGTGGTGCGGAAGGCTGAAGGCAATTGGGTGAAAGGCCGGGACCCAGAAGGACACATAAGGCCCCCGGCCGCCAATCTCAGCGACTGGGGGCAATTGTCACAGGAATAAGAGAGGGAAGGAACAGGTGATGAGGAAAGTCTTGAGTAGCTTCCAGAATTTTAGGAGATCCGGCTCAAGACGGAGAGGAGGGGAGAGGCTGTTCCAGAGGAGGGAGCCAGCCCAAGAGAGAGATCTTCCACCAGCTCGGTACTTAGAAAAGCACCTGACATGCAGGGAGTTGGAGCAAGAGGAGTTTAAGGATCTGGAAGGAGAGAATTTGGCGAGGGCAAGTTGTAGATAGATAGGTCCATGACCCCAGACAGCATTATGGATGATGCGGAGGGATTTGAATTTGATCCTTGCAGCGACTGGGAGCCACTGGAGGGAGTTTAGGGCTGGCGAGATACAGTCCCAGGGCTTGAGGCCAAGGGTAAGTCTTACAGCCCTATTCTGGACAAGTTGGAGATACCAAGGGTTTCATGGAGCCTTTTTATGAGGATGAAATATTTGACTGTGTCAAAAGCAGAGGAGAGATCAAGTAAAATGAGGACAGCAGCAGTGTTTGTGTCAAGAGATTTGAGCATTTCTTCACAGGTGTTCACAAGAGCAGTTTCCATGTCTCTGGGTGCTCAGAAACCAGATTGGTGGTCGTGTAGGCAACCAACGAGCTCAGTATGCTGGGCCACTTGGGGGTAGACTAACTTTTCAAGGCGTTTCCCAAGGAAGGGAGTGATAGAGAGTGGGCAGTTGTTAGTCAAACAGGAGGGGTCGACAGAAGGTTTTTTCAGGAGGGGCCACACAAGAGAGTGCTTGAGGGAGGAGGGGAAATACCCAGTAGAAAGAGTGTGATTGCAAAAGTCAGCAAGTGCACGGGCAAGGCAGTCAATATTGTCCTTAATTGTTCTGGAAGAACTGGGGGAGACCTGATTGGAGCAGACCTTCATAGTGCGGACAACTGCAGCGACTTCGTCTGATGTGATAGGAGAGAAGGTTGAGAGAAAGACTGAGTGGGTTTGGGAGGCCAGGGGTGCCAGGGGATCGGTGGAGGGGGCAGAAAAGGGGAGGAAGAAAGAGTGCTCAGGGTATCCTGAGTTTTCGCATTGAAGTGGGTGTCCAGTGCAGTGCAGAGGGCCTGAGAGGGAAGAGGAGAGGTGGAGACTGCAGAAGGATTGGCCAGTTCCTTGCAGATTTTAAAGCGTACAGCCGTATTGTTGGACACTCCAGAGACACAGGCCTGGATGTCGGCCCTCTTCTTAGAGGGAATGGTGAGTCGGTATTGCCTTTGGAGAAGGTGACAGGCCAGTTTGTCAGAGGATGAGCCTGTGGTCTGCCACTTCCGTTCTGCAGCTCTTCATCTGTGCTTCAGATCTGCTAGATCAGAGTCGTACCATGTTTGTCCCTTGGTGGTGTGTTTCAGGTGGATCCTCATGACTCGGGCAAGAATGTTGAGAGTGTTAGAGATGGCGAGATGGAGGTTGCTGGGAGCAGAGTCAGAGGTAGAGTCTGCAGTGGGAGGAGAGGGTGGGATGAAGGTGGATCCAAAGGTAGCAATTGAGACTTGTTTCATCGGGTAGAGGTCTGTGAACGAGGATGGCAGGGCTGGGGGAGGTGTGGTCAGTGGGTTGAGAGCGCCCAGGTGTGAAGAGAGGAGGGAGTGAGCTGACCAGGAAAGCGGAGCGGTGAGCGAAAGATCTGTGTGAAAAAACACATCCAGAGTGTGTCCAGCCGAGTGAGTAGGACCAGAGGGGAGAATGGAGAGGGAGAGAGACATGCAGAGGTCATGAAAGAGTGTGGATGCTGTGCATGTGGAGTTAAGGTGGATACCAACCAGTAGAAGGAGTTTAGAGGAAGATGACAGCAGAGAGGAGGAGAAGTCAGCCTATTCAGAGAGGAACAGGGTGATGGAGCCAGGTGGCCTGTAGATGGTGGCAATGATCAGGGATAAAGTAGGAGAGATGACCAGCTTGCAGACCCGACTTTCAAAGGAGTTGTATGGCTGGATGGGTATGAGGGAAGAAGGGACACAATCAGGTAAGATCAGGGCAACCCCAGTGCTGGAACAGTTAAGGCGAGGCTTAGAGATGATCTTGTAGCCGTCAGGGTGAAGGAAGTCAAAAGCAGTGACTGAGCTGGCATTGAACCACGATATCGAGGTCAGTGTCTTCAAGGAGGAGGCATATGTCAGCAGAGTGTTTGATAGCCAAGTGTGCATTAAGCGTGGCTAGATGAAGCAGGTCACTGCCTTTAGGGGTTTTCTGAGGAGGGGTAAAGGGGCGTGGTACACCAATCGGAGGAGGGGGAAAAGGGACAGGGAGAGAGGTGGAGGGAGTAGCAGGTGCAGGAAGGAAGTCGATGAAGGAAGGATGTTAGTCAGTTGTCCTTTGTGTTGCTAAAGTGTTCATGTCGGAAAGGGGGGGGGTGGTTTTGAATGTCCTAAGTGAGAGGATGGGTAAAAGGTGTTAAAGGAGAGGGATACCGCTTCTCACCCGTCAGTGTCCCGCTCCCACTCCCCGAGGACCCCTCCTCCAGGTGATCCTCCCTTACTGGTCCACCCCCAGGAATTGGATCCAATAGCGATGGCCATGTCCTGGCCACTTGGATGACAGATCCCCAGGGGACTAGCTAGAGAGACACCTTCAGGTTTCTCACAATTCCCCAGATCAATGCGTGAAAGAACTAAATGTTGCACCAGTAGAGGAACACTGACCCAGAGAAGTAAGGTTTAACTGCTCTCAGAGAAAACAAATTATACTTTGCTGAGTTCACTAATGAAATATTTTGAGGGACACATAATAAATTAGAGTCTAAAATAATTCCCAATGTTTTTGCATAATTCGCAAAATCTGAAGAAGCCCCTAGAATGTTTGCACTGGGAAACCATTCAGAGCCCGATTCTGAGGTGCATGCATTAATTTGAAGACCACTTCCTTAAAAGCACCATATTTTGCCAAAGAAAGAATGTGGTGCAGGAACAAGAAAGTCTAGGCTTTTGCATGTGCCTTATTTGCGGCCTTACAACGGCCTTGGCAACCACAAGGAATGCAAGGCAGGGACTACAAGGAACTTCTCCTGGCACAGCTCTGTTTTTGCATGTCAAAAAATAGGAGTTAAATACGACTCCTGTTAGGTGCCATTCACCTCGAATGCACATGTTTTCCCTTTCTAAAAAAAAAGCATTTCCAAGACTGCAGCAACTCCTTTCTAAATTGCTGACAGCTTAAGGGCACTTTTGCAAATTAGTAAAGTGCAGTCTTTAAAGAAATGCTCATAGTACCACTGGTTTCTCCGACAACGAGTGATTTTAGCAGCCTTTTCTGCTAGAAAGCAGAACATCTCCCCTCCAATCCTTCCATCAACCTCAGAAGGGTGGTGCTGGAAACTGTAGGGGAGAATGTCAGCTTTCCACACAACTTTCATCACAAGCTCAGAATCGGGTCCTCACCGATAGATTTGGTGCAGAATGAGAACATATTAACTCTGTTTTGGGTAAATTTAACTTCATAATCAATATGTGGGAGACATACTCCAAGTTGTTTTATGTCAACACCAGAAGTTATTTGTATATGAAACTGTATCCTCAGCATGTTGATGCATACACACATTATATTTTAATACACTCTCGCACAGTGGTTCCATATAGAAGTTTAAAAGAATAGGTGATAGAATTGTACTTTAAAACGTAACCTGTCATATGCTGACAGCTAGTCCTTATGTGCACTCCTGGGGGATATAACTATCCCAAGTAATGGTTAATGTAGGTTCAAATCAATTCAATATATTTCACTGTGTAGCCCTCAAGGGCAGTGATACTTTCACATTGTTTCAATAATGTCACGCAATAACGATGCTGTAGTCGTTACAATTTCAAAAAGTGATTATTAGCAAGATTTAGTAAAAGGAAGCAAAAATTCAAAAGAATTTACAATTTTTCGCAATTTTCACAAAAAGGAAAAGACAAGTGAATAAGAACAATTAGATAATACAGGTTTTAGCAAATAGCAGAAACACGTTTTCCAATGGTCCAGTGTGTCACATCTCATTATAACATCAAAGAGGTATGTGTTCAATCCCACAGTGTCAGGTTACATATAGTCCTGTATATAGTTGATCCACATATGTAGGCTGTATCATAGGATGTTTCAAACGTGCAGACACGTTTTGGAGTAAATCCTTCTTCAGGGCTGATGCTGCCTAACTAGATTCATATGTTTCCAATTTCCAACACCCGATAACACATAGAGATTATGTTATAGAGGGTAATCCTATAGTGTTCAAAAAACAATAAAAAGGAGAATGTAAAGGTACCAACCTTGTATCCTCTTGTGAGGCTTACCGGAGGCATGGGGGGAAATTCATAGATGAATACCAGATGAAGACCTCTGTGTTTCTCTGTGCATTCCTGTGAGTGAGGAGTTGTGGCAATACCCGCACACCTCTGTGGAGTGGGCCCTAATGATCCACTCGATATGGTGTCCTGGAGGTGGTGGGAGATGCCAGCATACGAGTTCTCTCCACCTGAATGTATCATCTCATCCCAGCACTTAGCTGAATCGCTGTACACTGATGAAACAACCGAGAAGGAAAACATGTCATAGAACTTTTCTTCTTGTAGAGATGGAGGGAAATTGTGTAATCTCTATCCTTTCAAATAAATATTTTCTGACTGAGCAGTCAGTGTTTAATGTGCGATATGGCCATTCATTTTTACTGCCTGCTTTTATGGCTAAGGGCAATCTTGCAGGGGAAGCAGCAATGATTTGTAATTTGTCATTTGAGAAAGTCATTAGTACCTAAAATCTGTCTTCACCTGACACGTGCGTTGTAATTTGGTAAAAACACATAATTCAGAAGTCACGTTGTAGGCTGAGATGTATTTTTGTTGACATTCACTTCTACGGGCACAGCACCTTTTATCAATAGTTTTTGAAAGTCGCGAGAAAAACATTTCTAAATATGACTTTTCTTTTGATAGGAAAATGCAAGAAACTTGACATAATGGATGAAAAGGTGCAGTTAAAACCAAACAAAGTATATTTTGGTGGCGGGGATAATGTGACAGTGAGCTGCCTTGAAGGATTTGTAACCTCAATTACTGAAATTCAATGTACTTACAATCCTAGACACAAAATATATGTTTGGTCACAGACACCCACCTGTATCGGTAAGTCTGACAATGAGATATGGCTGATACCCAACTTGGCCTTTAGATGACCATGTTTAGTTTTGCTGACACATTTATCTTAACGGAATTCTGCACCTCTAAACAGGTTAATGCTGTGCGAAGGTTTGGTTTTAACACTCATGACACAACTTCCCAATGTAAGGTTGTGTGAATTTTAAGCCGGCAAACATAACTTCCACTTGCTGGCAATGTTGAGTGATATAATTAGTGGGTGTTAATTTTTGTTGGCTAAAGGTCAGTTAGGGAGATAACTGGAGCTAGCTAGGTAAAAAGTGCTCCAGTGTATGGTCAAACATCAGCTGCAGCGGCTGTAGGAGTAGCAAAGACAGCAGCGAGCAGTGTTCACAGCGGACTGTTACTTGATAAGGGTACATGGATCACCTTTTGCTTATGTGCTGCGTTGACTCAGTGATATGCAGACAAGCAATTTTTTAACTTACACCCTTAAGCCTCATCTTTCCAATGTCCTCTATTGATTTCCCTGCATTCCTCGCAAGAGCAAGCCTTTTGCAAAACTGAACTCTGGTCATTCCAAGGTAAGTGGGTTGGGATTACATAAAACAATCTATCTGTGATAACGGAAAGAGAAGGTAGAAAAAATAATATGTAAACCAAGATGTCTTCCATCATGTTCAACTCATGTACACACAGCTCTCTCATGCTTCAATATGTTACGTTATGTTGATTTTTACTGCACAGCCCTGCCATTTGCATGGTCTCCAGGCGCTCACGTGGCTCTGTAAAAAAATGGGTGGGGTTGGTTAGTGAGATAAGAGGGATAGGATAGAAGTTGTGCTTGCAGAACCAGGAGAAACTAGCATCTGTGCGTGTTGGCTTTCTGAGTGTTTTGTTGAGTGCACTGGATTTCTTGTGTCCGGGAGGTAACGTCCAGTGTCTGTGTTTGTTGTTTGTGACTGTTTGTTCTTGTGGCTTCATTAGCGGTGGGTGTGTGCCTTGTGTGATTTTGTGTGTAGTATATCTGGTCCTTTTTTGGGCCTGTGAAGTATGTGGGAGGTATGCGGGAGAGGAGAAGAAGCAGGGGTGGTTAATAGATTGGCAGGTTTTGGTTCAGGGTGTGTGGTTGTTTTCTTGTCAGTTCCACAATCCGTACTGTCCCATGTTTGCCTTGAGTCCAGAATATGATTTGTAGGGGTGCCTGTTTCTATGCTTGTCTAAGTGAGTTGAATATGTAATACTTGGGCTTGGTTTACCACTCACTGTCATCGCTGTGTAGCTGGTATTATTTAACAACTTATTGCAAACTAATATTATCCAATTTAACCGTACTCGTTTTAAAAAATTGGAAAGGTTAAATCCTGAGACTCCAGGTCTCACAGAACTCATCAGTGAGTGAGTAACCTCGTGAAGTATCTCACTGTCAAGCATGGTGTGGTGGACCAGAAGACGGCCTCGGACTACAATGGGTCATAGTTCATAGTTTATTTAAAATAAAGGAAAAATGCCTACCTGGCCCTACCGTCTAAAACAAAAACTAAGGGTGCTCCTCGAAGTCCAAAAATAAAGAGTCCTAAGCCCAAATCCTTGGTGACTAACTGGCCCTACGATTTTAGAAAATCTAACTAAAATGGAAAGGGAGGCTTGCACAATACCCTAAAAATGGTCTTCTGCCTACCCCAACTCGTAGGTGACCTATTCTCAGTCCCAGAGTTCCTTTTGAAATATATTGGCACAGTTCACAGTCTTCTTATAAAGTGGGTCGGTGAAAAATACAAATATCCTCTGTATTGGTTTTAGAAAGATGTATTATTCCTCTCTTATGTTTCTCAGATTTTTTAATGGTGGTCAGTGGTCAAACCTTTCAGGGATCACTTTAACACACTTATCTGTATCCCTCCTGTGTGGCCCTATGACTCCCCAAAGTTCTGTTAGCTCATAGGTGGAGTTATTGCTTATCAGTCCTAGTTAGCTTTACTTGCATTGCTTCAGAATGTTCATACTCCTTTTTAATCAGTCCCTCGTTGGACGTATGCTTGTCCCAGCTAATCAATTTCTCATCTCTTTGTCGAATTTTCCTAGCCTTGACATGAAGCACACGCATCCCTTTCACTCTTTTTTATATAGGACATGTGCCTGTTGGGTTTTCCTAGGAATTTGTGCCATTGGGGGATTCCCCAACCTGGTTATACACTCTTCGTATCTCTTTCAGTCTGTTCTGTCTGGGTTGTGGGCCCATCCCTTCCCTTACAAACCTTTGTGCTTTTGGTGGATTCTCCAGGCTAGATATACCATGTTTGTAGCCCTCACTTGCGTCCTCACGTTGGGAGCGTTTGCTTCCTGGTTATTACACCTTGCATCGGCAAAGCCACTTGCTGTGTGGAGCTTGAGAACCCGGGCTACTTTACTTCCCCTGGTCTCGACGTCAGTAGCCTGGCTCCAGGCCCACCACTGTTCTGCAGTGGGCGCGCCACCAGAAAAGACGGTTTTCTTTGTGTCTCCATTCCACCCCTGACCTGAGCCTCTTGCTCGGTCAGAGCACCCTCCTCGTAGCCTCCAGCTAGCGGGGCTCGCTTCTATCACACCAACACTGGCTCTGCTGCTTGGTGTAGCACCGCCCCTCGACGACATCATCTCTGAAGAGACTTGACTCTGCGTACCAATGACTCTCCTCGCTCCTAAGAAGTCTGTGTTCCATTCATAGTCTGCTCTGCTCTTAAGCATGTCAGGAGAACAAAAATAATTTTGTCCGTCGTCTTTGATAATGGCATTCATGCTAGGTTCAGCATTACCTGAAGCCAATAGAGTGGAAGAAGGGCCTTTGTTGTTTATAGTCATAACAGGAAATATCAAAGCCTTTCTGACACCTATATGTGCAGAAAGGCTGTTTTGGACTGGCAGTCCCTTATTGAAATCGGAGTCCTGGTCCCCAATAGGAAGAGGGGAGTTCCTCTCAGGGACCTCACTGAGACAGGACGAATTGTTCAGATCTGTCACAATGGTTAAATAGTAAAGTACCATTTTCTTAATCACACCCACATCTTTTGCTTAAAACCTTGCTTTGTATATTTGATCTCTTTTATAAACTGGTCTTGAAGCACAATGTACTCTTTTGGAATTGCTATTTGAAGACAGCTGATTTTAGACAAATGTGCTGTAATGTACTTTTAACAAACAATCCTGCACTTCCCTCTTGACCAGCCATCTCCCTGAAAAAGAGAGGCCTGACAGTGAGTAAATTCCCGAAAGAAACACCAAGAGGCTTTATGAAAATAGATGCAATTCTGAAAATAATATTCAGCCAGTCAAACATGTTTTTATTCGGTTGTTAGACCTTCAAGTTCAGAAATACAGATTTCATGATAAAAACCTCATAAAATATATATAAAACCACTGAAAACAAATAGTCAAAAAGAAGTTCATATAAAAACCTCAATTCAGCCACATTTAGAGAGAGGGTGCAAAGAGGTGGCTTAGCAACACTAGGATAAGATAGAAACACAGACAGTACACATTTTAAGAGCAATAATTAGTAAAATGAATAATGAACACTTGGTGAGCAACTCGGAATTTAAGGTCAATGAGAGCAAGTGCTTGCAGCCTTTGATACTTATCCATCGTTCACCAAGTTAATAATTCCATCCTTCAAGGCCCTATTTCTCTGTAGCCATGCCTTGTGAATATAACAAGCTGTTCCAAAGACAACATGGGGGGTGGGGAGCCAACATTGCCTTACGAACCGCATGGCAGGAATTAAATGACAGATGTATGTGTTATTCAGAATAGTTCTCAAATATAGACATCTCAAGCGGTGGGTCTTGTTGCAAATTAGCAAAAAATGCAGTGTATTTTCAATGAAAAATCCACTCATTGGACACAAATCTCTTTGTGACCCCGCCAAGTCATGCCGTGAGAAGCTCCTGGCAAAAAGCTGAGCCTAAACCATATGTATAAAGATTTTTCAAATGGTGATGGGATAGTATACAAGTAGGCTTAAAACCCTAATTCCACCTTGCATTTGAGGTATTCTAAGCCAGACTTCAGCTTTGTAGCATCAACTATCTGGTTCTCATACAGTCTTATTTTTGTGTTGGTTTTTAGAGTATTTAAATGCCGGGCCAGATGTTCCTGGGGGTTGTTCCACATATCACTCATATCCAATTGGGAGAGGCATGTCTTTACATGTAATAACCAGTTGAGGCTCTTCCCCCCCTTTCTGTACTCATAAAATGGGACAAAGCATCCCTGTATTTTCCAAACCCTTGTCCGTTCCAAACTCTGACCAAATATAATACCGGTTTAAGTGCAAACTGTCACACTACTCAGTTATTATCACATTCCAGATGGACCAGGGCCGAAGGGGCAGACATAGGCAAGAGCAACAATTTCTTTAAAAATTTGTTTTCTCAAATACTCAACTTGGAGGTGTTAACATGTCCCCACAATTCAGAACCATATGTGGATGTGGACCCTGATATGGCTTTTTTATGATATAAGTCCAAGGCAGGAGAAATTGCACCTCTGCTGTGTTTAACAAAAAAGGACAAAATGCTGCCACAATACTTGCTTAATGATAGCGCTGATTTGGTTACCTGTGCCCCCCAGCTATCAGAGTCCTCCAAGCGCACTCTAAGGTAGTCAAAGTGAGTGACTTGTTCTATAGGGGAGTCACACATATTCAGTATTTATGACCTCCCTTTAGCGTGAGGGGACTTAAAAACCATCACTTTGCACTTGCCAATATTCAAAGCCAAGTGCAAATGAGTACATTTGAGATGAAATATGGACAAAGCATGTCTCAAGCCATGGGGGGTAGTAGCCAACAGTATAGCGTATCGTGTAGAAAAGGGCAGGGTATTTATCTGATGCCATTCTAGGACAGTCCTGGCACCCATTCATCAATACATCTATGGTTTCCTGTAAGTAAACATTGAATAAGATGGATGCCCGGAGACATCCCTACCTAACATCAACATTCACCCCAAAATCCTGAGTCTGTTCACCCCCAGCACATATCTAACATTGTCTTTTGTTGGCAGAGTATTTCACCTAACCCTGGTGATAGAAAAGAATCCGCCTTAAATTCTATCAACCTGCCCGATGAAATTAGGCTCGACATGGAAAATCGAGCTCTGGATGAGTTTCCATACGAACTTAATCCAATATCAGTGGCATGGGAAAGGGACCAGGGATCAAAGGACCCGATCCCAAAGCCACCTCAGACATTAAGAAGTGTACCAGACAAAGGTAACTCTGTGGAACCTGTGAGTTCACAGGAACTTGTCCACCCCCCACATTCATGGATCTTACCTTTGTGTTAGGTTCTTTGGTAAAAGTCTTTGAACATCTAAAATTAGAAGTACAGCAGCACTCAGGCATACTCCTAGAAATTACCAAAGAACTGGAAATTAATGAGATAACCATGGTGGCAATAAAATCGGCCCTTAATGACTCTGTGGCAGGAATCCGTGAAGAACTGCGATCAGCCTTCACAGCCCAGTCGACAAAAATGGACACTCTATCCGAACAGTGGGGGGCTGTGCGGGCAAGGAAGATTCAAGGTCTCTCTCTGCTAGACTTGACCTCTTGCTCCAGGGCATTCCCATGAGTGCCAATTTGCCTAAGAACATCTCCAACTCATTGAACCTGATGAATGATACCCCCTTGTCAGCCTATGTAATGGAGGAGTTCTTCCGTTTGGCACAAGTGGCCGAGACTGAACCCACCTGCAAAGATCTTGATCAGGTGCCTGCAACAAAAGCTTCTTCATTTTTGGATGAAGTAGCCGAGTCCCCTAAAAAGAAATCAAATGGGAAGACCAAAAAGCAGAAGAAAAAATTGAACAAGAGCATAATTCCAACTCCAGTGACGGAAGCAAACAAATAAAGAAAAAGAAAAAAAATCATAAGGCAGACACCAACCGATTCATCAGAATTCTGAAAGGGGGCCTAAAGCCAGAAGTGACTATAGAGAAATCCAGGTCCCTAATCAATGAAACGGGGAAAAAAAGGTAAAAAGACCGTGAAAGATCAGAAACAATCGGGGGGGAAGGGGCCCGCCGGATGAGGTAGCAAAAGTAAAAATCACAGTGGGGATTGAAACTGAGCCAATCAAACCTGCAAGAAAAATCGCTCCAATGTACCTGTAGGTGGCACAAAAAACTAAATTGAGGGACACTGCGGTGAAACTCGCACCTATTTTCCTAAAATCCTGTCAAAAAACGGGCCTCAACAACGTGGGTAATCTTGTTTTGACTGGCACAGAAAAAGAGGAAGTAAAGGCTGGTGGACCCGATCAATCAGGTGGAGGAGGGCAGATGCTGATAGTTATTCTGGGAAACATCTCTCCACTTCAAGAGAGCTCTGGGCCCTCTGTTAGTAGGTCCCTGGTCATAGGTCCTGTCCTGTCCTCCTATCCCTGCATAGGAGGACAGGACAGCTCCTGACCAGCGACAGCCCAACTTAACTCCTCGGAACAGGCTTCTGAGTTGAAAATCTATCAATCAGTAAAAATTGGTAGCAAGATTGGAAAGTCTCCTTTGAACCGTTCTACTATTTTATCAGAAATGAAGTCCATTCCATCCTTAACATACTTTTCTTCCTCTGACATTGATCTTGTGAGCTTTCCTTATAGCTTCAACACAAATGTAGCTGAAATGGTTTTAAAATCAAGATTGGGTCAAGAATCAATTATGGGTGCAAAGGAGTTATGGGAGTTGAGGGGTCTATTTGTCTCCACAATCATTGATATCTTCAAGTCAGGATTTAACCTCCGTCCCACTCAGTTATATCAAAGGTACCTTGCCGTCTACAAATATGTGGGAAATAGTTCCAGAGATAATCGCCCAAGTTTTCTTTAAAATGGGGATTCCCCAACAGAGTCTCTAGTAAGCTCGCAGTTAAGCTTACTCTCTTGGAACACTAGGGGATATTTGTCCTTTCTGCAACATTCTAAAAGAAGCCAGACTGTTGGAAATTTTGACTTTATTCTTTTTCTGGAAGCATGGTTGACAATGTGATTGGGGATTGATGGTTTCTCGACTTTCCAAAAGTGGGTTCTTAGCTTCGCAGGGGGCAGTCCTATAGGTGGCTTACTAATTGCTTGTAATAATGATGTTTATCGTACATCAAGATTGCTTTCAAGTGATAAACAGGGAATTTTGGTGGTGAGAGTTGAGAAAATGGGTGCTAAGAATGGTTTAAGCTGATTAGTAGTTAATGTTTATTGGAATCACATTGCCCCTGCCCTCATTGAATTCCTGCAAGCTCTATCTGACTGCTTAGTAGATTGCACATCTCTTTTCTCCTCAGATTAAATAATAATAACAGGACACCTGAATTCACAGTGTGTAACAACCAAAAATTTGAGCTCGGGGAAAACCAAATTTAGAACAAGTAATGTGTGGTTTCATTTCATGAGGGAGTGGGACCTCTGGATGCTTAATGGAAATGTTGGGGGTGATATTCTGTCGGCTCCAATCTGGCACATGGGAGATTCCTTATCCACTATTGATTATTTTTTGTGACCAGAACATTTTTTGATTGCTATACCAAATTTAAAATTGTTGAGGCTAATTCGGATCATCACGATATGCTGGAAGTTACCCTGGGTGTGGACTTGCCCCATATGACATCACTCTACACCCAGGAACTAGCCCTCAATCTGGCTGGCAATAGACTGGGGAAGTTCGACAGAGAGGTGCAAACCCTCACTAACAACCTGAATGAACTTCTCGAGGATATCTCTGATCAACATCTCTCGGTATGTTGTCGGCCAGACAATTTTCTTTCCTTTCTATGGGACCTGAGCCCCGAAAATAAATCTGCTCAAAAACAACATGTGGCACATAAACATTCCTTTGATGTTCAAATCCAGGAAAGGAAGAAGCTTAAAGACAATACAAGGCTCTATTAAAAAAGGGGGCTCACAACAAAAAGGACTATGATGAACAACTTTAGAAGTCTAAATAATCAGCATAGAAACTGGATTCGATCACACAGGCACGTGTTAATCCAGCATGATGGAGAAAGAATGTTAAGTGCGCTGTATTTGAGAAATTCTAGACATTTCTGGGCTATGGTAGGCTCTATGAACAGTTCTTCTACTCAGAATCAGGATACCATAATTCAGGAACAGATATGGATTAACCACTTCTCTGAGGACTATGGACCCTCAGTCATGGTGGTGTCCAAAACTGTAAATGGTCCTTTGGTGCTTCAATAAATCATCTTCCTCCAGGGCGGCTGGACCTAATGGTCTGAGCAACACAATTTTAAAAAAGAACCCAGCAATCTGGGCAAAGGTGTTAAAGATTCTTTTTGACAACATAATGCCAACACAATGTCAACAAAGAAAATTCCTGACTCTTGGAGATCATCAGTGGTAATCCCGATCCACAAAAGGAGGGATCGACTAGCAGCATCAAACTATCGTCCCATCTCCCTCTTAGATGCCGACAGTAAAATCTTTGTGGGACTAATTTTGGGAGAACTGAAGACCTGGGCAAAATCCAAAGGTATTATACAAAAACAACAAACAGGTTTCAGGAGGGGCCTATCTACCTCCTATCTACATCCTTAAATGGGCTAGTCATAAGTTGTATTAGTGGTAAATCCCTTGTGAAGGGCAGCACTCCTAAAGTTGTTCTTCCCCCTGGCCCTGGTTTGTCTGGGAAGTTCTGATGGAATTTCTTCACCAATCGAGGCGCATGAACGTGGTCACTAGGATCCCATGACCTTTCTTGTGGTCTGTATCCCTTCCAGTCGATTAAATAAAAAAGCTTTGATTTAACCATCTTAGAGTCCAGTATGTTTTTAACTTCGAATTCAGGTTCCCCATCTATGTGGACGGGGTCAGGTGGTTTGGCTAATCTAATCCCAGCTTGAACTGGTTTTAGAAGTGAGACATGAAAGACAGGGTGAATCCGCATGTTAGAGGGTAATTCCAATTTGACGTCCACTGGGTTGATAATGGCCTTGATGGTGTAAGGTCCCAAATATCGAGGATTAAAAGTTCGAGTTCCTTTCAAAGATATGTGTTTTGTAGCCAGCCAAACTTGATCCCCAATCTGATATGGTGGAGTGTCACTTCTATGTTGATCGTCATTTTCCTTGTATTTTTCTTTTGCTTGTTTCAAATGTTTTGATGCCTCTTTAAAGGCTTGTGTAATAGAGGAGTGCAGGTGAGTTACTGCAGGCATTTCTAAGCGTTGAGGCGAGTCGAGTTCTGAGGTTCGAGGATGATGCCCAAAGATAGTATAAAAGTGGCTCTGTCCGGTTCCTGAATGTACTAAGTTATTGTATGCGTATTCAGCAATCCATAAAAAATCCTTCCAGTTGCTTTCGGTTTGGTGTAGCATGCAACGTAGGTATTGTTCGAGAGTCTGGTTGGTCCTCCCCATTTGACCATCGGTCTGGGGATGGTGACTGGTTGATAACCTTATGTCGATTTGCACCAATTGACAACATTTCTTCCAAAATTGCGAAATCAATTGACTAGCTCGGTCAGAGACCAATATGGAAGGAAATCCATGGATTCGCACAATGTTTTCGAGAAATTTGTTGGCCAAAATTGAAGCGGAAGGTAATCCTTTTAAAGGAATAAAGTGGGCCATCTTGGAAAAAAGATCCACGATAACTAGAATGGTGTTGAATCCATTGCATGGAGTCAAATCGGTAATAAAGTCTAAGTGTGCTATGGTGTAGGCGGAATATCCAACGGTTGTAAAAGGCCAGCTGGTTTTTTCTTCTGGCTTTTGTTTTGGGCGCAGATACCACAAGACAGCACAAACGACTTTATGTCTTTTCGCCAGGTGGGCCACCAGAATTGTCTTTTAATTTTAGCCTCGGTTTTTGTGATACCAGGATGTCCTTCCATCAGAGCATTATGATAATTGGAGATGACTAGTTCTTGTATTTCCTTGTGAGGTAGAAATAAACGCCCTTGATAGTAAGGTAGATCATTGATGACGGAATAGTCTTGGCCTTTCTTAACCCAGTCCGGCAGGGCTGCTGGATCGAAAAGTTGTTGGATTTTGAAATGAATGTCTTCTAAAGACTGTAGCGTAGTTATGCCGAGGATTCTTTGTTCTGAAATTATAGGCACTGGTTCCGGGTTGGAATATGTTTCTCCCATTCCTATTCAGGATAATGCATCTGCCTTGCCGTTTTTACAACCTGGTCGATAGGTGATCACGAAATCGAATTCGGCAAAGAATAATGCCCATCGAAGTTGACACGACGATTGGGCCTTGGCTGTTTTTAAATACTGCAGATTCTGGTGATCTGTGATTACAGTAATGGTATGCATGGCACCGAGAAGATAATGCCGCCAAGCCTTAAAGGCTGTTTTGATGGCTAATAATTCTTTATCGGTGATCACATAGTTCAACTCGGGTGCCGAGAACTTTCTAGACCAAAATGCTACTGGATGAAGTTGACCGGTTTCTGGATCCTTCTGGGATAGGACAGCTCCCATGGCTAAACTGGATGCATCGGTTTCCACTATATATGGAAGTTCGGGGTGTGGATGCTTTAAGACTGGCGCAGACGTGAATTTCAATTTCAATTCTTGGAAGGCTCTTTCAGCCTCTTCAGTCCACAAGAAGCATTTGTTCTTTCGCAAAAGTGCTGTGATGGGGTGTACCACATGTGAGAAGTCCGGAATAAATCTGCGGTAGAAATTAGCAAATCCAAGCATGCTTTGTACCCCTTTAACTGAATTGGGTGATGGCCCTTTGAGAATTGTGTCCACCTTTCGAGAGTCCATTCGGACCCCTTTCGGAGTCAGGAAGAATTCAAGGAATTCGGCTTCTGTAGTATGAAAAACACATTTTTCCAATTTTGCATATAACTTATGCTGGCATAGTTTCTCAAGGACTGCACGAACGTGCTTAACATGGTCTGATTCTGAGGAGGAGTACACTAGAATATCGTCTATGTATACTACAACACAGACGTCAGTGAGTTCACGAAGGACATCGTTCATAAAATACTGGAAGGCTGCTGGTGCATTGCACAACCCGAAGGGCATCACCTGATATTCGAATAATCCATACTTGGTGCGAAAGGCAGTCTTCCATTCATCGCCCTTCTTTACACGTACCAGATGATATGCCCCTTGGAGATCTAACTTGGTATAGATGCAAGCGTCCTTTACTTGGTCTAGTAACTCGGGGATCAGAGGCAAGGGGTATCGTTTTTTTACCGTAATCTGATTTAACGCGCAGTAGTCTATACACGTTCTAAGGTCACCTTCCTTTTTAGGCACGAAGAATAAAGCTGAGGATGCCGGAGACTTGGATGGCCGAATGAATCCATTAGCAAGGTATTGATCCAAGTATTGTCGTAGTTGAAGATTTTCGGGCTCAGTAAGGGCGTAGATCCTACTGCAAGGAGGTTGTGCACCTGGTAAGAGGTTGATTTGTCAATCGTATGGTCTGTGAGGCGGTAATGTGTCTGCCTGTTCTTTTTGAAAAACATCTTGAAAGTCTTGATATTCCTGAGGTAACTGCGCAACTGGGGTAGTAACTGTGGCCAGGCCTTTGTTCAAAGGTTCTTTCGTGTAACAGGTATGTGCACAATCCGCGAAGGTCACTTTCTTCTCTCGCCAATCAATACAAGGGTTATGTGTTTCTAACCATGGCATTCCCAGAATGATTTGGAATTGCGGGGCCTTGATTAAGTCAAACACAATAGCTTCTCGATGCCCGTCTTGACCCAACAGTGTCATCTCTGTAGTGGAATGAGTTATGGGCCCTGAGGCTATTTCAATTCCATCGACTGTGGTGATGACATCCGAAGTGGTCTTCTTGAAAAGAGGTAGATTCATCCTTGAAGCCAAATCGTGGTCCATGTAATTTCCTACGGCCCCACTGTCAATATATGCCCTTACTGAGTGCATATGTGCTGGCTGCTTTGGATCAACAAGGACCATTGGTATGATGAGGTGCGAAGTCTGAGTGTCCTTCTTCAAGCTCGGCAAGCGGACCTCTACGCTTGTCGGGTGTGGTCGTTTCCCGAATCCGGTTCTCTTTGGCCTTTATCAGCAACTCCTACCACCTTCTTGGGTGGTTTTGCAGGGCAATCCCGTAGAAAATGTCCTGAGGTTCCGCAGTACAGACACAATTGCATCTAGCATCTCCTTTCTCTTTCCTTTTGCGTTAAGGGTCCTCTAATCCCCCTGATATGCATAGGGTGAGATGCATCAGTCCCTTTGGAGGCAACGTTGCGCTTAACTAATACCTGATTCTCGAACTTGGCTCGGTCAGCCTTTCTATTCTGGAGTCGATGGTCTAGCTGGACCACTACATCTATATACTCAGCGCACTCCTGAGGTGGGTTCACAACTTGAGCCAAGACGTCTTTGAGTTCTCCCCGAAGTCCACAGTGAAATAATGTAACTCGCTTTTCCTCAGGCCATCCGGTTTCCACCACCAACCTATTGAACCAACCTATTGAAAGTTGCGATATAGGTTAACAGATCCTGGTTACTCTGTCGTTAGGATAAGAGTTCGTTATCCAGGGCCTGTCCCTGTGAATGTCTGGCGAATAGTTTTTCCATGTTCATTTGAAAACCTTGAAAATCCCGGAGAAGGGGGTCATCCTGGTTGACTAGTGGAATTGACCAATCTGCTGCGCTGCCACTAAGATATGACAATACAAAGGCTACTTTGGCTTGGTCATTCGGAAAGGCTCCAGGTCTGCATAAAAAGTGCAAGCGGCATTGATTCATAAACAATGCAAACCTTTTTGGGTCCCCAGCAAAGCGTTCAGGTGGAGCTAAAGGGATAGTTCCTGGTAAAATCACTTGCACAGGATTGCTCGATGAAACAGGGGTTGGATTCCCCCCAACTCCAGGTAGGGGTGTTTGCCCAGCTTGGTTTTGCAGCAATTGCCTAGCAAGATCATCATTGCGCTCCTTTGACACAATCAGTTCTCTCCTGAGGGCATTAGTCTCTTGACGGGCGGAGTGCACTTCCGCTCTAAGTTCTCCTAATAATTGTGCCAGTCGGTCAGTTTCTGAGGTCTCCATAACGCCCGGGTGGGGATTTGTAGATGTGCTTCGCGTTCTGTAACGCTCACCTGATTCCCACGGGGGCGTCGATCGGAACTGGACTGCTAAGGTCTCCACCAGCGTTATTTGTAGTGCAGAGACGGCTGACTGGACCGGCCTTCCTAGCTTCGTCTGCTTGATTCGTAAAACTAGTTTCCTAAAAGCAGGAGGAGGGGAATTAGCCAGTGGATGCAAGGAAACACTTGTTTAATTCGTTCCCTCTAAGCACCCCAATATTCCCCTTTTGTTGTCTCACCTTATTGTTTGTAATGATGAGCTCTCCATCCTGCACCGAGCGCAGGGGTGAGTAGAATCCCAGTTGCTTCACTGGTTTGAAGATTTTGGGCGAGTTCCAGACGTGTTGGACTCCGTGGTAAACGGCTAGGAGCCGTAAGTATAATGTCTATAAAGTTCTATTGTCTGTTATTCACTTGTTTTTATCCCTTTTGTATTGCAGCTTAATCCGAGAAGAGTTCACCTGAAGTGCTGCAGGTTGTGCGTGGGTAAGAGTCTGTTTTGCCCAGCGTTGTCCGCTAAAAGCAAAATAAATGTCTTTAACAAGTGTTCTTTCCTCCCACAGGTGCGGCGTTAAAGAGGTGGAACGCCGATGAAAGATGCCTAGGGGAGTGGTAACTCTGGTGAGTATAATATGGTTGCTTTGACTGTCTTTGTTTGCACCCGGCTCACCTTGTTCTCTTTGTCCCTTCCAGGTTCCACGGATGCCGTGATGAAATGATGGCTGCAGCGCTGGAGAAGGGGGTCATCCTGGTTGACTAGTGGAATTGACCAATCTGCTGCGCTGCCACTAAGATATGACAATACAAAGGCTACTTTGGCTTGGTCATTCGGAAAGGCTCCAGGTCTGCATAAAAAGTGCAAGCGGCATTGATTCATAAACAATGCAAACCTTTTTGGGTCCCCAGCAAAGCGTTCAGGTGGAGCTAAAGGGATAGTTCCTGGTAAAATCACTTGCACAGGATTGCTCGATGAAACAGGGGTTGGATTCCCCCCAACTCCAGGTAGGGGTGTTTGCCCAGCTTGGTTTTGCAGCAATTGCCTAGCAAGATCATCATTGCGCTCCTTTGACACAATCAGTTCTCTCCTGAGGGCATTAGTCTCTTGACGGGCGGAGTGCACTTCCGCTCTAAGTTCTCCTAATAATTGTGCCAGTCGGTCAGTTTCTGAGGTCTCCATAACGCCCGGGTGGGGATTTGTAGATGTGCTTCGCGTTCTGTAACGCTCACCTGATTCCCACGGGGGCGTCGATCGGAACTGGACTGCTAAGGTCTCCACCAGCGTTATTTGTAGTGCAGAGACGGCTGACTGGACCGGCCTTCCTAGCTTCGTCTGCTTGATTCGTAAAACTAGTTTCCTAAAAGCAGGAGGAGGGGAATTAGCCAGTGGATGCAAGGAAACACTTGTTTAATTCGTTCCCTCTAAGCACCCCAATATTCCCCTTTTGTTGTCTCACCTTATTGTTTGTAATGATGAGCTCTCCATCCTGCACCGAGCGCAGGGGTGAGTAGAATCCCAGTTGCTTCACTGGTTTGAAGATTTTGGGCGAGTTCCAGACGTGTTGGACTCCGTGGTAAACGGCTAGGAGCCGTAAGTATAATGTCTATAAAGTTCTATTGTCTGTTATTCACTTGTTTTTATCCCTTTTGTATTGCAGCTTAATCCGAGAAGAGTTCACCTGAAGTGCTGCAGGTTGTGCGTGGGTAAGAGTCTGTTTTGCCCAGCGTTGTCCGCTAAAAGCAAAATAAATGTCTTTAACAAGTGTTCTTTCCTCCCACAGGTGCGGCGTTAAAGAGGTGGAACGCCGATGAAAGATGCCTAGGGGAGTGGTAACTCTGGTGAGTATAATATGGTTGCTTTGACTGTCTTTGTTTGCACCCGGCTCACCTTGTTCTCTTTGTCCCTTCCAGGTTCCACGGATGCCGTGATGAAATGATGGCTGCAGCGCTGGACCGGGAAGATGCAGACTGGTAAGTATGGCGCGGCGCGCCTGCTAGCGATGCGATGCTTCTATTTTCCGACGTGTCTTTTCCAATTCTGAGGTGCGGCGAATTCGGGAACAGATGAAGATTAAAAGGTAAGTTCTTGTTCTTATTTCTCTTTCTTCTAGGATGGTGTCCAGGTTCGAGGCGGGCGTGGCAGAGGACTGGATGCTGCAGGCACGGTGAGCGTCGCGCTGCTGAAGTGCAGAATAACGCAAAGCATGGGCTGCTGTTCGGGCGTGGTTTAAATAGCCTGCAAAGTAGTCCCAGGTAAGAAGTTCCCCAGAACCACATCCAAGTAAAAAATAGTCCCTGTAATAAAATAGTCCCATCCAGGCCTCACGTGGGCTTTGATTCATTTGCAGCATGGTCTGCAGGAGGTAAGTAATGTTTATGAGCCTGGTGCCTAAGGCGCCAGGACTGAACCCAGATAGCCCCCAGCCGGGGCTGCTAGGGTCTCAATACATTTCTGGATGCCTGCTCCCGAGGCTGCTGGGCTGGGTCTGGATGCCCGGGGGTGGGCATCATGACAGTCCCTTTACGAGCGTGGCCAGTTAATTCCAGTGGCTGAACATTAGGATGCTCTGTGGGTCTATCCACCCCTTTGTTATTTCCCTAAACTACAACTTCTAAGGGATAATGATCGGTTTCTTTCGACACAGGCGCCACTAAATCATGCATCAGTGAGGGAAATTCCCGCTATTAGGTGAAACTCTTGAGACGCAAGGATTCTCTGGGGCTGTCACAAGGGTTCCCTACACAAAAAAAGGTAGCTATCAAAATAGGATTTGTTGAGCAAGCGGAACATGGCTATTTAATTTACAGACAATGGGGTGGTATGCGCCACCCCGGGCATGTGTGCCTTAAGGGCAATGGCCATCATTCAGGCCCGGGGAGGGGAGGTGGTGTTCCATGGCATCCCAGTAGACCCAGACATGTTTGTCTATGGAATAACAGTATTGCACAATGCGGTGGCACAGATTGGTAAGGCTTCTTGGTGGATACCCTCAGATTTCATCTTTCTTCCTGTGTTGTCAATGGAGCTTGTGGCGGGTACGATACTGTCCCTAGATTTACAGGGCCAGGTCATGTCGACCAAAAAGGTTGTTGTGGTCGGGACAGATACCCATGGTTGTGAGTGGCCGACGGTACTGTGTACTGACCCAACAGTGTCCCTTAAGGAGGTGACAGATGCAGAATTGTTTGAGGACAGAGATGTCGATGGACATATTCTGTTAGCAATCTGTATCCCTTGTGACATTATGCTACAGTACCAGAAGGTACAATTGTCTGTGATGGCCTTTGTTGCCCAGCCCCATTTCACTGAGAATGACTTTGTAGGGCTCTTACAGGGGGCGGCCCTCGTCCGAATAGCACTCAAGCCTGGCATAGTGTTGCCCATTGCAAAGCAATATCTGCTATCCAAAGAGGCAGAGGAGGGCATACAGGACACCATTGTGGCCCTCCTGAATCAGGGAATAATTGTGCCCTCTACCTCCCCTTGCAACATAGCAATCTATCCAATAAAAAAGTCAAAAGGGGGAGTTGGAGGATGATCCAGGACCTTTGTCCTCTAAATGATATTGTCCAGGCAGAATTTCCTGTAGTTCCAAATCCTGCAATGATAGTATGCAGTATTCCCAAGGAGGAGACTCATTTCTCCAGCATGGCGTCTGGCATGGATTCACATGCTCATGAATATTCCCAGTCGTCAGGCATACAGTTTCACTTTCACTTAAAAACTGTATTTCTCCTCTAAACCAATCTGGATCATACTTCCCTCATCCAATGACAGTCCCTCCCTAAGCCCCGCCTCTGCCAGCCATCTTCAGATTTTTACTGCACGCTTCAGTGATGGGAGTCCTCGAGTTGCTCTCTGAGCTATTTGTACGTTTCTTTGTTTTTTTGATGAGAAAAGTGGTTCAAAGGGCCTGTGTGCTCTTTTCTTCATTAGCCGACAGTGGGGATTGTGGGATATATTTACCCACTTAGCAGTACTCCCATCCATAACCAATTGCACTTCAGCAGAAGCAGAAAAATGCTGCACTGGCTCCTTTGAGCACCACTGCCTCGCATCAAAACTGCGTTTTACAGCTACAAAAGAATGGCTGCACTGTTTTGCCATGTGCCATTGGGCAAAATGGAACAGGGAGCACCCCGAGAAAGGCCACAAGGGTTTGTTCTTGTGTGTACTAAAGAAGCAGGGTGAAAAAGCAGCGCTGCTTTGCTGCAAGCCCAAGTTTCCCATTGAAAAAGGGAAATATTTTACATTTAAAATGATGGCGCTCTGATGCTCTTTTCACCTGTTCGACATTACTCTGCTTTTATCAGTGAGGCCCTGCCATGCCCATCCATATCCAGATTGTGCTTCAGCAAAATAGAACATGATCCCTGTATGACAGGCTGTGTCAGTCAAATCTGAGAAATCAACAAAAGCTTTACTTTCAGCTGCACAGAAAAACGTTTGACGTTTGGCCTACAAAATATCAAAAATCACTGCTTTAAAACAAATCCTAGCTCTCTGAGTATAGGTCAAGTTCAGTGAACTGGTGTCTTGAACAAACTGCTGTATAAAAGAAACTGGCTGGGGCTGCAGAACAATATTGGTAAGTCAGATGGAAGAGCCAACCTTTTATAAGAGAAATCCCAGTAGCCTTCACCATGTGTCAAAATGGGCTTTTGCAAACCAAAAGAAATGCCTGTTTTAAAAGTACAATGTTGAATAAAAACCTGTCCTGGCCTAGCAAAGTAAAGGGGTTTTGCTGGGAATCATATATGGGATGTTTTATTCAACAGGCTTACTTCTGATTCAAAACAAAATAAACTAACATAAAGAAATAAAATGTTTTTGGCTGTACTGGGAAATCAGACCAAACAGGTTTCTGCCATGGCCCAAACGACATTTGGGTGCTGATGACAGCATTCCCCTACCTCTTAGAGAAGCCACAAGGGAGAGCTGGGACACCTACCTGTCAACCGCTACCTTTGAAAACTTTGAATATACCAAGACAAAGAAATGTCACATACTCGTCAGACATTTGTCTGGGCTGAGGCCTCGTACAATAGAGATTCTGGGACACATAGGTTCGAAATTGAAAGTCACACGTCCTCGCAACTTTTACTGAGAGCTTCAAAGCCACCTCAAGAGCAGCCTGGAAGTACATGGCCATATTTGGTGGACAAAGGCAGACCATTTGTTTCAAAAGACTATTTTATTAATAAACTCTTAAGACTTTTATCTGTGTAACCGGACTTTGCAGGAATGTAAACAGTTCACAGTTTAAATGTAATTTTGGTGGCTTTAATTTAAGACATTGTAGCCTTCACTGCCATATTGGGAACAGAAATGACAGAGAATTGGATAGTCTGAGGAAAGTGTACATGATGCCACTGTGAAATTCAATACTTGCATGCCCTGTGATAATCTATACCCATGTATAAAGTTATAGAATTTTAAGTAATATATTTCCCACCAGAAATCGTGAAAATCTATTAAAAGGGCGAAATAATGTCGCTCAGACCTGGGAATTAGACTGCCAAGCTCTGCATAAAATATGTAATCTGCCTATGTAATTTGTTCAAATGCCACAACTGTAAAACTGTGCCATTTATGTCAAAACTGGGTTGTGGCAAAATTAACTGTGGGAGGTTCTGGACATAGTAAACCCACATCATAAAGCTGATGTCATGTCTCTTAAGAATCTAACCAGTTGACAGCAAGGCGGTAACAATCACCCGTGGCCAATCCAGTTGTGAGAGGCGTGCCTAGCTTAAGCCTGCCCCACCGTATAATTCGATGATGTCACCATGCCTTATAAATAAGGGTGGCTGACAGAACTCTAGACAAACTCTCTTGAATTCCCAGCGCCTGCATATCATGACATTCCAGATCCACCTTTGCAAGACTACAGACTCTACTGCAAGGCCAAAGCATAGCTGATCCTATCCCAGCAAGGCCAAAGCATAGCTGATCCTATCCAGCCAGGCCTTGGTCCAGAAATCCCACTAAAAACCCATAACAAATTCCCACTAACTTCAGGGAGAAAGGGGGAAGGTGGCTTAGGCCGCTTTGGGATTCTCCAGTGCGCCTGCTTACCCGCTCCATCCATCTGAGCCGCCGCTGTGCTGTTACCAGACATTTGCCCAGTTGTCTTTTGCCAGGAGAGCCCGCTATCCGGTGATCCGAGCATTTTATTCCAGAAACCGGATGTTTGTTCCTAATATCTAAACTCAAGTGTGGATTGTGAGTATTTCCCCATCCCATAGCCACACATAGTCTACCCCATCTTGATACTGTGGCTTTGTTCTAATCTCTAATTAATCCTATCCTTGCCTTGGTAACTTGTTTAAGACTGTTAGAATTCTCTGTGCATCTTGTCTTTGTTTTTCTAGTGTTAGCGCAATTCTTTCATTCACCTCATCTTGTAACTCCTTAGCAATATTCGGAATAATTTCAATTAATTCCCACATAGATCTGAACGTGGGGCGAAAGGGTTAAATTGCAAATTAACCTGGGATCATCCTGTGTCTTTCTTTAACAATCTAGTCTGAATAATCTAGTGTAATAACATTTTTCCTTTCTTTCCAAACCAATTTCCTCCCTTTTTACCAAAACCGACCCTCCTTTTCTCTTGCAAATCTTATCCAGTTCTTCATCTATAGCCCTCCTTTCACTTCTATATTGTCCATGTGATGTGCATCTATTCCTCAGCCCAAAAACCGCATTCCGTTTCAGAGTTTGTGCCTCTTATTTTGTGAGGGAAGTTCGGATATCGATTCTGTTTGCCGCCTCATATCCCCGACTACCTGCTGCTTCTCTCTATCCACTCAGAATTAGATTAATTGTGGGTTGAGGGAACATTTTAGGGGGAAATCTTAACGCTGGTGCTACCTATCCTAATTGAAAAAGTGTTCCTATTAAATTGTGCTTTCGATATGTTCTTGTAGAAGGTTACCCAGGTGTATTTCAGTAGTTTTCATTGTAATTATCTCCCATTGGTGATTGCTGCCCCATATAAAATAGTGTGATTTTCTTTGAAAAATTAAAGTAAATAAATATGCTATTCCCACCAACCGGCCTGGTTCATAGTCCATTGTGACCCGGGGTATTTGTAAAAGGGGGTGTGAGACGGTCGGGTACTGGCTCAATTTGAATTCGCAGAAAATAAAGAGAAAAGGCATCTCAATTGAGAGCTACATACAAGGCTAAGGGCGAGGGTCCTGGTCCGGTGTGTGATGCCCGATTGAATTTCATAAAACAATTGTGGGCTCGTCCAGGATTGGTTTTGGTTATTTACCCGTGACAGCTTAACACAGCAGACTAACCTGCAAGGTAGTGATACTTTGTGTGGTTGGACGCTGGGTTACACTGTAGAAGCGGCCTCCCCAAAACAAATATTCCAGTACCAGGCCTGTGTATAAAATTAAAGCTAGATCAACCCCAAAAATAGATAAAAAGCAACAGAATACAGATTACCCTTGCATAAATAAATGAATAAAGAAAGAACACTTTCCAAAATGGCCACAGTAGAGATCAATGTAGCTATGGAGCACCTTCTGCACAAATTATATTTCAGGGGGGAATGGCCAGAACAAGATGAAAAAGTCTGGCTAGAGGAAATGACGCAACAGGTCACTGCAGAAGACATGGATACGTGGCAGGGTGGTGGCCTATTGCATCAAGCTTTGAGCGAGTTATACATGACTCCGAAAATTAAAGAGGAGCAGATTACAATTGTCACAATCACGGCCTACATGTACCTCTATATGGGAGTGATGCGGGAAAAGCCTGAGGAAAATAGAACTCTTGCGCACAATCAATCTGAACTTTCAGCTCAAATCCAGACTGAACTAAAATTAGCGGAACAAAAATTGCAAAAGAGCCAAGATTCTGAGGCAGAATCTGGAATTACATAAAAAAATTAAAAGAGGACTTGGCTCTCTAACTGCAGAATAATGTAGACCAAGAGGCCCAATTAAATGCCTTAAGAATAGATTGTCAAGAAAAGGTTGACTCTTTGGACGGGGGTCAACTGAAATTAAAACAACAAATAAAATATAACAGAGCCTGTTCAGAGCAAGTAATCGCTTTACAAAATCAGGTTAATGAGGATTCTACAACCTGCAGCTCAAGGGAATGGCTGCCTGAAGGCTGAGCTCCTGTACCTGCCTTCATCTCCCTGAACTTACTCCAATGAAGAAATGTCAGGAACCAAACACCCGTCTAAAAGGCAGAAAGGGGATGAGACCAGCCCTGAAGGGAGTGATGATAGGCTGATGGAAATGATGATTAAAATGACTATAGATATTGCTGATATCAAAGCTTCCCTTGTGGCTTCTGAAGTTAGATACAACAAATTGTCAGGGAAATTTAAGAACGTGGAAAGTCACCTGACAGTAATAAGTGATGATTCCCAGAAGATGTCTATACAGATAAGGGATTTACAAACACAAGTGCAAAAGCTGACTCTAAAGTGCTCTGAGCAAGAGAATTTCTCCAGGAGAAATAACGTCCCGGTGGCTGGCTTTCCAGAGAATATTGAGCAGGGCTCTCCTGCAACCATTTTTGGAAAGAGGTTTGTTTAAAAGGTTGAGTCTTGACCCTAAGACCCCTTTGGAGATTGAAAGGGCTCATAGATCTTTGGGCCCTAAGCCAGAACCATGACAAAGACCTCGACACTTCATCATAACATTTTTAAGATTTCTAGTGTGTGAATTGGTACTGAGAAAGGCAAGAGAGAAAGGTCATCTGTTTTGGGGAGCCCACAAGATTTTGATCTTTGGAGATCTCAGTCGAGATGTACTGGAGAAAAGAAGAGCTTTTGCAACAGCAAAGGAGAAAGCAAGGGCGAAGCATCTCAAGAATTATATGATTTATCCAGCCATTTTAAGAGTGGTGCTTGATGGAACATTACATTCATTTTTGTGCTGAGGCTTTTCTCATTGACTTGGATCAACAGCCTATGGAGGAAACACCTATTGACAATTCAGGATCATCTTCAACATCAAAAAAGAAAAGATAAATGTTGGCTGTTCATTCTTAATTTACATTAGTTACTACGGTTTGGTTTGGATTATGATATTATATCTTTAATTTAATTGTTTTATTATAGTATTCATGTTTAAAGTTAATTATAAGAGTTTTGTATTTGTGTCGTTAGCGAAAATACGCTGTAATTGGTTTAAAAATGGCACGCGTATTCTTGTTCACTGTGTTTTGTTTCAAGTAAGTTGCGCGAGGAGCCTTGAGGAAAGATCCTAAATACGTGCCGTGCTTCTGGTTACTTCCGTATAAGTGGTCGATGCATGCGCGTATATGGAGGAGAACGGAAAGCAGCGTCGCTACCGGCAAAGGTCTTGCTTACATTGAGGAACGCTATGTAGGATCCTTGATTACAGGGCTTCGTTGGCAGGATGGAGCAAGAAGCAGAGACGGAATAATGCGGCATCGGCTCTCAATGAGAACACGTGAGTTGATTGACACGTATCTTCGGAACAGCACTGTAGATTCTGTTGGCTCTTTGATGTACTGGTTGAAGCAACGGTAACATTAAAAAACCTGCTACAATAGTCAAGGGTAGAGAAATGTGGACAGTTTGTCATGTGTGCAGGACCATATGGTACAGCGTTGGTGTTTCTTTTTGGCAACTGACATTTTTTCTGGCAGTTTAACACTGTTGATGCAACAAAGTAATTCTAATGATGAAATGGCACTTGGCATCAGCCAACGTGAATCCTTGAAACTTTCTGATGCTTGAATCAGGCCCTTCACTGTAAGCTGTGTTTACCCATTCCAAGATGCCTGCTGCATTTTTATTACATTTATTTTCTTTAATGGATGGCGGGGAGCATTTCTAGACCAGAAGGCCGCCAAGCGCTCCCGTACTGCACCTCATTGCCAATAGACAAGATGCAAGTATTGAGGGACCTATGTTGAAGTGTTGGGTCTGCCCGGGAGGTGCTTCAGGCCTCAGGTTGTCTCGGTTGGGCGGTGCTGCATCAGTTTTACCCTATTAGATCTTGCATGGGGTTTAGGAATGGGCAGCGCTTTCAGGTCTGCCCTTAAGTAAGGAGATAGTCTGTGGGAAAATCGAAACCCACAAGTTTGATCTTTGGAGTGCCACTGTAATTGCCCCATACATTGTGATGGGGACAATGCGGGGTAATGCAGGGATCTTCCCGGGCTCAGCAATCTTTGGCTCATGGTGGCACCAAGTCCCCATTAATCACCATAATCACCATAGAACCAGACAAGCGACTGCATGAAATAAGTAATTAGGATTGTGTTTGCATGTATATTTCTTTGGACTCTCTGTATTTGTGGGCATGTGAACAGTCTCTGAAACTACAAACTGACAAACAGCGGTTGATGATATATGATTCTATGGGCTTGACCCAGGCACTTGTTTGTGGGCTCATTTGAGTACGGGCTCCAAGGTTCGAAAAACACTGCATTATGTTATAAGGTCTGTGATTGTGAGTTTGGCTTCAATGGAAAGCAAACTTGTGTTTGTCCCACAGTCAAACTATTATAATGGTACACTTTACTTGTCAGTTCTTGATTGAGCATAGTGCTTGCAGCTAAACCTACTAGTCGCCTTTTATTCTGCATACGCCATTTGGGTATCCGGTCGTGTTGCTAGGACCTTTGGAAATTGTTGATGTGTACAAGTACTTTTCACACTATCGCTCTGTACTGCAGTTGACTCCTTGGGTGCTGAATACTGTGGTAAAGTCAGTATGACTGGGGGTTGGGAAGACAATTACTGAGTGAGCCTGGTGACAGTATCTCCTTCATGGTGGCTCACAATGGTGTAGGAGGTTGAATCTTGAGGGTTGTCTGTTTTGTTCAAATTGTTAAACTGTTAATTTGACTTTTGTGGCTCTAAGGGTCAGATGTTATACTGTTATACTGGCCAGACTTCATTTAGCCGAGTAGCTGGAAGATGGGCCATGTGATGGGAAATTTATGCAATTCCAATGATTTCTCCTGGTACACTGAATATGGAGGTGATGGAGTGAATAAATAGTTTAAATATTGAATCTTAAAATATGGCAAGAAAATGCAATATGTTGGATAAATTAGGTAAATAAGTTTTAGGGGGAAAATGTGAAGGGTGGGTCTAAACAAAATAAATGTTATTTAAAATATGTCAATGATTTTGATGTTGGATGGGACAAAGTTTCATGATTTTAGGGATTTATTTTGTTTTTTAGGCTTAGATATAAACTGTATGAATATGGACAGTGGATGTATACATTATTGGAGTTAGAAAGTTGTTTTACTTTTTGGTTTTGAAACAAGGGAGACTAAGTTATTTGAAATCTATATTATATGATGGGAGGTACAACCTTGACAAGATAGGGTTGGAATGCCGATCGTTTACGGTGTTTTATTATTTAGTATCACCCAGGGGATTTGCTCAAGGTTCTATCTTATTTTTGATTGTTTGGTGTTTTTGTGTTGTGTATTGTGGATGTGCTGTCTTTGTTTCTGTGTTGTGTAACTTTTATGTTCTGACATCTTGTTTGGTTTTTAGCTTTTGGACTATAAATACCATGCAGTTTGTAGCAGAAAGAGGGAGCAATAGTCTAATCTAATGCTTACTTAGATTTAGCAAAAATGGGAGTAGATAGTCTGACGGTGGTGACATGGAATGTGAAAGGTTTAAAATGTCCTGGGAAAAGGAGAAAGGTTATGGCACGATTATGGAAGTCTAAGGCTGACATTGTTTTTTTGCAAGAAACACACTTATTAGATGAAACAAGGCAACGGCTGACTAATTCTAAATATGATAAGGATTTATCGAATTGTCACTCATCGAATTCTAGAGGAGTGAGTATTTTGTTTAGGAAGGGATTACAATATAAAACGGAGAAGGTAGTGATGGGCGCGGAAGGACGTATGATTTTTGCTGATATAATATATAGGGAAAGGATAATTACATTGGGTTGTGTTTATGGACCATGTATTTCTGGTAAAGGCCTCTTTGAGAATATTTCTGAAATTATTAATAGTATGCAAGGAGAAACAATCATTTGGGGGGGTGATTTCAATTGTATTCGAGATTCTAAATTAGACAGAATTTGTTAATGTAGATTTACTAATATAAATACTTGTAGGGAATTTGATCACTTTCTTGAAAAGTATGGACTGATTGATATTTGGAGGGAGCTGCATCCTTTAGATGAAGAATCTACATTCTTTTCTTCGGTGCATGAATCTGTCACCAGATTGGATTATATCTTGATCAGCAAGGCATTGTTGGATAAAACTCTAGGTGTTAACATTGGGGAGAGGGAAATTTCTGATCATGCACCGGTGGATCTTTGTCTGCAGATGGATATGGCGGTCCCATCTTTTAGAAAGTGGATGTTAAAGACGGGTATATTAGAGGATAAGGAGATAACAACAGATTTATTGTCGTGTATGACCGATTTCTTTGAAATAAATTAGGGTTCTGCTGGAAAAGGTGTTATATAGGACAGTTTTAAGATGATGATTAGGGGCTTTATGATTTATGAATGGACTTCTCATCTTCGGATAAAATCCATAAAAGATGTCAATATATTGGAAAGGCAGTTATCAAAACTACAGCAACAGTATGTCAGAAATGGAAGGGTAGACGACAGGGTGGAAATGAATCAGATTCGAGAAAAGTTGTCTAACACAAACTGAGAGGGGTCTTTTTTCTCCAAACAAAAATATTGGGAAACTGGTGACAGGAGTGGTAGGTTACTGGCGAATTGACTGAAGGGTATGCATGGAGTGACTTTTGTGCAAGGGATTAAATTTGAGAATTAACAATTAGTGTGGAAGAATAAAGATACTTGTTCACGTTTTAAAAATTATTACAAAACGTTACATAGGGAAGAAAAATCAATAGACAGGCAAGATTTGGAGAATTTGTTTGAAAATATTACTATTAAAAAATTGTCACTTGACGATAATAATATGTTAGAAGCAAGCATTGGAGTTGATGAGGTTCTTTTGGCTATTGGACAATTGCAACTGGGGAAATCTCCTGGCTTAGATGGGATACCCATTGAGTTTTATAGGAAGTTTGATTTTTTTTTGGCTCCGATATTATGTTTTTTGGAAGTTTCATTCTTTTTTAGGAGGGGAGAATCTATGTCAATCAATGACTGAGGCCATGATTACGGTGATGCTTAAAGAAGGTAGAGATAGTAAAAATTGTAAGAACTATAGGCCTATCTCTCTGCTAAATGTGGATGTCAAGCGTTTTTTACAAAGATATTGGCAAATAGACTAGCTGGTTGTATTTGGGGAATCATCCATGAGTCCCAAGTGGGATTCATGAGGGGTAGATCAGGGCATTGGTAGACATAATAAGTCTTTGTAGTAATAAACTTGTCAATGCTGCTTTGGTCTTCATGGATGCTGAGAAGGCGTTTGACAGAGTGAATTGGGATTTTCTAGAATTTACTATGGAGAAAATGGGATTTGGGAGGAGGTTCAGAGGGATGGTTCTTTGTCTTCAAAGATCAGCAATGGCGTGTTTTTGGGTTAATAGTGAAATGTCTGAAGCTTTTGGTCTTAGTAAAGGTACGCAAAAGGGTTGTCCTTTATCACCTTTTTTGTTTAATGTCACTCTGGAGCCCTTGGTAGCATTGATACGTAATGAACAGACACTACATGGCCTGAACTTTGGGACAAAAGAAGTTCAAGTGCTCTCTTATGCAGATGATATGGGAGTGGTGCTCTCAGATCCTGAGAGAGGTAGTCTGGTTCTCAGGGAGATATTAGAAAAAGTGGGCAAGTTTTCAGGTTATAGAATAAATTGAGATAAAACGGAGGTGTTCCCGCTCTCAACGGCAGTTAGAAGAGGGGATTTTGCAGGGTGGAATTGTAGGTGGTCAGAGAGATGTGTGAAGTATTTGGGGATCTTTCTGATCAATAATGTGCGGAAAATGGTTCAGTTCAATATAACTAAATTTCTGGATAGACTTAGAAGAGATATTAGAAAATGGTCAAGATTAGATTTAGGGATCTGGGCAAAGATTAATTCAATTAAAATGTTACTTCTACCTAAGATGTTATATGTCATGAAGTCGATTCCTCTTAGTTTTTCTAAAAAAATGCTTAAGCAAATTGATCGGGTCTTCTGAGACTTTCTTTGGGGTGCGAAAAAGGCCCCTAGGATTCTGAAATACATTCTATAACGGAGCATTAAGGAAGGGGGGTTTGGATATCCGAATTGGGAAAAATATTATAGAGTTTTTATTTTGAAAAAAAAATATGTGAAGGAAGAAACAGTAGAAGATGACATGAATTAAACGGAATCCCAATAGGTAAATTGAACAGAAAGAAAAACAAATGCAGAACGTGGAGGAAAAAATGACAAAGAGAAAGTTTAGTAAGGACCTACCCGGGTGGAATGAGGACGCTCTAACGGCTCTATACCACGCACCGGAATACTGCAAAGCGTCTTATCGAAGGTGCTCCTTTCAGTTTCTGTTGATTGTCTGCTAAAAGTCAAGAAAAGAAATAAAACAAACAAGAGGCAATTGAATGCCAAGGTAATCCACTGCAAAGCAGAATAACGGTCCGAGGTCAGTTCAAGGAGGAGGGCATCAGCAAATCAAATAACTACATCCAAGGGAATCCACAGTAATCCAGAATACCGGTCCAAGGTCAGTTCAAGGAGGAAGGCACCAGCAAAGCAAACCGGACTACATGGCAGAATAACTGAAGCAGAATGGAATGGTCACATCAGTTATGAACGCCAAGGATAGAACCAGGTCGGGTAATCCACGGAAGGAGTTGGAAAAGTCTCTGTGTGAGGAATGGAGAGCGAAGATGAAAATCCCAGGATAGATATCTGCAGCCGTTTAAAAGTTCCAAAGGTGTTTCAATAAAGAAATGTACCGGGAGCAAGTCGCGTAGCAACTTAGATCAGCAGCGCAGGGATACCGGAAGGGGAATCCCTTTATGGAGTGCCGGAAACCCCTTCGTAATTACGGCAGTCTCTCGCATCGGGTTAACCATGGCAACTAATGAGTTACCGACGCAAGCTGGATCGTCTGCATTCATGAAGTTGCCATAAGTGCCAGGGAATCCGCTACCTTCGCAGCGTGAGAGTGGGTGTTGAAGCCAACCACCACGTCTGCCCTCTCTCGCGCAGCAAACCGTGAAATCCCCTTCTTGACTCATTTTTAAGGAATCGTCTTTGAGACCAAAATCGTGAATACTATTTGGCAATCCTCTTTGCACAGCTTGAAGAATCATCTTGAAACTATCTTTGAAGAAAAGTGAAGAAGATATAACTGGTACCTTGCTGGCGTAAAGGCTGCTCAAAGTCACATCCATTGGGTGAAGACAAGGACCTCCAGGGAGAGACAGACTCTCTCCCTAACCACCTCTGGTGGACATTTGAAGCGACCTGCCTGAAGAATTACTGGGAAGGGCAGAAGGCTGACTCTGCTTTCCTAAGTGACTCAGTGAAGGTTTTCAAAGCATGGTGAAGACCAAAAGGAGCTGCCTTGGCATTCTCTGCAACTATGAGCTGATTTGTGCACTTCAAACGTCTTCAAGCCAATCCTGATACTACCATCAAGACATTGAATCATCAATGCAGACTAATTACAACTCTGAGAGCTCTCAATTCCATTAGGCGCTGAGTCCAAATACCTGCTTTCCTCTTATCGAGCCCCCATTGAACCTTCAAGCTACACAGACTAGAACATCTACTGCCTGTCCCAAGCTTCTTCAAGCCACAAGCTATTGCAGGATGTCGAACCGCACCATATTCTTGAAACCCATTGAGCCAGATCGGCCCCTCGTACCTCACTTGAAGGACCAAATAGCACTGAAAAGTTGGTCTCAACGCTGTTTCAATCCTGATAAGAGATGATAACATGGTGTAGCTCAGTCTCCCTGGCCTTGTTCTGTGGTCCTTGGTGACATTTAAAAACCCACATTGTGCCTTACAACATATTCTTGACCTTTTATTGATTTCTACAAGAATGTTTACTTGCGGACTCCCATTTTTAAATACCCAGAGTGCCCTTTTCTCCCAAAATCTGCATTCTCTCTGTATCTCATACAGGGGTGGTTTGCTAGTGTATTTAAAAGTATGTTAGCCTGTTCACTTTAATTAGAACCTTTGTTGTCCATTTAGACATTTATCTTATTTTTGTATTCACCTATTGTTGTTTGTATGCTTCCATGCTGGCTCAAACCCTTTTTCAAGAGTGTAGGATTCCTGCCGGCCCAAGTTACCTTATGTGTCAGAAAGAGGTAAAACGTTCATGCTGTACCTGTTCCATCTTTATGAATGAGATCATTTATTTTCTGAGGCTTGTGGAATCTGCTTCGATCATATGCTATGCATAGGCTGACATATAGTGTTGTTGTTTTCGAAACTCGAAAAGGGACATCGACAGGGTGTGCCAGTAATACTATCCCTAGTGTGACGTTCACTGTACCCATGGTCCTAAACGCAGCGAGGTCCCTCAGATAGTTTTTTCCACCATCGTGAGCAGACGCTTCTCGCCATTTGCTTATGATAAGTTAAAAATAGTTTACTCTTTCTGTCCTTTTCCTTCCGACTTTGTCAAATTCATCGACGCGGTGGAAAAGACAAGACAGCGCCGTCAGACGAATTCAAAATTCGACTGACCCTTTCGGACATGGAAGGCCCACCGGGCCTAGGCCCTTACAGTAGGGAGTGTGGTGGGCAGTCATTGTACAATGCATTTTCCCACCCATTACCTTTATCGCCTGGCTGCCTTTCCAAAACATGGATAGAACAGCATTCAAATTCTGCCCCACGTTTATGTCTGTGGATTGACAAACACAGAGTGTGTAACTTGTGTTTGAACCACGACGAGGGGCATTGTCGAGCCCACAAGCTCTTCAAACCTAAGACCCTTAAAGACCATAGAACCAATCACTGGGCCCATCACGTAATGCAGGCCGAGGCCGCCATTGACGTGGAGGTAGCTTCCAGTGATGGCAGCGTTGCCCGCCTTTTCGGACGGCGAGGGCGACAGGGAACAGTTAAGTTCCCAAGTGCAAGCCCCGACCCCGGTCCTGATAGCCACATGACAGGCCCCAGAAACCAAATTACGCCTCCCATAAAACAACATCGACCGAACGTTGGCAGACGAGGCAGAGGTCCATCCCACTACCGAGTGTCAACATCACTCGTCGAAATCAGCTGTAGGGTCAAAAAACACTGGTTTGTCACACCTTGCTAAAAAACATGTCCCTGAGAGCCTGCTAACGGCTACTCATTCCAAAAAAACACTCTGCCATGAGTTCTAATCCTAAAGGTAAGTCCCATAAGGACAAATCCCATTAGGACAAGTCAACCCCTACTAAGGAAACAATACCTGTCCCACAGGAGGAGGATTCCTTGGCTAAAGCCTTAAAAGATAAGGGCCTATCCACACCTACACCCTTAGTACAAGTCCCTACTCCCCAGTTCCCTGGGGTCAACTCCAGTTCAGCACAATGGACTGTGGAGGACATAGATAGAGCAATGACAAGAATTACCTTTATGGCCAATTTTTTTTTAAAAAACCCTCACTCTTTCGACAACCTTCAAATTACACCTCCTACTACTGCAGCTTCCAGCTCTCATCCCCTAGCTTCAGGCTCCAAGCCCTCGGCAAAGAGGTATCGTCCAGCTGAGCTATATGACGTACATTCAGACACTGATTGTGATAATGAGGACCACCAACAATCTGATCACTATTTTTATGGTGATGATGATGAAGAGGCGAGGTGTATATTCCAGAGGATTCGCCAGTGCCTGATTCGCCAGTGGATAATCAGCCCATCCACAATGACATATTAATCAAAGCAGCTGAACACTTTGGTATCCAGACACAAGAGACACAGCAAGGCATGGACTTTGTGGAGGATATTTTAGAAGACAACAAAGCTGCCACCCAATTTATCCCAATTTTAAAATCTGTCCAGAGAAGAATCCAACCTTCACTGGTAACGCCTAATCAAACACGGGCAGCAAACCCGCAGGTAGAATAACGTTTCTGGCCAGCTCCATCTGACCCACTCTATAACAGCGGCCAGTTTAAGCCGGATTCACTCGTGGTGACAACTACCCGAAAGAGGGCAGGTACACCACTAGCCTCTTCAGAGGCCCCCCCAGACAAGGAGTGCAAGACGCTCTATACCATGAGAAGGAAGGGTAGAGACTTTGGCAGCGTTTCAAACTAGAATCGCCAACAATTCCACACTGTTGTCAAGCTATGATTGCCATAAATTGGAAGAAATAACTACCCTAATTGACTCTGCACCAGATTCTTTAAAGTCTAAACTTGCCCTAGTAGCAGTGGAAGGCAAAGCTACTGCCGGCTGTATTCTCAAGAATAACCTTGACACTGCAGATAATGCTGGCCGAAATATTGAGGAAGGAACCATAATCAAGCGCCAAGCTTGGCTACGCCAATCTGCCTTTAAGCTTGAGACCCAGGTAACGTTACTTAGCATGCCAGTGGAACCGACTGTCTTATTTGGCAAAGCAGTAGAGGACACCCTAAAGTCCGCCAAGGAGGAATACGACTCTCTGAAATCCCTCTAGCAACTAACTAATAAACAACTTGGCCAGAGGGGCAGGAACATTTTTTGCCATTTTCGTGGCCAAATTTCCTAAAGAGGATCTGTATATAGACAAGGTCAAAATTCTTACTGGAATAACAACCAAGGCCAAGCGCCCCAGGGCTACCAGAGAGGACAGCGTAAATCCCGCGGCCGGAGAAGATCATCCACATCTAGAGCTGGAGGAACACCTCCCAAACAATGACAGCCCACTACAGGTCCCCTCCCATGCCTCCACAGTATGGGGACGGATTTCACACTACACTGACGCATGTGAGGGAATAACCATGGACAAGTGGGTGCTATCGACAGTAGCGGGAGGTTATTGTTTAGAGCTCATCCAAACACCATCAAACCATCCTCCGCGGCAGAGAAAGACAACAAAGGAAGAACAACTCATCCTTCTCGAAGAGGTCAACGCGCTGCTTCTCAAGGATGCCATAGAGATTGTGCTGTTGTTGAGACTGATTTTCTATACTCTGGCCTGGTGCACAGATGTATAGAAGGCCAACCTATATATTGTGACAGGGACAACTCTGGGAAGCTGTAGCCAAACCAGTTTAAGATAGCAGCGGGAGGTGGTCTAGGCTAAGTTCTTCAGAGGGGTGAGAGTGTAAAGGGTCCACAATGAGGTCACACAATGGGAGTCACAAATTGCACTTAGACAGGATATATAAAAATACAGCTATTTAGTTATGGCCAAAACACACTGTAAGAAAAATGAATACAAGCAGGTAGACTTGTCAACCAATACCATCAAACTAAAATACATATATACAGTCACAGGTTCAAGTGCATAATACCAATCAAAATACTCCTGCAAGGGAATGAATAGGTGAGTATCACACACAAAAAGGTCCACAGAGATGATCCCTAACTAATATTGTCCAACCCTAAATTGTCTGGGGCCTTGTGCCCTATTGTTCAGGATACAATTACACAGAACTGGAAAAAAAAATGTAGGTAGGGTCTCTGGGGTCCAGTGATGGATTCTTAGAGTCAGGTTTCAATATAGCCAAGTGTCCAAAATTACCCCCAACAGTCAGAAGTAATGGCAAATTAGCCAATAGTGTTAGAATAAAGGTTATTATAAGTGCATTGACTTATAATGGGAGTGTAAGGGTATGTTAAAAGCTCAATAACTTACCCCCCTCACTCTGAATCTTCTGAAGTCTTTTCCAGAACAAAGGAAGGGTGTCCTGGCTTGCTTTTCCCACCAAAATCAGCGGTCCTCGATTTTCATGGGTTGCAGGTTCGAGTGATTCTCTGTTTAGGATCATTTGCTGGTGCAATGACTCTTGGTGAAGAAATTCAAAAACAAATGATGCAGCACCCTTCTTGGGACTGGAGGAGTGTCAGAAAAGCAGGTTTCGGACAGTACACGCAGTTCACAGCGATACAACAGGACTCAGTAGCCATGGTCAGACTTTCCGGTCTTTCTCAGGTTCCCTTGGAGCTAGGACACCGATATTTTGCAGAGGGTGTCGTTGCAGTTGCAGCTCAGGGTGTGCCAAGGTTCAGGTGGAAACTCGGAACAGCGATGAAGATAACCCGGTAGCCCAAAAACAAAGCTGGTCAGCCACAGGACGATTCCAAGGCACTTCCGAAGGCGATTTTCATGCTGGGCACCGAGTAGGCTTCGGGAATGGATGGTCCCTCGACTCCTGGGGTTGTAGCACCTTCGCAGGCCTACTGAAGATCACGAGACAGGGCTCCACCGGGACTGTAGCAGAAGTTGGTTGCCAGGCCTCCTTCAGACAGGTTTCGGGTTTCTTTGCGGGTCTCCTCAGCTGGACGGATTCTTGGCTCCTTCAGGTTCTTCCAGGATCTCTGAGAAATGCATGCAGGGGCCCTCTTCTTTATCCTTAAAGCCAGGTAGCAGTCGAAACTCACACTAGCCGATGGGAGAACTAGCCCACACACACACCCCACAGTGGTCCAAGCGGGACCACTGGCGGGAATACTCATGCATACCACTCAGACACACAGAAACCAAGATGTGTATTAGGGTCAGACTGACTCAGCCCACATCCAGCCTCCAAACACACAAAGCCCTCCAGTAGCCCGCCAAAAGCTGCTGCTTTCCCGGTCACTGGAAGTCCTTATAAGGATCTTTCTGGCCTCTGAGGCCAGGAAGAAGGCTAAACAACAAGATGCAAAAAGAATGGGCGAAAAACCTTGTGGCACGGCCATGTTTGACCAGTAGCCACAGTAAGTAGCCAAACGTGGTAAACACGGTTAAGCTAAAACAAAATTCCCCAAAAAGTGGGGAAAAGTCACTGCTACCACCAGCCCATCTTTTAAGCACCTCTAGAGTAACCAAAAAATCCTTTGAGTGTTAGTCAAGGGCAAAACAAAAATGAACCCCATTGCACTGTAGTGTAAGCTGCTTTGTGCAATGATAAAAAGTTACCACATGTGATACAAAAGTAACCACAAGTAGCAACATAGTCACAAGACTAAGGGAAGCACTGTTTGCCAGTACTGATAGCCTTAAGGACATATCAGTTTCCCCATAACATGTGAGCAAAGGCCAGTGCAGTGAAGCTTAAGGCTTCACTGTACTGCAAAAGGTACAGGTCATATTGAAAAATAAAAGCAAAAAGTATAGAGGTTCCATAAAGATGGAAGGAAAGGTGCAGTGAAGAGAATCTTTCCTAACAGCCGTCTAACGTGGTAAACAAAGGTATTTATTCATCCTACTTCCTTGTGCCGAAAAAAGATCTAACTATGCGCCCAGTATTAGACTTAGGCCCTGCAAACACTTATGCAAAGCAACAAAAATTCTGCATGACAACGCTACAAGATGTAATCCCCCTGCTAAAATGGGTGGATTACATGGCAACACTGGATATGAAAGATGCCTATTTTCATATTTCAATGTTCCCAGGGCTCAGAAAACTCTTGCCTTTCAAAATAGCAGACTAGCACTACCAATTCAAGGTGCTACCCTTCGGAATAACTTCAGCCCCAAGGGTATTCACCAAGGTACTGGCGGTGGTGGCAGCGTTCCTGTGCAAGGAGGCAATCCCAGTGTACCCCTACCTGGACGACTGGCTGATCACGGGAGACTCACCCCATCTTTGCAAACAAAACACGCAAAGAACCATGAATCTTCTCTTTCAGTTGGGTTTCTCAATAAACGAGAAAAAGTCAAGTAATGTACCAAACACAACAAAAGAGTTCCTAGGAGCTGCATTAGACAGAATAGCAGGCTTGGCCTTTCCATCCATGGAGAGAGTGCAAAACATGCTTTGGAAAATACCTCAGTATCAAGCCAGTCTCCAGATAAGCGTACGCAAAGCAATGCGTTTACTAGGCATGTTGGCATCGTGCATATACCTGGTCCCACACGCACGTCTGCACATGCACCCAATGCAGGAGTGGCTGGCGAAACAGTGGTCTGAGGCAAGCGGTCAATAAGACGATCTAGTGGTCGTTTCGCCAACACTAGTTCAAAACCTACGCTGGTGGACAAGAGAAAACATGTTAAAAGGAAAACCTTTCCAGGATCTGGAAGCGCAAGCGATCATTACAACAGACGTATCACTCTCTGGGTGGGGGGCTCATTACCTTCACATCACAGCACACGTTATGTGGACTCACATCACGGCACAGAACGACATCAACCTGATGGAACTACTAGTAATATTTAAAGCACTTCAAGCATTCGAAGCGCAGCTGACAAACCAGTCAGTTCAAATTCTAACGGACAGCCCCACTGCTATGTTCTACATCAACAAACAGGGGGCACACACTCTCCAAGTTTGTCCAAGCTGGCGTAGAAAATATGGAAATGGAAACTCAGATGGGGGATGTGCCTATCCTCCCAACACCTTCCAGGGGTACCCACCACTCTATCAGACTATCTGAGCAGAGATCCCATACCAGAGGAACAAGAATGGCAACTAGACTCAAGTGTCGTAGACCACATCTTCTCTCAGTGGAGTTACCCACACTAGACTTGTTCGCTACAGGAGAAAACAAGCAATGATTAGATTTTGCGTCCAGGTTTGCCCAGCCAGACTCCAAGGGGAATGCCCTATGGATGAACTGGTCAGGGACATTTTCTTAAGCTTTTCCCCCGACTCCATTAATGAGCATAATAGTGCTCAGAATTCACAGAGAACAAATGACACTCATCCTAGTTGCTCCCATGTGGGCGAGACAGCCGTGGAATCCACATCTGCGCAAGCTTGCGATGTGCAATCCCATCAAACTCCCATGTCAGACCAACCTATTAACCCAACAGGGGGAATAACAGTGCACCCTCAACCACAATCAATGAACTTGGAAGCATAGATCCTGAAGTCATAGAGTTCGGACATCTTAATCTACCAAAGCGGCGTATGGATATCCTCAAAGAGGCACGAAAACCAAACACTAGACACTGTTATTTCGACAAGTGGAGGAGATTTGTAATTTGGTGCCAGTCTAAAAAAATAAACCCCATAGAATGTACTCCATCCCACATTCTAAATTGTATGCTCCACTTGTTAGACTCGGAGTTAGTATTCAACTCTATAAAGGTCCGCCTGGCGGCTCTATCAGCATATAGCACCTCTCCAAGTAAAGTATTGTGGTGGAAAATTCCAGTCATTAAGGCGTTCATGGAGGGAGTAAAAAGACTCCCTCCTCCAATTTCTAACCCACTGCCAGGATGGGATCTCAATGTAGTACTCGCAAAGCTCATGGGGCCCCCCATTTGAGGGTATGCATAAGTGAAGTCTTAAACACCTGACATACAAAACTGCCTTCTTAGTGGCTATTACTTCCATAAGAAGAGTTAATGAATTGCAAGCATTGTCAGTGCAGGACCCTTTCTTTATCATCCATAAAGACAAATTGGTTTTACATACTCATCCTAGGTTCGCCCCTAAATTCATTTCCAAATTCGACGTGCACAAATCCATTGAGCTACTAGCCTTCTTTCAGAATTCAACTAGCTCAGCTGAGGTAAACCTGCACACACCAAATGTGAGGAGGGCGTTCCTTTACTACGTAAACAAGACAGACCACTTAGGAAAACAGACCAACTGTTTGTCTCTGTAGCACCAGGCAGAGAGGGAGACTGCATTTCTAAGGATGCCATCTCCAGATGGATAGTCAGGTGCATACAACTATGCAATTCATTATCAAACAAGACCCTGGGCCTCATTATGAGTTTGAAGGCAGCCATGTCCTTAATAAGGGCATGGCTACCTCCAAACTCGGGTCCGGGTCCCGCAAAAGGGGACTTACCGGGCCATTCTGATCTTGGAGGGCCCGGTAAATCCCTTTTGCGGGACCCGGTACATCCCCATTCCCAGTTGAGCTCCCATAGGGCTCAATGGGAATGGGGAGGAGGCTAACGACGGGCCCGTTGTTAGTATCCAGGACTGCTAGCACGCCTGGCCAGACCAGACGTGCAGAGCGGGACCCGCTGCAGACCTCGTAATGTGGCGGCCCGGAATGAACGGTGCCGGTCCCTTACTGGCACCGTTCATTCCGCGCCCGCCAGCCTCCTAATGAGGGCCACTGCCTTTTACACTAAGAGCTCACTCCACAAGGAGCACAGGAGCTACTCTGGCTTTTATCGCAAATGTCCTTTTAGACAGCATTTGCAAAGCAGCTACATGGAGCTCAGTACACATTTTCACTCTGCACTACTGCATTGCCACTCTTTCCAAAGCAGATACATAGGTGGGACAAGCGGTTCTAAAACATCTATTTGATGCTGCTCCTTCTCACAACCTGTAACCTTCTCCTAACACTGCTCGCTAATATATGCATAGCAACTGATCTAAGCAGATTCCACAAGCCCCAGAAGGGATACATTACTCACCGAAATCGTATTTCTGATGCTTGTATGTGCTTAGATTCACATGTGCCCACCCTTCCTCCCCTGATAGAAGGTGCATAGATGTTATATGAGCTGTTCTGTTATCTTTCTGCTTGGATACACCTGTACTCACGCTACACTTGATGCAACCTCATGTCAGAAACAAAACAATTTGAGGGACCTCGACACGTGACGGACTATGGGTACAGTAGACGTCACACTAGGGATACTGTTATTGTCAAGCCCTTTAGACGTCTCTTTTCGAGTTTTGAAAACAACTGTAATACTCTGCAGCTTCCACTAGATGTAGGCCTATGCATAGCATGTGAATCTAAGCAGATACAAGCATCAGAAATACCATTACGGTGAGTAATGTATCCCATAGAGTAGTAGGGTGACACTGTGCAGGAGGTTAGTAGCCATTGCTCCTCCCTGTACCTGTACCTGTACTGTGGGGCAGTAGTAATGATTTCACAGTATGGCCTGGTTTTGCCCTGGACCAGCCTTTTTATCAATCCAACAGCAAAATGTCCTTTGACCTCCCCTATGAAATACATTTTGTATGATCCCATGTCCATCGTCGGGTAGATATACGTTCCCTTTGAATATCTGAAATGTCTATGGGCCTCATGACGAGTTTAGCAGTAAATCTGCGGTTTTGCTGCCAATATCATTTACCATTACCACCACTTAGTTCTGTGGCATTAACACTGGGTTTTGAATGATGGTAGGGTAGTGTACAGTCCCTAGGACTCCATGGGGATTATTGATGGATTTACAGTGAGCAATAATTCTGTGCTGTAAATCTGTACATTTTTGGATCAAAGTGGAGGATTTACCTCCAGCATTATTGCTGGAGGTAAATCCTCCACTTTAAAATTAAACTTGGAGGTGCGGTAAAAGCGTTGTTAATTAATTTACTGCCAAAACAATTGCAGTAATAGAATTATCTTCACTTTTTTACTGCACCACCAAACTCTTAATGAGCCCCTACATTAAGTACTCGCTGTTCCCGGCCATACAGTGCTGTGGCTCAGTCTGGTTAAATGGAAAAGAAAGAAAAGAGAAAGCGCACTTTTGTAATATGTTTAATTTGACAATGTTTGTGGGTAGTTTTTAATGGCTCTGACGGTTCTCCAAGTTGAGGCAGTTAAATTTTCCCGGCGGCGGCGGCGCAACACATTCCTTTCGTTTCTCCATTAAATTTCAGATCCTTGCAATAAGGACACACCTCAGTCATGGTGCCGATGAGAACATGCCAGCTCAAACTATAATCATCAGCTGGGTTGCACCGGAATGCAAGGCGATTGTAATGGCGTGATTGCTGAGCACGGAGTCGTGTTTGACGCTGATCTGTTGTTTCTCATTGACGTCTTTCAGCCACTCTCAGCCTGTCGCGTTCATTTTGTTGCTACCATGCTATTAACCAACAATTACTTAATGGTGGTATCAGCTGAGTAGTGTATTTGGCCTGGACAAGCTGGGTTTTGATGTGGCTTTGACCAATGAAAATAAGTCCATCCCACTACTGCTTCTTCTAGCATGAACTATGATTTCAAATTTCAGAC